>NW_022103951.1:19268946-19276312 GCF_000313985.2 Echinops telfairi
CACACACACACAGCAGGCGGGAGGCTGGGGCTGTGACATCTGGAAAGGCTGAGGAGCCGCACTCCCTGTGACCCCAGTCCCTCCTTGCCAGCTGGGGCCCACCAATCTGATGGGCACCAGAGGAGATGTCACAGGGCTCTAGGACCACGCGTACTCACCTGAGTGGAAAGGGAACTGCTGTTTGGCCTCTCCCGTGTGGGCGTCCCAAATGATGGTGGTCTGTGCTCCGGAAACAAAAGCAAGCATTAGTGACTCTCCCTGCCAAGCTGTCCCTCTAAGAGATCAAGCCCAAGACACGGAACAGTGCGCTTCTCTTCTTCCTCGGCCAGTGCTGTCCAACAGAGGGACAAGGGGACCTGCACGGGCCATTTTAAATTTTACACTAGCATTAAAAAAGGTACCATCAAAACACGGAAAACACCCCAAGCAAAACAGGTAACTGTTCAACTCATTTGACCTCTCACGTTTCTAATCAATACAGAATTAGACACCAGAAAGCCCTGTGACGGCGGGGCAGTGTGTGGTTCACGGGGAGCCCAAGTATGGATCAGCAACATGGCCCACAGGGTTCCCAGTGGCAGGCTGTTCCCAGGCTGACTGCCAGCCCTTTCCCCCAAGGAGCCTCTGAGTGGGCAGGGACCAGCAAGTTCTCGGCCAGGCAAGGGCTCAGGTCTCTGCACCAGCAGGGGCTCCCTTTCGGTCCAGGTCTTTGAAATCAAGGAATATGTGCGTCAGTCGTATCCTCTTCACGACACTTATCCAATCTGCGGGTCAAGCAAACCATCAGGATTATGTGAAGAAGCGTACAGCGAAGTCTGGTGAGCGACCTGTGACCTGCAGGTGACACACGGCTGGTGAGGAGGACCTGAGGCCCTTGATGGTGAAGATCAAAGATTTCGGCCTCCTTTCGTGTAGGGAGTTTTTAAGAACTGGAGACAAACTCTATGCTAAAAGGAACAAAAGCCCCAAAGACCAAACACACGGACACTGACTTGAGGCCCACCCAGGCTGAGCTGCGGCTGCGGGTTACAGATAGATAGTCCCTCTTCATGGGAGGACGAGGCCGCTCTCCTCCCCTGGAGCAGGCTGCTGACTCGTGAACTGCTGACTGCAGGTCGCAGCCGACACATAACCAACCCTCCGCCCCCAGGGCTCCTCGTGGGCTGGCGGGCATGCTGCAGCAGATGGTTCTGTCTGTCCGACGGTGGGGCGGGGACTGTTTGTTAATGCACAGCTCCGCCTCCTGCCGCGGCTCACCGAAAGGATGTCCCCCACAAGATCAACAGGTTTCCAGAGGTGCCTGTCCCTGATGGATCAGAGAACCCACCGCCTGGAAGGGCAGCGGGGGGACGACGGCAGCAGCCACCACGTGCACCACAGCCAGCATCGCAGTCCAGGGATACAGCCTGGGGGGCAGGGTCTCAGGCTCTGCCTGCCTCCCCTCCACAGCTGCCCTGTGTCCCTAGGGAAACTGACAAGCCTCCCCTGGCCCCTTTCCAGGGCTGTTCAAGGCAGGGCTGGCTGCCACCGGGGCACAGCATGTGGGTCAGTCTCCCAGCCAGCAGCTCCTCGGGGGCCACCGTGGGTGGGGCGGCATGCTGTGGGTGCCTCACACCTGAGGGAGACCTGGAATGCCTGCCTGCGGCGACGTGGCAATGCCTGGCACACCAACCGCAGCAGCTCAGCTGTGTCTGCACACGGGACCGGCTGGAACGTCTGAGCAGAGGGTCTCCTGCTCCAGATAGGGAGGCTGCTTCTGAGCAGAGGGTCTCCAGCTTCAGAAAAGGGGGCTGCTTCTGAGCAGAAGGTCTCCGACTTCAGAGAGAGGAGCTGCTTGGGGGAGCTGCTGGCTTAGCTGGCTGTCCTCTAGAACAAGGGACAGCCAGTCTCTTCTGTAAAGGGCCCGAAGGTATACGTGTTCTTCTCTATCGGCCAGCCTGCCGCTGACCTGAGCGCACAGCTACACGAGAATGGGTAAGGTGGTGTGCCAATAAAACTTTATTAATACACAGGTGTGGCAGGCTGCATACGGGGACACTGGGTCAGTGAGGGCAGGGGATGGCCAGGAAAAGAGTGGTGGAGACACTTGCCCCCATGATGAAGGGCACCCCCAGGAAAATCAGAAAGCCCGGAAAGGCTCTGTTGGGGAACTTTCCTGTGATTTCCCCTGACTCAGATGAACCCCAAAGCCGTGTGTCTGTTTCTGAAGGGAGACGGAAAGTCGGGGGGCCCCCAGGCATCACAGAGCTGCTGCAGAGGAAGGGGACATGGACAGGCTGCACCCAGCAATACTCACTTTGTCCACGCCGGCACTTAGAATGTAGTTCCCTTTCTTGTTCCACTTCAAGGCAAAGATGGGGCCTTTATGTTGCCCTAAGGTGCTGGCCAGGTTGCCTGTTAAGGGGTAAGACAGGCTCGTCGGCTTCCGCATTGCAGCCAGCACCCCGACACACACAGGAGGGCCATGGGACTCACCGTCGTCCGTCCATATCCTGGCAAAGCCGTCGTAGGAACCCGTGGCCAGGAGCGTGCCGTCGCTCTGGAGGACAGAGAGAGACCACCGTTGCTCAGCGGGTGCCCCACTACATGTGGCTCCCAGTCCCCACTCTCCTGAGAGTCCTGGTCTCATGAGCCTGGCACAGAAGGCTCTGCTGCCCGGCTGACTCTTCCCGGGGCTCAAGACTCCCTGTGGCTATGAGGGAGGTGCCAGCAAGCACACCATAACCGGTGCCCTAGGCAGACCCTACAGCGGAAGTCACTGACTTTGGACTCTTACCAACTCAGGCGAGATTTGCAGAAAGAGCTTGCATGCACAGAGGGGCACAGGTCTGGTGAGTAGAGGGGAGGGCGTGCAGAAATGACCAAGAGCACAGGGGACATGACCCAGGTGGAGCACCAACGGCCGTGCCCCACGGATATCTGCTGAAGTATCATGGGTCACGCAAAGCATCCCCAGGACAGGAGAGGGTGCCCCTGCACCTTGCTCCCTCAGCCTGGCTCATCTACAAACCCACGCTGACCATGGGGTGGGAGACAGTAGGGCTATGCCTCCAAACCTGTCAGTTACTGTGTGAGTCAGCGATGCCAACCACATGGTCAACCTCAGAGACAGGACTGGAGAGCCAGGAACCCTGCGCCCATGCCCACTGCAGGACAACTGGACAGCCAGGGATCCTGCACCCATGCCCACTGCACAAGACTCAACAGCCAGGGACTCCGTGCCCATGCCCACAGCAGGATAACTGGACAGCCAGGGACCCTGCATCCGTGCCCACTGCAGCACGATTAGACAGCCAGGGACCTTGCACACATGCCCACTGCAGGATGACTGGACAGCCAAAGACCCTGCACCCACACCCACTGCTGGACAACTGGACAGCCAGAGACCCTGCGCCCATGCTCACTGCAGGACAACTCAACAGCCAGGGACCCTGCGCCCATGCCTACAGCAGGATAACTGGACAGCCAGGGACCCTGCACCTGTGCCCACTGCAGGATGACTCGACAGCCAGGAACCCGGTGCCCATGCCCACTGTGGGATGAATTGACACCCAGGGACCCTGCACCCATGCCTACTACAGGACACTTGATAGCCAGGGACCCTACGCCCATACCCACTGCAGGAAGACTCAACAGCCAGGGACCCTGTGCCCATGCCCACTGCAGCACAACCCAACAGCCAAAGAGGCGGGTAAAGCCTCAAGGCCTGTGAGTCCACCCAGGCAGAGCTGACTGTCAACACACTGGGGTATCACAGCTGCATGCAGCTGGGCCACCGTGAACCCACAGAGAAATGCCATAAGGGGTCTCCCACCTTCACGGGAGCAGACCTGGGTCTTTCTCCTGAGGAGGTTGCAGCCACCAACCTGCCAGGTGCTTAACCACTGAGCCTCAGGGCTCCATCAGGGAGCATCAGTCAGCCGTAACCCGGGCTACCAGGTGACGTGGTGCGAGGAGCCGGCAAAAGAGCAAGGAAAAAGCCCGGCATATGGTGCCACCACTCGGCAGGGAGACCAGAGCTCAGCAGAAAGCAAACTTTCAGGGGCGGAGTGCCTGAGGGGGAACCCAGTGCCCGTGTCACAGCCAGCTCTCCGTGAGCCTCTCCTCCAGATGCATATGCTAAGCGCCACGGGTACGGCCTGGGAGCATCCTCGCCAGGACCCTTGGCGGCAGAGGGCCTGCTTGTGGAGGGCCTGATGGTCCAGCGTCCACCCGGCAGGGGAAGGAGCTTACATTCCAGTCCAGCGAGGTGACGTCCTTGTTACTGGGCACGTCGTGGCCCCCTTCCCGGATACAGTGTCTCAGCACCAGCTGGGTGGAGCCCCCGCTGCTGTTCTCATTGAGGTTCCAGATCCTCGCCGTGGAGTCCCCGGACCTGCACAAGACAAGAGCACAAGGCCACTCAGCGTCGCCGAGGGAACAAGGCATTGCGGGCTGGCTGGGCTGCTCACCCACGGGTACCCTCCCTGTGAGCCCTGCCTCTCCACCCTGCTCCTCACACGCGTCACCACGCCTCACACATCTCCCTGCTCCTGGCTGATGAGATCCCCTCTCACTATAGATAGGACTGTGCCCTCCCTAAAATGAGCATTGGAAATCAACACCTGACCCCAAGTTCCATTTGAGAATCTTGTTTCTTTGTTGTGTTAAGTCATGCGCAGACGGGCGAGATAGACACCAGCCACGTGAGGAACTACAGTCCCCTAGAACAGGTACCCTGAGTGTGGACTTCTATCCTCCCGGACCAGGAAATTAAACTTCTGTTCCTTAAAGCCACCTCCCAGCCCACCCCGCCGCCCTGCGGTCCTCTCCTGAAAGCTGACGTAGCATGCTGCTGCTGCCAGGCACCGTCAAATCAGTTCAAACTCTGTGCATCCTCACAGTGGTCCCTACTGAGCGCACTGCTGCAGCGGCTGAGATAGCCGATGTGCTGGCACAGCGCCCCAAAGGTGTTTCAGACCAAGCTTGTTTCTGGCACAGCGCCCCGAAGGTGTTTCAGACCAAGCTTGAGCAAGGCGCGTGTGAGCTCCATGGAGCTGCCCCTCAGCAAGCACAGTCAGCCAGACACCTGGAGCCCTTACCCGACCTGAAGCCCTTACCCGGATGCAAGGAGGTCGCTGATGGGGTTCCAGGCACAGATGAACACCTCGGACTCATGGCCTCGCAGCACAGTGGCCTTGCTGGCTGGGATCTCCACTTCCCCGTCGATCTCCATTGGTTTCAAATGGTTATCTGCCGGCAGAAGCAAGGGAAGACTTGTGGCTCGCACATTACAGAGAGACTAGGCCATGAGTTTAACTTCTTATGCAACCCTAAGGAGCTAAACGAGGCCTTTGCCACTGCCCTTGCCTATGGACAAATGGGCACGTCCTTCCTGATTCCCCTGGGCAGGACTGGGCAGGGCCTCTGGGCAAGGCCTCTGGGTGAGGTGGACAGAGAGGGATTTCTCAGTCACTTGACTGGGTGGGGGTGAACATTCTTCCAGTCCACCCAGTGGTGTCTGCTTAGAACTGAGCCCCAAAGGCTGGTTTTATCACAAGTCCCAGGGGGCTTCCAAAGGTTCATGGAAAAATCCCACTATCTTTTCATTCCATGTTCCCTCAAACTTTTGAAGCCCTCTTGTGGACCCCTAAGGAGCCCCGGTGGCACAGCAGCTATGTGTTGGGCTGCTAACCGCAAGGTTTGAAGTTTGAAATCAGCAGCCACTCCTCGGGAGAAAGACGAGGCTTTCTACTCCCAGAAGTTCCAGTCCCGGAAACTCACAGGCTGTTCTACCCCCGTCCTAGGGGGCGCTGAGTCAGGCATGACACCAAGGCAATGAATTTGGTTTTGGGAGCCACACAGCTCTTCTTCCAAAGTGCCCCTGGGTGCCTGTGAAACGGCGGCCCTGTGACTAGCAGAGGGTGAGTGGGTCTCAGCTGGCACCACTGGGGAGAAATCTCCCCCCCCGACACGGGCAGTTCCCGGGATGGTAATCCTCTCTGAAGCACCTTGAGGTGGCAGCTTGATTAAGGGGCCCAGATGCTCACCGCTATGCTAACCAGACGGGCATCTGCTGAATGCTTGGCTAACAGAGGTGCTAACAAGGTGGTTCTAGCCCATCAGCTACTCCTGGGAGAGGAAGCGGCGAGCCTCTTTCTGTAAAGATGACCACCTTGGAAACCCTCATGGACAGTTCTCTGTCCACAGATGGCTGTGAGTCAGATCAATGCACCAGGCCCCAGCAACTGCATCCAAGTCCAGACTTGGTTGTTGAAGATGCTCAGGTTATTCACAGGCGTGCCTGACTCTGAGGCTGTATGAGCAGAGGCTACCTACCCATCGCTAGGTTTTGAATTGACGGTAAAGGGTGACGGCTGTGATCATAGAGCATGCATACACTGGAAGCAGGGCACAGGCAGGGCCGTAGAGGCAGGAAGACATGGACAAGGATGCCAAACGCAGCCTAAGGCCACCTGCAGCTAGGGCATGTGCGCTCGCACTGACTTACTAATGGCTTGCGCCCCACTCTCCTCGCCGTTCACTGCGGACTCGCCATTTTTGGCTGTGTTTTGCTGGGAAACGGTTGTAGGGGGAGCTGTGGCAGCCGCCGCCGCCGCTGCCACTTGCTGCTGCTGTGCCAGCTTCTCTCGGAAGGCCTGCTGCCGTGTCTGCACCACGTCTGGCATCACCGCGTCGATCAGCGACAGTGACTCGATGGGCCGCCCATCGAACACAGTGCCATCCTGGAGGGAGACGGCTCACCCTCAGCAACCACCCACGCAGGCAGGCCAGAAGCGGTGCGCGAGCGCTTGCACGCTTACGGGTACACGTACACACACACACACACACACACACACACTGTCCCCTCCCACCATGCACCCACTTCGCTGTCCCCCACACCCTAGGGCCCTGCTACCCACGGAGCATCCCTACCCCTCCACGGCCACAAGAGGCACAGGGGCAGGGAGGGAGGTGCAGAGGCAACCGCAGGGCCTGCCTCCGCAGCATGTCCAGACCGCCACCCCACCCCACCCCCACTCCCACGTCCCCAGTAGACGTTTTGCAACCACAGTGCCATCAAAATGGCGTGCGTGCACCATGTGGCGGGGGCAGGCGGATCAGGGTCATTGGGGAGGGCCCGGGCCCCTGGCGGGTATACCTCGTTGATGCTGATCTCGGCCTCCACATACTGTAGCCCCTTCTGCAGGATGGAGATGAGTGCGGCAGGCGGCACAAGTGTCCCGTTGATGTTGGACTGGCTGATGTGGCTCTCGATTCCAAAAGTGAAGGCCGAGTGTGAGAAACCTGCAGCGCGGGAGGACAGGCCAGGTGGCATCATAGGGGGCTGGAGCCCTGGAGGGAACGGCCACTGCAAACACACCCA
>NW_022103951.1:19276412-19293446 GCF_000313985.2 Echinops telfairi
GCGCCTGGCTGTGCATGGGCGGCTCCAGGTTCGAAGCCTCCTTCTTGGAGCCATGAGCCTCAGCCTGCCTCTTGGGCACTGAGGAGCAGGCAGCACAGGTGCCACACGCTCAGGACCCGTCTGTAGCAAGGGCAAGGAGCGGCACCCAGGCTCGGACCAATGCACCTGTGCAACCTGACGCTGCACGAGGAGCAGCCACGCTGAGCCCGGCTGACACAGCTGGCGGCCTCTCCTCACACCCATGCACTCGCAATGGCCTCCTCACGCCCACCCAGCGCCCAGCCAGCACTCCTCCCTGGGGAGCGCTGGGGCACAAGACGCTCTCTCAGGGTAAGTGTGCTGACCAAGGCACTTGAATCACTGTCACGAGAGTACCATCACTGTCCACAGAGCCCCTGCAGCCACGGCTCCATGGGCCAGTGGTTTGAAACCCCAGGGGCTCCCAGGAGGAAAGACTGAGTGACATGCTTTCAGGAAGACAGCCGCTGTTAGCTGCTTCCTTCTGACCCAGAGCGGGGACATTGTGCACCAGGAACACGGCCAGGTCCTGTGCCATCAAGCAAGGCAGCGGTTCCACTGTCACAGGACCTACAGTCAACTGGAACGCCCTGAGCACCATTGCCCGTGCCCACGGCTCAGTGTTCACAGCAGCCCAAAAGTGGACAGACACAGCCCACACGGCCATCGAGGTGAGGAAAAGTCACCAAGGGTGCCCACGCAGTGACTCATGATGATAGCAGGGACCACCAAGGGGGTGCACACTTGAAAACGGCCAAGACCAGCGGCCACAGGCCAGTGCTACACCCACCGTGTTAGTTATCAAGGGCCCTTTGATCATGCACCCACCCTGGGGGCGCCCCTCCACTGGCAGCCCTGAAACCCAGCAAACCGGCAACAATCGGATCACATAGCAGAGGGTGCTGCCCTCCATAGACTGAAGCCACCGCAGGGCTGGAAGGGACACTGCAAGAACCAGAACTGTTTCACAGAGCCACGTGGTGGCTGCCTTTCACTGGGCAGCCAGGATTGCGTATGAGAAAAGCGTCACCAGGTGGCATCACCACACACTCAGAGAGTGGACGAACCCAAAACGCAGACAAAAGCCCCAAAGACAAGCCAGCTGCCTGCAGGGCCCAGAGCACAGTGACACAGGGAGCATCTGAGGACAGGGATCGTAGATGGCCCTGCTTTCATAAGAAGGTTCAGAGACAGACAGAGAGACGACAGGCAGAAAGAGAGGGAGGCTGGCCGCCTCTGAGACCACCCACCGGCTACACAGCTGAGGAGTCATGGGAGTGAGTTACTGCTGTGGGACATTCGGCCCCACACTTCCCACCTCTTCTTCTTTCTAGAGCTGTGCATGACAGGGACCCCGCTAGAGGGGGCCATCTCCGCCTGCCCAATAGGCCCTGCTGGCCAACGCAGCGCCAGTGACAGGCTGTTGACGCAGCTGTCTGTTGGGATCTTGCCAACTGCACCGCCCTGGTGATGCTGAGAGCACCTTGCTCCATGCACGTGTCACCACCTGGTGATACTGAGAGCAGCCTGCCCCACACACGTGTCACCTGGCTCCATGCCCTATACCCACCTGGCACCATGAAGCCCCTCTACTGGACGTGGCTCCCTTTCCGCCCACTCTCCCTGCAGCGGGGATGGCCCTGCCTCTCCTCGCTGAGTTGTCTGTGACACTCACATTGTTGGAATGGCTTTGAGTCGGCTAGGAAACACACCTGCACTAGCCTCCTATGTGTGCCAAAGCTGGGCGGGGCCGGGCCCCCCAGACAACCTGGTGACTTTGAATTGCGCTGTTGGCCAGAGTGCTGACATCCCATGGCCGACGGGAGATCTAACATGTCTGTCCCCAAGGAGGTCAAGCCAGAGTGCTCCTGAGAGGCAGGGGTGGGGGGAGACTTCCTCTCACATATATACGGTGAGCGTGCTGTCAGGAGGACCCCATCCCTGCAAAAGGACATCAGGCTTAGCAAAGCAGAGGGGCCATCAAGAAGGAGGAAGCCTTTGAAGGACCTGGCCAACAGTGGCCGCAGCCCTGGGCTTGGATGTGGGAACAGTGTGAGGAAGCCACAGGGCCAGCAATGCTGCATTCTGGGCATGTCTGGGCTAGAGGCGACCGGCAGGCAATGGACAACAGCCTAAGGTGCACCCGAGGGTCAGGCCAGGAGGAAACAGCTAGCATGCTGCCCACGTGGTTGCTATGAGCTGGGGAGGACTTCGTGGCAAGAAGACGTTAGAATAAGCAAAGGCGGGAATGCCTTGATAGAAAGGCCAGCGGTTCAGACACACAGCCACTCCATGGAAGAAAGGAGTGGCCGTCTGCTTCTGTCAGGACGCCAGCCCTGGAAAGCTTGTGGGGCAGATCCAATCTATCCTACAGGGCTGCTGTGAGTTAGAATCCTCCTGGTAGCAGTGGGACCTGCTGTGGGTTTTAGTACGGGCCTCTGTCTGGGAACTGCAGAGCCGAGGGGGCAGCAAGGAGCAGTAAGTGTGTGAAGACATCTCAAGGCCTCAAATGGAGGGTAAATGTGCCTGGAAATGGGACCCCTGCCACCCGTACGTTGTATTTCTGAAGAGTACCCCCCTGTTCTGCATTTAGGGCCCATTGCTCAGGCGGCCGTGCACCCACATAATGGAGGAGCCGCGGCTCGACATTAAAGCCAGGCTCTGGCACCCCAAGAATGATGGCAGGCTCGTGCAAGGTCTACACTGTGGACAAGAAACACACGCGCTAGCCTGGCCCTTTAATGACGACTCTCCCAATCCATTTGGTCAGCAGGGCTGGGAGCCAGGAGCTCCATCGGTCCAGGCTCAAGAACCTGCCCTCAGGGCCTACGTTCAGCAGGTTTGCATGTGTGGTGCGTGCACACACACACCAGCCCCAGCCAGGAGCACACAGTGACACCCTCCTCTTCCCATCTGCATGTTACGAGGCTGGCCTCCTTCCATCAAAATTCATCTGAACCAAGGGAGCTCTGGAGTGAAAGACCCGCCCCCAAGATGGGACGGCCAGAAACTTTCTCTCCGCCCTCTGAACAGTCTGTTCTTGTCATGAGACCAGGGAACCAGAAAGGGCCTCGCCAGTGCACATTTTGATCCGGTCATTGGATTGGATTGAGCTGGCTCAGCCAGGGCTAACACGGCGACATCAAAACAGATCTGTATTTGCAAACTGGGAGCCTTCCAGAACAATAACCAGCCTGACAAAAACTACAGGATCTCGATCAAAAGGCAAGAGAGGCAGACATTTTATATTCTCACAGAGACTAAGCTTTCTGGAGCACTGGACGCTGGATAAACCTGAGATCATCTTTAAACCTTAAATCAAAAAGATCTCCTGAAGCTTTCTTTAAATCAAACCACAGTTTAGCTGACTTAGCTAGGAACGCCTGCTTGTGTGGCATCAGTAGACCCCAAACAAACAAACAAGGTTATTGTTGAGATGAGGGGGGCTGGAGCAGAGACCCCAAACCCATCTGTAGACAATGGGACATCCCCTCACAGAAGGGTCGCAAGGAAGGGATGAGTCAACCCGGGCTCAGTAAAGAAAGCATCGAGAAAACACATTATATTCCTCTGGTTCCTTGAGGCTTCCTCACCCCCAACTGTCATGACCCCAGTCCTGCCTTTCACTCTGGGCCAGACCAGAGCATGCGCACAAGTACAGATTAGAGCTCACAACACACGGAATCCAGGTCAGATGAACCCCTCAGGAACAGAAATAGGTGTAGCGATACCAGGAGGGTAGGGGGCAGGTGGGGAGAGGAGGGGGGAAGAAACTGTAGGGGAAGGGAGACAGTAGTCGGTGTAAGATATGAAAATAATAATAGTTGATAATTGATCAAGAGGTCACGCTGGTGTGGGGTGGGGGAGGGAGGGTAAAAAGAGGAGCTGATACCCAGGGCTCAAATAGAAAGCAAATGTTTAGAAAATGATGATGGCAACCTATGTACAGATACGCTTGGTGCATCTGATATAAGGATTGTTATAAGAGCTGTAAGAGCCCCAATAAAATGATCTTTAAAAATAGGAAAGAACCCCTGCCTAGGGGCCTTGTGCTCTCTTCAGAACTGTCCACGTGGGATCAGAGGGGCCGCCACGGCTCGAGAGTGTAAACCGGGATCTTGGGGGTTGTGTTCTCCGGAGACTGTGAACAGTTATACACACGAAGACAGACCCCGTGTTGCAAACCACTGTGTGGAGCCTGGCGAGCCGGTGTGCATTCAGTGCAGCTTTCCAATGATGAAGAACAGACAACAGCAGGCACTTCACTACCGCTGGCCAAGCCCTGGGTGCCCGCATGTGTGCGCAGCGGGGTGCAGACGAATCTGCCGCCAACCACAGGCAGCCTTACCTGACTCCTGGAGATAGCGGTACACCAGGAAGTTCACCTCGTCGCTGGTTATGCTCATCTTAGCCTCACCTCCCGAGGATGAGGACTCTGCGCCGCGGGAGCCGCCCTCTGTGGGACAGGGGGAAGAGCAGACAGAGCGTGAGGCGTCGGTGTGGGCGTGCAGGGAGAGGTGCAGAAAGGACCCTGTACAGGAGCACATGTGCATGAACACACAAAAAGGAGCGCGCACGCGCACACACACACACACACACATACACACGAGTCCCGGGTTTCCCAGACAAGACGCCCCATGCATCTCATGCAGCCACAACCCAAACTGAGGAAATCGAGAAGGAAACTGCCAGGTGGCCGCTCTGTTTTCGCAGACCAGCGGCTTCCAGGAGTCCTGGGCGTTCCTGGTACTCCGTTTTCCCATGTCCTTTCTGAAGCACGCATGCACGCACGCACATTTTCACTACACACTTTCTGAGATGATGTGCAACTTTTATAATCAAACACACACGCACGAGCGGAGGCAGAGCACGAAGCTCCGCGGAGGCAGAGAGAATCCCCTCATTTGTATTTTCCAGCAGGACACTCTGCATGTGTAGCTGAAACTTCTTGCAGCTACCCTGGAAGGCCGGCCAGAGGGTGAAGGAAGGAGGGAGGGAGGGATAATAATGGGGCCTCTGGGTCTAAAAGGCCCTTTGACATGGACGTGCTGTCAGTACTGATCATTCCCTGCTGAAGACGTCCTCCAGTCAGCTCTGATGCATAGCAACGCTGTACACAACACAACCAAGCAGCTCCGGTCCCCCTCCGTCCTCTCAACTGTTCCCATGCAGGAGCCCCCAGCCACAGCCATGGTGCCCATCAGTCTCGTGGATAGAGGGCCTCCCTCTCTGTCACCACCCCTCCACTTTACCAAGCTGGACGGCCTTCTCCAGGGACTGGTCTCTCCTGACAACCCATCCAAAGAGGTGAGACAGAGTTTGATTCTTGAGAAATGCATTTGATTCTTGGGAAAGTTTGTGTTGGCGGACTCCTTTGGTGGAGACCAGCAGTCGGCAAACCGTGGACCCCGAGCCTGTGCACCTCTTTCGGTGTGTACGTGTGGTTTCGACATGACATTGGAAATGAAAACAAGACCACCCTGGTGGAACTTCAAGGATCTTGTTCAGATCGCGGCGATTTTGCCTGTTTGTAAAAACAATATTAATGGCTCTCAAATGATTTATGATTGGCTGTGAGGGACAGGATTGGCTCTTCCGTCTCAAAAGTTTGTGGACCCCTGGTCTAGACCTAACTTTGATTCTGTTACAGAAGCAGTGAATCAGAAACCTCAGGAGAAGACCATTCAAAACCTGAGTCCGTTTGGAAATGAAGATGGCAATATACGTACAAATATGCTTGTTACAATTGATGGACGGAGGATCATAAGTGCTGTAAGAGTCCCCAAAAAATGATTTTTAAAAACAAAATACATTTAAAAAATTTTAAACAACCCCCAAACATCTTGGGTCCCTGTCATTGTATCGCTTCTTCTCACAAAACTCCCTGCCATTGAGTCAATGTTGACCCTTGGTAGCCCTGCAGGGCAGGGCTGGGCAGAGCTGGCCCTGTGGGCTCCCAAGACGATCACTCTTCAGGGGTGAGGAGTCTGAGGTCATCCGTACGCAGACCCAACCTTTTGGGGGAGTGAGAACGGGATGACGCATCAGTCCCAGTTAGGGGGGCTTCGACTTTGGCACGCGTGCACACACGAGGGGGCTCCCACACATTTTCAGGGAAGTGGAATGGAAAGATGAAGGTGTTTGCCACACGGTGTGGTACAGCTCCCACGTGTGTCCGTCCACCTGCGGAGTGTAGTGCAGTGGGCTATCGTCTGTTCACCCCATCAGGCGCACAATCTGCAACCACGCACGCGGTCTCACACCTGGCTCATGATCAGCCGCCGCATACATCTGCAGTCAGACACCCACACACACAGTGCCAGGCAACAGATAGCACAGCCCAAACCCGCCCCCACTGGCAGGGAGACCCAGGGACCCCTATGGGACTAAACAGGCTGGCACTGCCCTGCCGGGTTTCCAAAGCCACCAGACCTTGACGGGAGCAAACGACCTCTCCTTGCAGCTACTGGGCTCAGCCACCTGGTGTCCAGTTAGCAGCTCCACGCTGAACCACTGAGCCAGCGGGCTCCTTGAGTTAAGGGACAGGAGCCAGGCAAAAGCTACACTCGGGAGCTCAAGTACAGTCAGCTTTCCAGGTGAGGTAACTTCTTGGTGTTGGCCAGCAAAACCCAGTTTAGAATGTGGCGTCTCCTGGGAAGGACTGGGAGCCCAATGTTACAGTGGACATACACTGGTTGTTCATGGTAAGGCCAGCAGTTCAAAACCTCTAGCTTCCCTGAGGGAGAAAGACGGGGCTCTCTGCTCCCAGGAAGGGCCGCAGTCTGGAAAAATCACCAGGGCAGTGCCAGCCTGGCCTGTAGGGACACTGAAACTGCGGATTCTGCTTTTCAGTGAGGCCCAGAGAGGTAACCCACAGGCTGTCCGGGGTCCCGATCTTTCAGAGGCTGTTAAAGTCTGTCTCCTAATTCAGCAGTGAGGGCCCAGCCACCAGGAAGGACTTTGCCACCATGGAGCTGATTTCGACTCACAGTGACTCTGTGGGGCAGTGTCAAAATGCCCACGGGGCTGCCAGGCTGTCACCATTCACGGGAGAAGACCACCAGGTTCCCCTCCGCAGTACCAGGGTCTTCACACCTGCCCTCTCTCACTGCCGTTTAGTTGATGCTGACTCATCGCGACCCTACAGGTCAGGGTAGAACTGCCCCCATGGGTTTCCGAGACTGTAAGTCCCTATGGGAGTAGAAAGCCCTGCCCTGTCTTTCTCCTGCAGAACAGCCGGTGGTTTCGAACTGCTGAGCCTGTGGTTGACAGCCTAACGCATAACCAACAGGCCACCAGGGCTCTGCTAGCCCATTCACTGCCTCTCCATTCAGCCAGGGGTGCGAGCTGCAGCCTCTTCCTGAGACAGGAGGTGAGCTTCCTGCACAAGGCACTGGGAGTCTGGTTGGACGCAGGTGTGCTGTGCAAGGGGACTCCAGGTGAGGCCTTACCTTTAGGGGGGCGTCATGGGTACTCCTGGGCCCCAAGAACTCCCCAGCACGGGATCCCGTAGCCGCAGAGCAGCGTCCTGGTGAGAAACGGGGAGACGGCTGTGTTTCAGTGAGGTCTTCGCCTCTCACACTCCTGTTCTTTGTCCTGGGTGCGCGCCCGTTCAATTGGAGGGCCTTTTGTCTCTCTCAGCCCAGGCCCCGCTGCCACCGCCACCTCCCTGCTTCCTGCCCCCACCCTCAGCAGGCATCAGGAGGCTGTGCAGAGTGGAGAGAAAACAGATGGAAACAGCTGGCCGGGCCTCACGGCGGATGGACGGGTGAACAGACGTGGGAACTCTGAAAGGCACCTCCTCCAAACAGGTGAAATTGACAGGCGTTCGGACTGTGCTGCTCTCTCGAGCGAGGACACCCCAAACACTTCCAAGACATGCAGCCGAACCCACCATCAGCCAGGCAGTCGCAGACCACCAGACAGCGCTGGCCCAAGGGCACAGGTCAGAAGGCAGGAGAGGGAGGTGGAAGAAAGAGGGAGCAGGGGAGGAAGTAGGCACGTGCTGGGGCACCCAGGCCATCGCCATCCGCGGGATGGAAAAAACGTGTCAGCCAAACTGACAGCACATCTGTCGGTCCACATCATCTGCAGATGACCGAGCTCCTGTGCAGAGCTCCCAGACGCTGTCCCACTGTGTGAGCCAAGGTTCCCAAAGCCACAGCATCCACAATGACAGGGACCCATTCGTCACCATGCTCACAAGCACTGACAGCAGCTGTCCAGTCTTTCTGCCTCTGGCCACGCCCCCCAAAAACCCAGCCTGGCTAACACAGCTCATTGTTCCAATCAGCGGTGCTGTGTTCTGTGTGCAGCGGTCCCCTGGGAGTCAGAACTGGCTCCACAGCACCCAGCAGCAGAGGCAGGAGTAGCAGCAGCAGCAGCAGCAGCAGCAGAGGTAGGAGCAGCAGCAACACAAGCAGAAGCAGCACCAGAGACAGCAGCAGCAGCAGAGGCAGGAGCAGCAGCAGAGACAGGAGCAGCAGCAGCAGCAGAGGCAGGAGCAGCAGCAGAGGCAGGAGCAGAGGCAGAGATAGGAGCAGCAGCAGCAGGCACGCCCTCATATCTCCCCCCTCACTGGGGCTCTGTTTGCACTGATTCTGGAAGGGTCTAGGTTTGGATGATTAAAAGTTGTTTTTCAAATGGTAAAAACACACTAAGACACCCTTGTATATGAGCGATGTTTTTTGGTTGTTGTTGTTTTCTTGTTGCTAAGGGGCACTGAGCTGCTTCTGATCCTGCGCCATCCACAGGATCGTTATGTCTGAGCCCCTGGGTGTAGCCCCTGGGTGTATCCATCTCCCTGAGGGCCTTCCTCTCTCCCGCTGCCCCGCTCCTTTACCAAGCACAACGTCCTTCTCCAATGTGCTGGTGACATCATCTGGTGTCAATGTGAGTATTAAGAGGGAAGGGGTGGAGTTTAGCTTGTCAATCAGGTCGTAGCTTGATGACCTCATTTGGAGGCTCTAGGGAGATAAATAGCTCGCTGGAGGTGGGACACACGCTCAGTCCCTGCGAGACATTTTTGTTGACAAGCCACATGGAAACAGGCTGATGGCAGCCAGAGCCCTGGAGCTAAAGGAGCCATGTGCCAGCACTGAGATGCTTACAATACCACTGGATCCACAAGACGTCCCACCCACAGGCCTCTGATTTGGCGTCACTGCATATGTTTCATGAGTCTAAAGAGGGAATTATGGACTGGTACTGGACATATGGGCTAATATTGGACTTATGGACTTAATCTGGACTGGGCTGGGATGTTTTCTCAATATTACTCTTGTCTATAAAGCTATTTCTTATACACAGATGAGTGTCTCTGGATTTGTTTCTCTAGTCTACCCGGAATAATACATTCAAGGGCAGGTCTCTCCTGACGACATGCCCAGAGTGTGTGAGAGGAAGCTTAGCCAGCCTTGTCTCCAAGAAGCACTCTGGCTGTGTTTCCTCCAAGGCTGATCTGTTTGTTCTCCCCTAAACCAAACTCACTGCCATCTAGTTCATGTCCACACAGAGCGACCTTGCAGGACAGGGCGGAACTGCCCACCCCTGTGGGTGTCTGGGACTGTGACTCTTTACAGGAGTCCAAAGCCTCATCTTTCTCCCAAGCAACAGCTGGTGGTTTTGAACTACCAACCAATGTGTAACCACTGGGCCACCAGCAGCAGTTGGTTAACAATATTTACCTTCCATCCCACTGAACCCCACACTTCCCGGAGGGCCTGCATCACACACTCTCATCATCTACAAACAGAAACAAAAGAGGCCCCTTCTCCTCGTCCCAGTGCCTCCCTGAGCCTTCCTCAGTTGACAGACTATGACCCGCAGGCCAGACTCGAGGTGGTTGGAAGTATCCCCATGCGTGAGCATGTGAGAGCCCACAGAAGTGTGCAGAGAAGACCCCAGCTCATATTCTCACGGGGCTGCCGGGAAAGGAGAATAAACAGCTTTCCAGAGACAAGCCCCTTGTTTCACTGCAGAATGTATTTTTTAAAACCCACGGGGACAGAGAAGAGAGAACAGTACTGGGATGGAACTGAAGCCCACCCACAGCTCTGCTGACAGAACTGAAGGGCGGGGGAGAATGTGAGTCCCGTGATCAATGGGAAAGCACATCATTTCTAAAACAGAAACAAAATAGAAGGACCCGGGCAACACGCTACACTCAGAAGCCAGGGTCAAAGCCAATTGCTGTTCTGGGAATTAGGCAGTAAATTACTACAAGGGGTGGGGGTGGGGACAGCCTTAGGATGACATTGGTAAATACCATCGTCCAGTGTCAAACTATGCACAGATGTCCCATATGAACAGTAAGCTCCAAACTGCCAGCCTGCCAGTGACAGCAGTCACATGTGTAACAACTCTGCATTTAATGAACACACAGGCAGCTCTGTTACAGACAGGCACCTCTGTTATGTACAGACAGGCAGCTCTGTTACACACACAGAGACAGCTTTGTAACATACAGACAGACAGCTCTGTTACATACAAACAGACAGCTTTGTTACATGCAGACAGGTCTGTTACATACAGACAGCTCTGTTACATACAGGTCTGTTACATACACACAGCCAGCTCTATTACATACAGACAGCTCTGTTACATGCAGACAGGTCTGTTACAGACCGTTCTGTTACATGCAGACAGGTCTGTTACAGACAGCTCTGTTACATATATACAGACAGCTTTGTTTTACACACACACACACACACAGACAGCTCTGTTACATGCAGACAGGTCTGTTACAGACAGCTCTGTTACATATATACAGACAGCTTTGTTACATGCAGGCAGTCCTGTTACAGACAGCTCTGTTACATATATACAGACAGCTTTGTTACGCACACACACACACAGACAGCTCTGCTACATATATACAGACAGCTTTGTTACACACACACAGACAGCTCTGTTACATGCAGACAGACAGCTCTGTTACATATAGACAGTTCTGTTACATACAGAGAGCTCTGTTACATACAGACAGCTTTGTTACATGCAGATAGCTGTATTGCATACATACAGTGAGCTCTGTTACATGCAGACAGCTCTGTTACATACATACAGACAGCTTTGTTACATACAGACAGCTGTTACATACAGATAACTCTGTTACATATATACAGACAGCTTTGTTACATGCAGATAGTTGTGTTGCATACATACAGAGAGCTCTGTTACATGCAGACAGCTCTGTTACATACAGACGGCTTTGCTACATGCAGGCAGCTGTGTTACATACATACAGACAGTGCATCCAGCTGTGTTACATACATACAGAGAGCTCTGTTACATGCAGACAGCTCTGTTACATACAGACGGCTTTGCTACATGCAGGCAGCTGTGTTACATACATACAGACAGTGCATCCAGCTGTGTTACATACATAGAGAGAGCTCTGTTAAATGCAGACAGCTGTGTTGCATGCAGTTCGAAAAGAAGCCTCAAAACCCAGAGTCTCTGCTCCGACACAGTGGAAAATCACAAACTATGGCCCTGAAAGGCAGCACTGACTTTTCTCTGTGCGCCGAGTGGGAGGTTGTGTATGTTGTGCGTGTGTGCATGCGTGCACGTTGCACTGAAAATCCCGAATGGGTAAGGCCATACTGGACGGACAAAAGCATGCTAACCAGACAGAGCATCCATGTACTGCCGGTAACCAAAAGCCAAAACTGAACTGGGTGCCATTGGGAGAACTACCCTGTGGGTGTCCGAGACAGCCCCTCTTCACAAGAGCATAAAGTACGTCCTGGCTTTGTTCCCTGGAGCAGCTGGTGGTTTCGAACCGCTGACCTTGCAGATAACAGCACAGCGCATAAGCACTGGGCACCTGGGCGCCTTCTGTCAGCACCAATACCTGGCCACTGCCCGGGCACCACTATTAGAACCAGAACAGAACTACTGGTGATAACGACAGGGGGCAAGAAATTGCACATCTTGCCAAAGCACGATAACGACAGGGGGCAAGAAATTGCACATCTTGCCAAAGCACTTCTGTGCACTGCAAAGTGCTTTTCACCAAAGCCGGACTTTTGTCTCTCTCCCTCCCTCTCAAAATGCTGAATAAAAACCCGTCGGCAGTGACACCACGGGGCATACACCTGTGTTTCCTCAGAAGGTGTGTTTGAAGACAGCCTGCAGTGCCAGGGACGCTGAACTTAACGGAACGCTGCCACTCAACGAACAGGGTACAACTGACGCACCGTGACTTGAGGCAGGGCCCTCTTTGTCCATGTGAAAGATCCCGGTCCTATCACCAGCCAGTGTACCCGGCCTGTCAGTGGAGGCTGGCAGGTTGCTGGGACATGCAACCTTCCGGCAGAGATTCCAGGCTCAGAGACTAGCAAGAAAGGCCTGGCCATACCCGAATCAGGCGACAAGACCCAATGGAGCACATCGGATCTTGCCCCATCCATCACGGGCAGGATGGGATCATCCTGATGTACCCAGACGGCCTTCCCAGATCGAGGGCTAACGAGACAGTAGCTCACACCCCCCAACCGCTGCACACATGGGCACGCTGCACGGGGCCGGTTGGTCAGCGATCCTTTAAAGATGGAGTGGATCCCACACTGAGAGCTAGCTCTTATTTCAGAGAAATAAGAACAAAGGGACAGGACCTCTGGTAGAGCTCCAGAGGCTTGCTGCCGCCCAGTCATGGCCCCTGGTCCCTCCCAGATGAACTCCACGCATCTCCCAGGAGAACACGGTGCCCAGGATGCCCGGTCACCACTCCCGGGTTAAATCCGCGCATCTCCTGTGAGAACTCAGTGCACAGGATGCACGGTCGCCGCTCCCTAACTAGATCCTGACTCATCAGGTGGAATGCAAAGCCACTTAGTCCTGACTGGGGTTTACAAACCCCCCCCCCCAATGTTTCTGAGTTCTGCCCCCACCAGCACAGCACCCACCACAGGATTACACTTTTCCCATCCTCTGAGCAAGAACACCTTCCATAAGATGCACCCACAGAGGGGCTGCAACAACGGGGATGTACACACGGAGCAGGACAGGGTCCAACACAGCAGGGTGCACAGACGGCTCAGGCCCAGCAGTTCTCACCGCTCATCAGGTTGCGATGAGCCAGAGCCGACTTGGCGGCACTAACAAGAGAGAAAGAAAGGCCCCCGGAGACTGGAACTCGCCCTGCAGCGCTGCGGAGGAAAGGCCCTCACTTCCCCAGCCAGGGCAGGCACACATGCGGCTTCTCCCACAGTTCTCTCGGAACTCCACCAAGGCGGCCACCACAGCCAGCTGTCCCCGTCACCGGTGCGCACTGACCCCAGCCAAGGGTGACCCCTTCGTGTGTGCCACGGAGGAAGGCTGCTCCACATGGGTCCAGCTCACAGCACCCCTGCAGGAATGAAGGGGCACTGCAGCTGCAGAGCGTGTGTTTGCAGGGCTGCCAATCTCCGAGGGATCAGATACGCTGTAGCGCCCACAGACCAACTGGATGGACACCGTGGTTCTCAACCTGTGGGTCTTGACCTCTTTGGGGGTCGAAACACCCTTTCACAGGGGTCGCCCGATTCATCACAGTGGCAAAATGACAGTGATGAAGTAGCAATGAAAACCATTTTCTGGCTGGGGGTCGCCACCACAGGAGGAACTGTCTGAGGAAGGTTGAGAACCACTGCTCTAGAGAGTCCGAGCCGTCACCCTCTACTGGAGCACAAGGCGCCCCGTCTCTCTGCCATGTGAAACAGACACCAGGCTGAAGGCCTTACAGATGGAGAAGGCCGAGGGATGACCAAAGAAATAGCGTAAAAGTGCTGAGAGATGACCCCCCTCACCCCCCGCAAGAGCACCTTGAAAACCTAAGTGTGAGAGTGAAGTGTGCGAAGACCAAGCGACAGAAAACCCAGCAGCAAAGACACATTCGGCATTGCCCCCATGTTCAAAGAACTGAAGGGTTGGGGAAGGGCGGCGAAAATCAAGCCTCAGGCTGCAGAAGAGGAGCGTTTTATGGGCAAAGCGATGAAAATGTAGGAGGCATCAAACAAAGACGAAAGAAATACGGAGAGCCACCAAAAAGAACTGGTCGACATTCAACCACTTCAAGAAGCTGCACTGGAGCAGCAACTGACAGTGATGAAAAAGGGATGGAGCAGTTGAGGTGATGAAGGGATGTTGCCTTTGGGCAACATAGTCTTGGTTTTCCTCGATGAGTGGGACATGTGATTAAAATACCATCAGGGGCTGCTCACCCACAAGTTCAATTCCCTCCAAGCCTGCACTCACCCCTCCCTGCAACCTCAAGGAAGGGTGCCCCCACCGCACCCCCACTTCTTTCTGTCACCCACTGTTCCCCAAGCAGGGGCACCCTCGGAGGTGGGTGTTTCTCTCTGTCAGCCACGGGGCAGCACACAGAGGGAAGCCACGCTTTGCGCTTTTCAGGGAGCTCAAAAGCAAACGGGGGAGGGGGGATAAATTATAAAAAAACACAACTGGAATTTAAATGAAATTTAGCTTCCTAAAGACATGATTGAAAAGGATATGCAGAAATTCAAAGGGGCTAGGATAATAACATTTTAAAGTTCGCGTATACAACACTTCATTATTATTACTGCGTTCTATGACATGATAATACACCCTCAAGGTCAGCAGTTAGAAACCAGCAGTCTCTCTGAGGGAAAGAGACAAGGTTTCCTACAGCCTGGAAAACCATGGGGGCAGTTGTACCCTGCCCTCCAGGGTCGCTCTGAGCCGACATCAACTTGACGTCAGCGGTTTTGGTTTGGGGGAGGAGCATGTTACACACGCACTGATGGACACATCTGCATTTGTACTACGTTCTCCCACAAGCAAAGGCGTGGAGATACATACCGTGTCCCATTGCTTCTTTCGTGCTTCTCTGGAAAGGGCCCAGCCCAGCCCCAGAGGTGTGCACCCTGCTCACAGGGCTCCCCCTTTTTCTCAGGCTGGGAGCACACCCTCATTGTGAGAGAGAAAAAGGTGATGCAGGCAGCAGCTTGGGGAAACTCCCCTCACCTCAGAACAAGGCTGCCACCTGAGTGAGGATGCTACTCACCTGAACCCCGTTACAGCACAGCAAACCACAAAGTGAGGATGAGGATACCGTTACCAAAATGCCCAATGACATCAAGGACAACTGCCACTATGCAAGAACTGCCAAATGATATCATGCCAGAACTGCCCAATGACATCAGACTAGAACTGCCAAGTGATACCATGCCAGAAAGGCTAGAGGACATCATGTCAGAACCACCAAGTGACACCATGTCAGAACTGCCAATAACATCAGACAATTGAGAGGTGACATCATGTCAGAACCGCTAAGTGGCATCCTGTTAGAACTGCTAAATGAAATCATGTTAGAACTGTCATATGACACCAGGGCGGAACTATCAGACCATGGGAAATCCTGACCCAGCCAGGCTGACATGTCTTTGGGGGACACAATGAAACCCATGACAATGATCAAACTGTCAACCCTCCCATTGCCCTGCCCAGCCCTAGTGCCCTGGAATCACTTTGTGCCTTCACTTTCACAGATGGAACGTGGAAGAAATGCAGAGAGGAAGGCCACCCTACAGCGTCTTCTCCACCTGGACCTGACGCCATGCTCAGACACCACATCCAGCCTGACAGTGGACCAAACTCACTGCCGCCAAGTCCATTCCAACTCACAGTGACCCGACAAGGCAGAGTAGGACGACTCTTGTGGGTTTCCAAGGCTGTCAGTGTCTATGGGAGCCGATGGCCTCACTGTTCTTCCTTGTAGCCTGTGGTGGTTTTGAACTGCTAACCTTGCAGCCCAACACGTACCCACTGTGTCCCAGGGCTCCTAGATACTGGCAGGCCTGGAAGGATGCAGGCTCCTGGGCACAGGCAGCTGAGTGAGCCCGGAAGGATGGCATCTGATGTGCAAGCAGGAGGCAGGGGCCAGTCCAGGTGTGAGAAGGCAGGGATCCCGCATGGAAACGGGAGTGCCAGTCCCCTAGGGGATTCACACTTGTTCCAAGCCAGCAGAGTGGCTGCTATGACCTGGATCCTCCTGTGCCTGGCTTATCTCACCCAGAGCCACACCGCGTCCCGTAGCGTCGCTCGTGGCAGGTTCTGGCCTTCATGCCCCTTCATGGACACAAGAGAAGCACCTCACTGGCAGGAAGTTGGATGTGATTCAACTACAGCCTTCTCAGGACCTGTGCTGCTGATCAAGGCGGAGGCTGGGTGAGCAGGACCATGCTGGCCCTCTCCAGAGGCCTCTCAGAGCACTGGCGCAGGGAGGGACAGTTTAAAGTGTAGCTCTGATGCTGGTGTTAGGCAAACCCCGGGAGCCCCTCACCCTTTCTGTGGGGTGGGAAAAACTCTAAAGAGTCCTGAGCCCAGATCCCCTCTTCCTGCACAGGGTAGAACTGCCCTTGTCAGTTTCCAAGACAATCCATATACATCAATTGTATCAAGCACACTTGTACATACGTCGGTGGGCATCATCATTTCCAAAACATTGTCTTTCTACTTGAGCCTTTGGTATCTGCTCCTCTTTGTTCCCTCCTTCCCATGGACCCCTGATAAATTATAAATTATTATTTTCATATCTGACACCTTCCGCTGTCTCCCTTCACCCACGTTTCTGTTGTTTGTCCCCTGGGGGAGGGGTGGTGGTGGTTATATGTTGATCATTGTAACTGGTTCCCCTTTTCTCCCTCCTCTTTTCCCCCCACCCTCCTGGTATCGCTACTCTCATTACTGTTCCTGAGGGTTTACCTGTCCTGGATTCCGTGTGTCAAGAGCTCATTTTTGTACCAGTGTACATGTTCTGGTCTAACCTAATTTGTAAGGTAGAAGAACTGGGGTTAGGAGAGTCGGGTGGGGGGTTGGGGTGGGGAATTAAAAAACTAGAGGAATGTTGTGTGTTCAATCAATGCTATACTGTACCCTGGCTAACTTGTCCCTTTCTTATGGCCCTTCTATGAGAGAATGTCCAATTGCAGAGACTGTAACTCTTTACAGGAGTAGAAAGCCCATGTTTCTCTCTCAGAGCTGGTGGTG
>NW_022103951.1:19294122-19301029 GCF_000313985.2 Echinops telfairi
CCAGCTCCCTGCCATCCAGCAAGGTGGGAGAGAGAGAGAGAGAGAGAGAGAAACAACACCAGCTTCCTGCCATGGCGTCAATTCTGTGTCATCGTGACCCTGTACAGAGGGTAGAACTGCCCTGTGGGCTTGTGGAGACTGTCACTCTTCCTGGGAGGAGATGGTCTTGTCTTTTGCCTGCAGAGCAGCTGGGCAGCTGGTGGTTTTTGACTGCTGGCCTAGTGGTTGGCATCCCACTGTGTAAACACTAGGCCCAGGTCCCAGGGGGTGAGCCACGGGCACCCACCCCAGTGTGTCTGCAGGCCCATGGCTTGTGCTGTGCTGCCGACCACAGGGCAGCGCTGGGACTCCAGGTACAAAGACCTGGCAACCCTCTATCCTCTTGGGCAGGGGTGCCGGCCAGGAGACCACACGGAGGAGTGGTTCTCTGTCATACAGGGTCCCCAGAAGGCTGAAGTGCTCTCCTTGGCACACAACAACACACACACCGTCACCACCACACAACCTGGTAAGCTGAAATCCACTTCATGGTATGCATGCGCCTGCGAGTACACACACACACACACACACACACACACACACACACACACACACACACGGAGCTCCAGGTGCTGGTGGGGACTGCCCATGGCTTGCAGGTATCTATTTTCTCTTCACACTTGAGTTTGTGGTCCAAAGGGCCCCCGCACGGTTTCCGTCATCAGGAGAGCGCGGTGCAGTGCAGGGAGGCCGTGAAGTAAGCGCTGCTGACATGTCGCGGGGGAGCGCTAAGAAGGGCAACTAAGAGGTAGGCCTTCCTCAGTCCTAGGGAGGTTGGCGGGTTTGCCGGGGTTTGCCCTAGCTACCCGGGGTATGAAGGGGAAGCTTTGTCCATCCAAGAGCCCCAGTGGCCCACTGGCTAGGTGCTGGCTGCTCCCGCTAGGGCAGCAGTTCAAATCCACCAGCCACCCTGTGAGACAGACTGGCCTTTCTCTTCCCGCACAGAGCCACAGAGCAGTTCTACCCTGTGCCACAGGGTCCACGTGAGTGGGTTTGCTTTGGGTTTAGGACTTTACTGGCCAGCCTCCTCACAGACAAGCCTTGCATTTGTAACAGGCTGAAAGTCTATAAACAGAACATTAAATACTGATGGGCGATATTTGCAGCTTCTAAAAATGCATGGAGCTTAACGGATTCCCTGACTTAGCCAAGGTGCTTCCCCTACTCCCCGCCCCCCACATCCAGGGCCTGCTGCTGGCTGCCCATGGGCTTCTGAGGCCCCACTGTGTGTCCCTCCCCCTCTTGCAGGCCTGGGGCCTCCTGCACGGGTCAGCAGAACCCAAAAGGGCAACCGGGCCCAGCCTACTCCAGCTTGTTGGACTTACTAGTGGATGTCAAACTAGCTGAAAGCAAGGAATGGCTCAGCACTCAGCTAGGAGCCCTGATGGTGTGGGAGTGAAGCACCAGGCTGCTGACAGCAAGGTCAGATGTTCAAAACCACCAGCTGCTCCGAGGAAGAAAGAGGAGGCTTTCTACTCCTGGAAAGAGTTTCAGCCCCAGAACCCCATAGCGTGGTTCTACCCTGTCCTCCAGGGTCGCTATGACTCGACTTGAGGGCAGGGAGGTGCTGTTCTCACGCTTTAGCACTCTGGAGTTCCACAGACTCCTCCTGTGGAACTGGCCACGCGGTGGGCCTCTGTCGTCCAGGGCAGACTTCAGTCCTTGGAAAAGGGGCCCTCGAAGGGACAGTTTATGTCATGGCCTGGATCAGGTTGGGGAGCATGTGTCCCAATCCAAACAGACTGAAGACACACAGAGAGACAGACTGACAGGCCCAGAAGGAAGGGATCACCAGAGGGCAGGTGGCCGCAGAAACGGAGCCATGCTGTACCTACAAGCCAAGGCCAGCAGGGGGCTAGCAGTTGGGGTGGCACGCCCTCAGGAGCAATCCACAGGCGGACACCTGATCCTGAATTCTTCTTTTTTTTTTAAAAAAAGTTATTTTATTGGGGGCCATTACAGCGCTATAACAATCCATACACCAATCGTATCAAACACACTTGTACACATGTTGTCAGCATCATTTTCAAAACACTTTCTTGCTGCCTGGGCCCTTGGTCTCAGCTCCTCTTTTAAACTACAAAACCCCGAGTTCTCTTCCGAACAGCCGCCCAGTGGGTGGTACCCGCTAAGGCAGCCCTAGATGCCCAGCGTCTCCGTGTGCAGCTAGGGGCACGGCGCTGGAAGACCACCGTGTGCAGCGCAGCGGGCTGCCGAGGGGAGGGCCATCAGAGGCGCGTTCGCCTGAGGGGCAGGAAAGCGCTGCCCAGAGCGCACACTTTGTTCACTCCCTACGTAGCATGGTGAATTACCTTACCACCTGCCGACGCGGTCAGCCATGAACCTTTCCACGCAGGGCTGACGACTCCACAGAGCCTCTGAGTGGCACACACAGGCCTTGGATGCTGAGAGAAAGGGCCGGGGTTCGAGTCCACCCACAGGCTCCCAGGATGAAAGGACTGAAGAGCTACTTCTGAGCCATCAACCACGGAAAAACCAACGGAAAACCCTACAGAGCTCAGGGGCCCTTATCGCAGGGCAGGGCGCTAACATGGGGTGGGAGCGGCCCTATCAGGGAGCAGGGCCCTATTGTGGGGCAGGACCCTATCATGGGGCGGGACCCTACTCTAGCACTCACAATTAGGGCTTACCTCATGACTGGGTAAACCGTCTTTCCAGCGTGTTCTGACACACGGCCATGGCCCCAGAAGAGGGTGACTCCCCAGAAATCCAGTACATGGTGTTGGGATGGGGGATGTGCAGTACAGAGCGCTTAAGTGCAGAATAATTTGCAGCCTTGGAAACATTAGGAGGCAGTTCTCTGCCCTGAGGGGGTTGCTATGAGTCAGAATTAGCTCAACAACCATCCTTCTGACTACACATCGCTCTGCTAACCACAAGGTCAGTAGTTCGAACCCACCAGTACTTGAGACTTTCCTGCTCCAGTGAAGAGTGACAGCCTCAGACACCCCAGGGGCAGTTCTGTTCTGCCCTGCCCTGCAGGGGCGCTGAGTCAGAATGGACCCTAAGGCTGTGAGTGTGGTCTTGGGGGCTCTCTGCCTCAAGGTCCGCTCACACCTGGTCATGGACTTGCCTGCGCTGAGGCCCACAGGGCGGGGAAATGGGATGCTGGGAAACGGGATGCTGGCTCGGGCATGATTTGCTCTAGTGCAGCATGATGAGAGGCCCAAGACGGTATAAAGCCCCACAGCGAGTCCCCCGAGGCAGTGATGAGCACCTCCTCTCAGGGGCTGGCCCACATGCTGCCAAAGGCACAAGAAAAGACCACCAAGGGTGGCACAGGCGCAGGCATTCCACTGTCGCTATCACAGGGGGGTGGCTTGTTATTGAAATCTGCTGGGCCAATCACGTCCCTCCCTGATTGGTACAGCCTTAGAAATCAGGCTGACTGCTCCCCACCCACACCTCCAGTTCCCCGAGAACAACATGCTCTCCTCAGCTACATGCTCCCTGATCAAATGGGAGAGAAGGTGTTTTCAAGGAAGCAGAGGGGAATAAGGTAGTTTCTAAAAACATCTCAAGCCCTCTAGCAAGTTCTTGATATAAAGAGGCGTGAGGACGTTACGCAGTCTGCAACCCCTCAGAAAAGCACGCTAACCCAGAAGGATCCCCCTGCCCTCCCCCACCCCCCACCCTGCGGGGGTTTGAACGCAGTGTGTTACCTCAAGGGCTGCATCTAGGTATCTCCTCCCAAGAAGGCCACCTGCTTATGCATCTGACAAACAGACTGACTCCCTGGACAAACAGAATCAGCTCATGGCGGTGGATATGCTTCCAGGCTCTAGTTACAAAGAGAAGCCTCACTCCAGGAAGCTCTGGCTGCTCCCAGACCCCCGTCTGTCCCCAGGGGCCAGACTCTGAGGTATGGCCCTTAGGTGACCTCCTGTTTACCACTAGAGGTCTGCGCCAGCGAGGTGGGCATCTCAGAGTCAAGGTTTCACACAGCCCCACCAAGACGTCCCCACACCGGGCAGTACGGGAGTAAAAGACCTGTTTTCTCCCGCATAGCAGCTGGTGATGATTTTGAACTGCTGACCTTGCAGTAAGCAGCCCAGCAGATAACCAGTACATCACCAGGGCTCCTTCGCTCCTCTACTAATACCTGAAAGGTTGAAGGTTCGAGTTCGGCAGAGGCAGCTCAGGAGAAAGCCTGGCAGTCGTTGAGAAACCGGCCGGTAAGCGCACTGGAGAGTGGGCCCGGCCGTCATGCACGCAGGGTAGCCATGAACAGGACAAGTGCCATGGCAGAAGCCTGTTTGCTGCCTCGGTGGAGGAGTCCCTGCTTGTGCAAGCCTGTGCATGAAAAGCACAGGTGCTGACCGCAAGATGAGTGGTCTAGGTCTACCCAGAGGCACTGTCAAAGAAAGGTCTGGCAACTGGTCCCCTGGCCCCGGGAAAGGGCAGTGGCAGCCAGCCCCATGCAGCACAGGAGCACGACACACAAGGCACCTGAACTCCTCCATGCCCTGAGCAGTGGGGCCAAGCCTGCCCCACCTGCCCCCTGAGGACCTCCTGTGTGCTGTCCTTAGGCTCCATGTAGGGTGGTCAGGACCCCCAAGCTGCCGATCCCCACTCTGCAGGGACATCTCTGGCCCAGCACACCACGTCCTCTGCACCTCCCGCAGAGACTGCGGGTGAGCAAACAGGCGACAGACAAGGGGCAGGTATTGGCGAGCAGAGAGCAAGAGGAAGGGGCCCACCACGGCACCTCTGAGGCCGCTCTGTACATTTTAAACCCCAGCCCCAGGAACCCGGCCCCTCAGCCCTGCTGCCCAGACCCCTTCACTGTCGCCCTCGGTGGGAAGCACAGGGGCCCTGCTGACAGGCTGGTACCTGAGACTGCGGGGGAGTGGAGCCCTCAAAGAGGGCTGCACAAAGGGCCAGGCTGCAAGGGAGGAGGGGCTTGCAGGGATGAGCAGGGAGAGGGGGTTGCAGTCAGGACAAATGCCAATATGCCAATGTAGATTGCAGCTCACACTGTCCAGTGTGCAGGTTACCACCCACATTGTCCAGGGCACTGGCTACCATGGCCATTTTGTCCAGTGTGCAGGTTACCACCCACATTGTCCAGGGCACTGGTTACCATGGCCATTTTGTCCAGTGTGCAGGTTACCACCCACATTGTCCAGTGTGCAAGTTACCACGCACACTGTCCAGGGCACCAGCTACCATGCATTGTGGTGGGTGCTGGCTCCCCTCCTCTCCATCATGAGGGAGTGCACACCCAGGGTCTTAAAACACTCAGACAGAAAGCCAGACACGAGCCCGCTGCCAGCGAGCTGAGCCCCACTGAGCGCGTCCCTGGACAATGTGCATGGTAACCTGCACAGACATTCCCCACGGGGATTTCAACATCATCCTGCAAATAGAAGTAAGTCAGTGTTGGGTTCCTGGCCAACGAACACATGAACATCGAGTGGTGACTACAAGGGAACGAGCCATGACCTGAAGTGAGGAACACACACATTCCAGAACTACCAAGCAGGGATCCTAACCCAGCTGAATCACCAACCTCCAATCAATGGGAGAGGAACATGGGTCTCCCTACCACCCACCCTCAGCCCCCACTCCCAGCCTCAACCCCAGGCCAAATATGTCAGATGTTTCAGCAGGGCCCTGTTCATCTGAGAGGATGGCCTAGTTTCAGATATTTAAATAAATATACTGAAGACATTGTTTTCTAAAGTTTAAAAATATACCCCAGGCCTTAAGGAACCAGGGTGTGCTTGGGTGTTGTCTCTTAACAAGCCTTCCGTTTTTCTTAAATAAATACCAAGGACGAGATGGACAGGCTTGTGGAAACCCAGAGGTCGTTCCGCAGAGTTTCTGTTTCCCAGAGTTCAGGCCAACGAGGATTTCTCAAGAGTGCAGATGGCAAACCTGGGCCAACTTCTGGGTCATGAAGCCTGGCAGGCGTGGGACTCTCAGGCCCAACCCCTGCCTTCCTGCCCAGGGCTGGGATGAAAGGGAGGTGCACTTGACAATGGTAAGTGAGCAGACACCAAGTGGCGTCTGCAGGCAGACATCCAGAGGTGAATGTGGATGCCCACGGTAAATGCAGACACAGATGTGAGGGGCCACTGAAGGGGCAGTGGCTGTGGGTGTCTCCCTGTCTGGACTAAGGGAATGTGGGGAAGGTGAGGAAAACGGAAAGCCATCCAACAGACTGATGGGACACACAAGTCTCCATAGCCCAGAGACCAGAAGAACTAGACAGTGCCCGCTGCCACCCCCACGACTCTGAAAGGGACCACCCCAGAGGGTTCTGGGCAGAGTGGGAGAGAGGTGTGGAACAGAACGCCCAGTCACACAAGAGACCAGGCTTATTAACATCCACAGAGACCGCTCTGGGGGAACTCCCGGGACCATGACCCTTACTCACCCCTGTCAGATCTAGAACTGAGCTCACCCCTGTGTTAGAATCTCGTCACCCAGTTAAGGGTGGGGTGTGGCCTCACCATCTAGGCCCTCCGGGGTTACTTCCTGTGGCGGAAGAGAAGTTCCATGGCCCAGGTCCTGGGTTGAGTTTGTAAAAGATGTCCTGAGTAACCGGGTAAGGTCCCTGGGCATGCAAACACAGGCACATGCTTATAACAAACATGCTATGTGGTTGTGAGTTCTGAGCCATCGCGGCCCCATGCACCACACAACGAAACACCGCCCACTCCGGTACCAGCCTCACAGCTGTCCCTATGCTTGGGCCCACTGTTGTCGCCACAGCACCATAGATGAGTCATGCTACCATATGTACTTCAGAAGACATCCCGGAGGCACGGTCTGAGGACAGCACTGTGAACCCACCAGCTGCCCAGAGGAAGAAAGAGGAGGCTGCCAGCCCCCATGAAGA
>NW_022103951.1:19301809-19309271 GCF_000313985.2 Echinops telfairi
GTCAATTCCAACTCACAAGCCTCCTATTATTGGGAGCCAACAGCCTCTGCTTTCTCCAGCAGAGCAGCTGGTGGGCTTGAAATCGCGGACCTTGCGGTGAGCACAGGTGCAGGGGTGCTTCAGCTCCAATGCAGACATGCACTGAACCAGCATGAGAGGACCAAAGATCGTGTTTTGTACCTGCACAGCTGCTGGCCCAACGAAACCCGGCTGACCAGGCTAGGGCCAGCACCTGGGCTGGGGTTGGTCCTGCGGTGGGGCAGGGCTACGTTTGTACCACCTGCCTCAGGGGGACTGTTGAGCTCTGAGCTGCTGCAGGATTAGCACCTTCAGGGCTAGAGAGGAGTCCACTGCCCGAAGCCGGTCCAGAGAAGGAGCACGGCCTGCAGGTGCTGGAGAGCGCTGCCGAACCCCCACCCATTGTGGATGTGGTGTGTGTGTTGTGGGCGGCGCCACGGGAGAGCCACGGAGCCTGCCTGGAGAGCAGAGTTCCAGGTGCAGAGTGGAAGGGAGGGAGAAAGGCGCTAAGTCAATTGATCGATCACGCAGCAGGTCACCAGGGTCATTCCTCGGCGGGGGCCACACAGAGCTCCTGTCCGCAGTGGATGGTCTGCAGTGGACAGATGGCCTTCATTGTATGGTCTGCATGGATGGACGGTCCAAAGTGGACAGCCCTCAGTGGACGGTCCTCAGTAGACAATCCTCAGTGGATGGACAGCCCTAGGTGGATAGTCCTCAGTGAATGGATGGTCCACAGTTGTTAGTCCTCAGTGGATGGATGGTCCACAGTTGTTAGTCCTCAGTGGATGGATGGCCCTCAATGGACGGCCCTCAGTGGATGGACGGCCTTCAGTGGATGGTCCTCAGTGGATGGACAGCCCTAGGTGGATGGTCCTCAGTGGATGGACGACCCTCCATGGATGGTCCTCAGTGGATGGATGGCCCTCCGTGGACGGTCCTCAGTAGACGGCCCTCAGTGGATAGATAGTCCTCAGTGGACGGTCCTCAGTGGATGGTCCTCAGAGGAGGGCCCTCAGTGGACAGCCCTCAGCACCCGTGACCCCCCATATCCACTGGCAGACATGCACGGAGTCTGGAATGCCTCAGTGGGCGTGTGTGTAAAACCGCACAACACATCTGCCAACGACAGTTCTCATGAGTACGCATCAGGACACCGGTGACAGCCACCAAGCAGCCCCACCGTCACCCAGTCCCTCCCTCTGCAGACTGTCTCCCAGCAGGCACAGAAACTCAGCGCTCCCACCCAGGTACCGCTGCCCCTCCCGCCAGCACCCTGACCAGCACACTGCAGCCTGTGCACATTAGCTGCCCTCGCCGACGTGGGGCCCATGCAGCTCCAGGGTCTCCTACTGCACCCCACTCTCGCAGAACGGGCCCTGACTCACAGCAGCATGGAATGCAGACCAATCGGCCGGCACCGCCCTCACACCATGGGCATCCTTTGAGCCCGCGGTGGTGGTGGCCAAAAATAACCACTGGGCCATGTATGGAGGGAAGGGACATTCTGGTGCACAGCAGAATAGGACCTTGTGTGAATTCCAGGCGAGGGGAGCAAAATCTGGAGAGACATCCACTAGAGTGATCAGTACGGTGGCAGAGTGTTCACATGTGGGGCTGTGATCTGCAAGGTTCACGGGTCAGAACCACACGCCGCTCCTCTCCATGGGAGAGAGCTGAGACTTGCCAGTCCCGTAAAGCGTGAGGGGCTGAGAAACCCACAGGGAACAGATACCCTCTCTGACAGGGCTGCTGTGAGGGGGCACCAACTTGGTGCCAGCGAGCTTGGCTTGGCTTGGTTTGGAGGGGCAAGCAGGGGTGGTGGGAAATGGGGAGCTAACACCAATGCGCAAGAGAAAGAAGGGAATGTTCTGGAACATGACTGCACGAGGACCCTGCACGACAGGTGAAAGACATGCTGACAACACGATTCAGGAAAAGGAGAGAAACCATTGACAGATCTGGAATTCTGTGTGCTTTTCTTGTTTTTTTGTTGTTGTTTTTTTTTGGTTTTGTTTTGCTTTGCTATTTCTCTCTCCCCCTCCCTCTTTTTTTTTTATAAAAAGCAGCCCTCAGAAATACGCATACGTGCCACACCCGACACAAACAAGAGGCAGTCTCAAATCAACCTCACACACACTGAGGGCTTCTACAGCCCTGGGGGCATAATGGCTACATATTCGGCTGCCAACTACAGCGTCAGCAGTTCAAAACCGCTAGCCACTCTGAGGGAGAAAGACAAGACTTTCTACTCCTGCTTAGCGAGTTACTCATGTCTGAGACCCACGGGGGCGTTCTACCCTGTCCTACAGCACTGGCAGTGAGAGACAAGCCCTGAAGAAAGGTGACGTCACTTCCAGGCAGTTAGCAGGGAGGGAGCAAAAAGGAAACACTGAGCTGCCTGGCTCAGTGGGGACCCCAAGGCTGTCAGCCAAACTGACTGAGCTTCCCAAGCAGGTGCTGGGGCCTGTCTCCCAAGGCACCTCGGGGAGGCTGGAACCTGCAACCATTCAAGCAGGTCGCCACCGGCGGTCGGTTCACCTGTGCTTGCCTTCGTGTGAGAGACAAGCAAATCTTTTCTTGTTTCCTGACCTCCCAGTGTCACTCCTGGAAACCCAGATGGGGAACCCATTTCTTCCTCTCTCTGTCCTGTGATCAGGCCACCAAAGCCCAGCCCAGGCCCGCTCGGCCACCGCTGGCTCACAGAGCCTGCCCCGAGGAACTCCCACAGCAGGAACATATGCAGCAAGCCTCCCATCCCCACGCACCCCCATCATGCGCATGACCTCCACAGCTCTGGACTGCACCTCCATCCCGACAACACCCGGAACATTCCAGCCAGCTCACACGTCAGCCACAGGGCAGCCCTTCAAGTCCCAAATCCCTTCTCAGAACACATAAGACAATGGGACCCCACAGCAGATAAAAAATACCACAGCACAACTAGACCACAACCACCACCAACACAACTGCAGGGCTCCATCCCCCTGGACAGGATGGCCCTCAGATTGCTGGCTGGTGGGTTTTTACAATACATCCCTTTTCTGAGCAAAGGAGAGTGCTTGGGTTTCCTAGTGAGCAAGGGCGGGGAAATTGACTTATGCCTGCAGCTGGGCATCTGAACGCCGCCTCCCCTTGCTTCAGGGAGTGTACCCGCAGCTCCCAGGGTGCAGGGAGAGCCGGCGCAGATGGACATGTGTGTCTCCCTGCACGCGCCTCGTGTCCTCCTCACCACAGCCATGTCCACGCAGCCAAGGCAGCTGCCGCCGTGCTCATGATCCAAGCACAGAGAAGAGGGGCGGCCACCAGGCCACTCCCTACTCAGTAACAAACCCACGTGTTACGACATCACTTACTCAGAACAAAGTGCGCAGCGTCTAGCCCACGTAATTTCCAGCGCTGACGTTGAGGCCTGTGGAGCTGCCCCTGTCAGTTACCTGTGAATGAAGGAGACCCAGAGTAAGGCAAAAGCATCAATCGGAGCATGCCCAGCAGCTGAGTCCCCGCCCTCCAGAGGGAACCAAAAGCATCAACGGGAACATCCTGCAGTGGGCATGCACCCCACCCCCAACAGTGAGGCAAAAGCATCAACAGGAATACGTCCTACAGCCCAGTCAGAGCTCAAGGGCTAACTTGAGCCTCCATTACCAGGCAGTCAGGCTGGCGGCTATCTGTGGTGAAGGCCACCCTTCAGTGCCCTGCGAAGCACACAGAGACTATGACCCAAACCCGTCCCAAATTTCTCAGCACCCCGTGAATGGACCATGACCCCACACAGACCCAGGGGTGTTCAACAGCTAGAAAAACTACAGGGGGTCAAGGGGCAACAATGACCAGTCAACAGCACAGTCAGTCCTTCAAGAGAGAAACAGGAGGCTCTCCGCCCCATAGACAGTCTCTCGAAAACTCACAGGGGCAGTTCTACCCTGTCCTATAAGGTCACCGTGATGGGCATATGGCAGGGAGTGAGTGAGTGAGTGAGTGAGTGAGTGAGTGAGTGAGTGCACGCTAATTACAATGATCTTTGAATCACACAGTTGCAGGGGTACATGCCACAGGCACGCACACTCACATGTGCACATACAGTCACAAGCTGGTTCTATCATCTCTGATTTTGTCAGTTTCTGGTGCCTTAGCTACTACCCTGTGGTACGTAGCAGCTGTGCCCTACATCTCAGACTCCTTTGAGAATGTGGTAATGATTAAGGAAGGAAAGAAATAAAGATGTGTCCGCTCTGTTGAGAATGCCGCTGCAACTCATTAGGCTGCCAGTCAGCAGAGAAAGAGTTTGGCAAACAGTGCTGTTGTTGGTATTTCTTCCCACGCTCTAAGAAATATCACAGCAGAGACACACGCAACCACATAACACATCACCCTCTGGTCAGAACTCACAGTCCACATCCGATCAGAGCTCACAGTCCATGTCCAATCAGAACTTATAGTCCATGTCTGATCAGAGCTCACAGTTCATGTCCAATCAGAATTCACGGTCCTCATCTGATTAGAGCTCACGGTCCACATCACTGAGGCTTCCTTCTGTACGGCGGGGGTGGGAGGAGGCCCGTGACATGCAGGGTGACATTGTGCCCGGTGAGGAGGGAATCTGTACCCCACGGGAGGAGTTTGGCTTGACTGGTGTCCCTAGGAGCACAGTGGTTAAGTGCTCAGTGATATGGGGCAGGTTGGTTCATGGCCACCCAGTGACTCCATTGAAGAACGACTTGATGATCTGCTCATGTACACAGGAGACCCTAGGAACGTGTCATCCCTCCCCGTCACCCCGTGCCCACTCCCCTCAGGAGCTCAGTGACCCTATAATGCAGGCTACAACTGCCCCTGTGGGAATCTAAGAATGCAACTCTTTACAGGAACACACAGCTTCCTCTTCCTCCCTTGGAGCGGCTGCTGGGTTTGAACCTCTGACGTCAGGGTGAGGTGGAGTCCTGGTTAGGTAGAGACACAGCGAGTCTGGAGGGGGTGGGGAGGTCTCAGTGGCCCTCCCACATGTACTCAGACGCCTTCCAAATCCCAAATCGAGGAACCTGGGTGAGGGAGCACCCTACAGAAGCAAGCAGAAACCCCTCTCCTGCCTCCCTCCCTCTCTCTATGCAGCTTCCAAGGTCAAGCAGGCTGGGGAGCCATGCATCGGGGGAAACCCAACACACAACCCCCACCCACCCACCCCACCCGCTGGTGCAGGGGCCTCATCAGCCTCTGACCCCACAGCCTGTGGGTGCACACACCTGGTGGGTACAAAAAGAACCGAGCAAAATCGTGGGATTAAGAAAAAGTGGAACCCTGGCCGCCTCTGTTCTCCTAATTAATTATGAAACGCTCTTTCTGGACCGGAGTTTGTTTCATGGGCTGTGAAATGAGGGTATTGAATTATGTATGGGTCTGAGCCACATCCAAATAATAAATAAATAAATACACAAGTAACGCCAGCGGAGCCAGGTTCCTCAATGCAATCCCCAGGCCAATGCTGCCCAAGGAGGGGATGAGGACCAGGGATGCATGCACGGACAGGGAGACCTGTAGCCACTGGGCTCTGTAATAGTCGGAGGTGGCAATGGGGATGCACACACACACACACACACACACACACACACACACGTGCACGCGCATGCCGCGCAGGACCTGAGGGAGGCACTAAGGCACCCAGTGAGCAAGATGTGGAAGCCACCCTGGAGCCTGGGCACCACAGCAAGCCATGAAGGGAGGATGGGGTCGGAGCCAGGAGCTAAGTTGCTGCTGGCGGCAAGAGCAAGGGCCCTGGTCCATGTGGGAGCTCCACACCCACATGCTACGAGGCGCACTCTCGGGGTGCAACAGCTGTGACCACCCGTGCTGGTCCCTCCCCACCCTGCCCCGATTCCCACAGCAGGGGCAAATTTGCACCTCACCCCTCCACTCCCCTAGGAAGGGGCCCTGGCCAGGGCTGACTTATGAAGGTGGCTGTCCCCATGGAGGCCGGGGGTGCGGTTGGTATCCAAGAAGTAAAGGTGAGGGGTGCTGTGAAATGGCCTGAGATACACTGCAAAGCGCCTCTGTCCCCACCCCAGCAGAGATCACCGGGCCCCAGACACGCCCCCTGTGCTGCAGCTGAGCCACGCAGGTGTGCGTAAGTGACTACTATCATTACTTAGGGACTTGCGTTGGACCAGGCTGGGTTGTTTCTAAGATGTATGACTGCATCTTGATACAGAGCTCTTACACACGAGTATCTCTGGATTTGTCTCTGTAGGCAACCTGGGTTCACACAGGTAGAGAAGCTTGGCCTCCCGTGCTTGAGACGTCAGCAGGGACCAGGACACGGAGAAGGACATCATGCTTGATGGGGGGGTGGGGGGAGGCAATGAAACAAAGGCAGAGCCTGGACAAGATGGACGGACACCGTGGCTGCAACCATGGGCTCAGGGACAGGAACAACGGCGAGGACGGTGCAGGACCGGCAGGTTTCGGTCCCATGCACACGGGGTAGCAATGGGTTGGAACCTACTTGACAGCCTCTGGCAGACAACATGCCCAATGCCCAAGTGGCATCAGTAATTAAGTGCTCAACCACTAGCCTGAGAGGTGGGTAACCTGAACCCAGAGAGCCTTGGAAAGACAAGACAAGGCTGGTGTCTACTTCCAAGAGGCCAGAGCCCTGAGGCCCCAGGCCCTGGAGCGGAGCCCCTCTGCACACATTACATCGCCCTGACTGGCACACACTCAAGAACAAGTAACTACCCCCTGACCACCCCCGAAGTCCCCACCCCGCTTCCTGAAGAGGAAATTACTCTGGACTCTTTCTTCAGTGCTCGCTTGTGACCGGTCCTCTGCTCCAGCAATGGCCAGAGCTCGGGAACTGTCTGCTTATAAAACATGCCCCCATGAAGCTATTTCAGAGAGTACTTCACGAACTTGCGTCAAATGAACGTCACATCAAAAGCCAACCTGAAGGACAGCCGGACACACGCCACCACCACCACCCACCCCACCCCACCCCACCCTCAAGGGACCGCACAAGAAAGGCTGGGTGGTCACTTCCTAAAGATGAGCCCAGAAAGCATGGCCCAGGGCACAGTCCTGCTATTCCACATGGGGCCGCTGTGAGCCAGGACCGGGTGACAGGTGGCAGTTGGGGTCTGGTTTTGAGGCTCGCACACCTTATTTCAACAGGGGAGTTGGCTCAGCCAGGAGAGCAGTTCACTATGGCAACGGAGATGCCTCGTCACACAACTGCTGGGGTTTCCTGGAATTGTCTGCAGTTGTCTGGGGGGTTCCTGGAGTTTTCGGCAGTTGTCTGGGGTTTCCTGCAGTTGTCTGGGGGTTCCTGGAGTTGTCTGCAGTTGTCTGGGGTTTCCTGGAGTTGTCTGCAGTTGTCTGGGGTTTCCTGGAGTTGTCTGCAGTTGTCTGGGGGTTCCTGGAGTTGTCTGCAGTTGTCTGGGGGTTCCTGGAG
>NW_022103951.1:19309371-19329972 GCF_000313985.2 Echinops telfairi
TTCCTGGAGTTGTCTGCAGTTGTCTGGGGGTTCCTGGAGTTGTCTGCAGTTGTCTGGGGGTTCCTGGAGCTATCATCAGTCCGCTCCATTTTAATTTCTCCCATTGTTTCACTTTCCCGTGTTCATTCTTCCAGGGCTCTCCAACAACGTTACTGTTTTTTTTCAACCAGGAATATGTGTTTCTCCTGGAACATTCTGAACTCCATACTCTTCCTTTACACGCCACCCGAACCCTCCCAAACCTTCCTAAAACTTCTTTCTGGCTTCCTGTTCCACCCAGCAGCAGGCTGCTGAAGTGTGTCTGGTCTTACACAACACCAACCCCAGGGGAATACTGTCGGCCTCTCTCTGTCTCCTCGGTCTAGGTCTACCCCCCCCACCCCCCTCACCCCCGCCAGTGTGCAGGCCGGTTTCCTGGGCTTCATTCCATCACTGAAAATTAAGGAAGCAGCCAGTGTCTTCAACATCCGGAGTGAGTTTCTGACAATGCGGTTAAGGAATCCACCGGCATTCTGACTCTACATCCTCCTTCACGGACGCTTGTTTTTGTTGCTGCTTTTGAAATCAGGGAGTGCTTACTTTCCTCTTGACCCCTCAAATGTCCTGACCATGACCACTGAAAGTGTCCTTGTTGGGGAATGCCAGTGTTTGCACTCACTGTTCCGCACACTGGGTATAAAATCCCTTTCTATCCCTGGGTTTAAGGAGTAGCCTCTCCTCGTCCCCTGAGGATGCCCGTGAGGCAGCTGTCTGACTAACCCAACCCCAGCTCACCCGTCCCAGGCCGTGCACACCGGCCCCACCTGCAGCAGACAACTACAGCTGTGTTCACAGGGGCAGCAGTATCCTCGCATGACAGACAGACAGATGGAAGGCATGGCTTCTACCTACACTGCATTGGAATGAACGAATGCTCAAAAGGTAACTCGAGGCTACTGCCGGGCTCGCTGGAGGCACAACCGTACTGCCAATGACAAACCAACAGCACACGTCAGCAAAGCAGGGATCGATGACATGAGGGCGCCTTGGTGGGGTAGTGTTTACGCACTGGATTGCTGACTGCGAGGTCGGGGGTTCAAAACCACCAGCTGCTCCTCTGGAGAAAAGACGACAGTCTTGGACCCCCGCAGGGGCAGTTCTGCCCTGTCCTCTAGGGGCGCTGTGAGTAGGCATGGAGTTTGAGTCAGGAACTATGTGCACTGGGAGCCCTAGTGGCACAGCGGTTAAAGCACCCAACCACAGCCAAGGTCAGAGGCTTGAACACAGAGCCCTGGCTGCTGCTCCCAGGAGGGCTGACCTGGAAGCCTGCTCCCATGATGGTGACAGCCAAGGAAACCCCAGAGGAGTTCTACTCAGACAGCGTCCTGGTGACAGCCCTGTCCATCAGGAACGGTGCAGGGAACCCCCAGGGGAAAGAAGTCAGGTGGAGTCCGCGGGGCACCCATTCATCCCCCCGCCACAGGGAGACCACAGAGACCAGGCACTGTCCACTCTGCTAGCAATGGCCTCCCCAGGACTCAGACCAAAACCCAGCTGCAGGTCTTCAGTTGGGCCACCTCGGGAGTGCCTGCGAGCACATTGTCCGCCCCCCCCCCCCACTGGGAGCTCCTGCTGACCTTTCCTGAAAGCCTGGCCCCTCCTCTCAATATAGCCAGGAGGTAGGAGATATGCAGATGTAAGTATGGGGTGGGGGGCAGGATCAAAACCAAGAAGGCCCCTTTTCTTTTCTTCCAGCTTTAAAGACCAATGATTACCCCAGGCCTGTAGGACACACGGGTTACGGGTTACGGGCTTGCCCTGCTAGTTGAAGGGCTGTGGGGCAGGGTCTCCCTCCACGAGGTACCTTGCAATCCAGACCAGGAGTTCTGGTTCACGTGGGCCACGTCCTTGAAGGACCCCCGGGAGCAATTCCACCACGTGTGTGTGGAGGGGGGCGGGGTCTGGGGGTCTGCACACCTGTGCGTGTGTGTTTGTGTGTGCATGCACACACGCCCCCACCAGGTGCAATCAATGGTGGGGTAAACAAACAGCAGGACTGTGCGTGTTTGGAGAGACAGATACGCAAGGTGACGTGCGTTTCTTAAGGATCTTTGCAGAAGCACCATTTCCTGGTCCCCACTGCACACCCACTGGTGCCTGCCCGTGAGGAGACTATGCCGGGAGCTGCTGGGTTTTACAAGTGCAGCGTCCAGTTCGAGATGTTGAAACCAGGCAAATTGTGACCACGGCCGGGATTTCCTTTGCAACATGTGAGATCACTGGCCAATCCCTCCTGCCTGCAGAGCTGCCAGAGATCAACACTCATCCACGTGTGCTGATGTAGACGGACAGGTCACACATGCATGCATCCTTCACAAGCAGTCCACCATACACCCACACGAAGAGTGAACCGTGGGCCCCCATGGGACTGTGCCACATACAGCACAGCCAACCAACGCAGGAAGGGCTGACCATCATGCACTGCGTCCATGTGGATGCCTGGCCCCAGTGGGGGAAACAATGTGACCCCCCACCTGTCTCTCACTCAGCCACCCAGCCGGCCTTCCCTACAGAGATAACTCCTACAGAGAGAACTTCAATGAGGAAGCACACTCTATGTAAGGTGACCAGATTTTAACATTGGTAAAGCGGGACACCATTGACGGGGGAAGGGGGGTTCTTGATTAAAAATTTGGTCTATATGGAGTAACAAAAATTTTCATAGAATGCAAAACTAGTATTGTCATATATATATTTTTAAATTTCAACGTAAGTACAATTTACAAATATAATACATTAAAATATTATGTATAGTATTAGTTTATTCCTTGGCACATTTCTCATTTGAGTGAAATTTTTTTAGTAGATTGCTGTCATTGTTTAAAAGGTCATGACATTTTTCACAAGAATTTGTTGTTATATTTCACTCTTAAAATGGCTTTCAAAGTCTCAACACTTAATTGTGAATTTTCTGATATCCACACTTTATTTACTGTAGAAAAAACGCGTTCAGTCGCAGCATTAGTTGCTGGTAAGGACAGCGTGTATTCCACAATTTTTAGTGCATTATTGTATGGAACATGGTTTGTTTCAAAATGATGAAATATTTCTAACCATTTGTTCTCTATTGTGATTTTTGCTGATGCCCAAGATTTAACCTTTTCCTTATCAATATATTTTTTAATAATGATGCCTCATTAAAAAGATCACTTTCAGAACTATTACTAAATGGGAAATTTTGAGTAATATGATCGAATGATTTTTGCGCATCATTCCAGTACTGTCTGCTAAATTCAAGAAAATGTATGTATTTATGAAATATATAAATAAATTGCTTACCTAAATTATCTGAATGGCTGATTTGTTGACATCACTTGTTTAACTAGCACTAGCACGCAGTACGATGTGTATCGTCTGAGAGACAGTTACAAAATGTTTTCGTCGTTGCCAATGCCAAAAAATGCCATTGTTCATTAAGTCCAAACAATGGTGGTCAAATTCTAACAACTGATCAACAATGCGAACTTTGATAAGTAGTTCTCGATAATCAGTTCTCAACAATTATTTGATATCATTAAAGTTTAACATTATAAAATTAACAAACATAATATAAAACTCATATCCTGGCGAAATAGCCACATGGCTGCTGAAAACCGTACATTTTCTGTTCTCCTGCCGTTCCCTAGCTTGTCCTGCATTCTTTCCAAAAATTGGGACTTTTTCAAACGCCGCAGGACGCGGGACAAATTGTTAAAAATCGGGACTGTCCCGCCAAAAGCGGGACGTCTGGTCCCCCGTCGCTCTATGGATTCTGCCAAACTGCCAACCAGCAGCCGCACTTCACAGCAAACGTTAGTGCAGGTGAGCCTCACTCCACAGCGGTAGGGCTGGTGGAGCTGAAACAGACAACACTGCCCTGAGAACACTTTTCCCAGAGGGCATTTTCCCCGCCCCTTCAACCAGCCTTGACCTGGCCTGAGGTAATCTGTTTTAACATCACAATGGAATGCAGATTTGTAAGTACCCCTAGAGCAAGTCTTGTTTAAACTCCCCCTCTCCCCTTAGCAGGAAGTCTTTTGCTTAGGGACAGGATGTCCATTTCCCTCCCTTGCAAGGAGGACAAGCTAGAGAAGAAATCCAGGAGTGGGTTCGTAAACCAAGGCGCCTGAAACTTTACCTAAATATTCTTTTGCTTTACTCCTGTCAATACCGCTCACTGATATATGTATTTTAACTTGCTTTTTCTTCTGCTTTCTGTAGTCTACCCTTCTTGGATAATAGAAAAGAAAATCAGGGAAAAGGGGGCTGCAGTCTGTTGGAGAGAGGTTCACTTTGAATATTTCCAATACAGCCCAGGCGAGCCTGATGTTAAAAACTTCGGTCATTCTAAATGGACATTGGAGCCGCCTTCTTTTATCCAAATCCTCAACAGAGCCCGGGTGAAGCGCTGGGCTAATTACAGGTCAGCCCCTAAAAACCACCAGCCGCTGTTTGAGAGAGAGAGGTGAAGCTCGCTGATCCCTGAATGGCTGGCAGCCTTGGAAAACCACCGGACCTGCTACCCTGTCCCTGAGCTGGGTCCCTGAGCTGGACTGGACAGCAGGGCGGGGTGGGCACGTCCAACAGGCCTCCCTCCCGTCCCGGCTTCTCTTAGTCTACAGAGTGCTGGTGAGCCTACGCTGACCCCGGAGGGCAACTCCCTGTACAACAAGATGGGCCAGGAGGGCAACTCCTTATACGACAAGATGGGCAGTGCCCAGTCCCTCTCAGGCACATGCCACTCATGCTGTGACTCGGTGCCAGACCACCACCACGCTACTCCCACGTCCCCCTCCAGCGGCAGGCTGCTTGGACCAGGGGTCCCCGCGCTAGAGCTGAACAGGGTGCTGCTGGCTCCGCATGGTGTCCTGGCCCTGGCTTTCAGAAAGAGTGGGGGAAGACTCCACGGCGACTGGTGATGTTCTGAAGAGGGATCATCTAAGGAACTGAAGGGACCCCAATAATCAGACCCACACAAAAGCTGACACTTCCCCACGCACCACGATATGCAACAGAGGTTTATCACTGAGAACCCTCTCCACAAGTTTGGGGAAAACGCCTCCCTCCCCACCACACACACTGCATGGAAGGGGTGCCAACCCGACTTGCAGGGGCCCACAGGACAGGGCAGAGCAGAGGGAAACACTGCCCTCCCTGCCACACGCACTGCCGACCCGAATCGCAGGGACCAAGCTGTAACTCTTTCCGCCTCGTCTTTCTCCCAGGAGACCCCAACACCCTCTATTTCCAAGGCTTGCTTTTCGGTCAGTGCCAAAACATGACGCCAGAAGGTCAAATTCCCCGGTGTCTCCAGGGGCTCTGGCACACAAGCTTACACACGAAGAGAATCCCAGCGGCCCTCTTCTATGTACTCTCAAGCCCAAGAACTGATTTTCAAATTTTTTCCTCCAGTAGATTTCAGCGACACAGGAACTCTGTCCGTCACTAGGAACCCTTCTTTTATCAAAGGACCGTAAGGACTTTACCTGGCCGTGTTTACACCTGGGGAGCTGGGCCAGGGATCTGCCCACCAGCCACGGACACTGCAGGACTCACGGTGTACTCTGCTACTTCTCAACTGGCAGTGGGGAGACGGAAATGAGCAGTCATTAACAAAAACCAGAGTGTCTGAATCTACAGAGAGCCAGGCATCATCATCCCACCATGTCAAAATGCCAACAGACTCTAATCTCCCTGAAATGCCCCCCTGGCACCCCAATCAATGAAAATCAAGAAAACCATTAGAGGCTGCTCCCCAAAGACACACAGACAGAAGCAAAAGCCTACATGAGCTCAGGGCCTAGGGCTATCCGGTGCCCAGTGAGGCCCCTTTCCCGGGACCCACAGCACGACATGCTGGCCAGCCAGCACCGTCCCATAAGCCGTCACTGATGGGACTACTCTGATCCATAGGACTCTCTCCCTGCTGACTGTCGGGAGATAGCCAGGCCTTTCTTCCTGGTTTCAGTCTGGAAACCATGCTGAGACCAGTCCAGCATCGTGGTACAGCACAAGCAAGATGGCCAGGCCTCTCGGACAGAAGGAGAGAGTCCACCAATGCCTGTAAACTGAGGTGGGTGGGGTGGAGTCTGTGTCCCTCACAGTGTTAGAACTGGCTCCAGGAAGCATCAAGTCAAACCCCATGTCCAGGAAACACATGTCAGCTCAAACAATAAGACTGTGATCCAATGCTTGATTCCCAGGCACCAAGACGTACAGATACGAGCATTTAAAAACAAAAAACAAACAAAACAAAAACCCAACTTCATGAGTGTGACAAAAGAGCGGCACTTCTCCTCCCATGGGTCCGCAGGGAGGGGAAATGGTGGTCTCCGAGCCACGCAGTCCTCAAGAATCATGTGGCATGGGAGTTGAACCCTGAGGAGGCCATTTCTCCAAACCACCCTCCAGCTTGGCTCACTGTGTGGACACAGAGACCCGGCAAAGTCACACCAACGCTGAGCAGATAACTGGCCTGGTGGAGGGTAAACAAGGTTGTCCAGGAAGAGGTGAGGCAGCCAATCTCCAGCCTGGTGATTCCAGCGATACATTGTAACCACTCTCCAGGCCCCTCTGGGGACAGCCGCCTCCGGCTACCACAGCACTTCCACAACACAGCTTCTAATGGTAAATGCTCATCCTGCGTCATGCGGTGCCTCCTGTTGGTCCGGCTGTGGGGGTCCTGGTCTTCTTCACATTGAGCCATGACCCCACACAAAGCTGCAACCCAATCACGATCAATGGAGGAAAGGTTGACGCATCAAGGACTGCATCCTGCTTGGATCCAGAATCAGTGCTGCTCAGGGGAGCAGCGCGAAGAGACCCACAGCTGGGTTGCAGGAGGTGAAACTGCTTCAGGGGTCCTCCTTGGAGGATGGAGGAGTGAAGAGGTCATGTTGAGGACTGAGGCGCGCCTAACCCGGGCCGTGGTATTTTATCCCCATCGCCTCTCATGCCTGGGAAAGCTGGCCACCGAATGAGGAAGACCCGAGAGGAATGGAAGCATTTGAACCCTGGCGCTGGAGAAGAATAGTCAGGGCCCCACAGGCTGCTAAAAGGACCATCTGATTTGTCTTCCAAGAAGTACGCGGCCACCGTGCTCCGTAGAGGTAAAGAGGGCAAGATTCTGTCCCGCAGGCTCTGGCCATGTCGACAGGAGACCAGTCTCTGGAGAAGGGCGGTCCACTTGGTAAAGCAGAGGGCCACGGAAAAAGAGGAAGGCCCTCAATACAGTGGCTGCAGCCGCGGGCTCAGGCTCAGGAACAGCTCTGAGAATGGCGCGGCATTTTGTTCTGTTGCGCACAGGGTCACTACAGGTCAGGGACGACTCAATGCCCCCCAACAACAACCACAGCAGTTGCACAGCGCCTACCGAGCTCGCTCTAGCACCACCGCAGTCATCTTGCTCTGGTTAGCACTGTGGCGTGGCCTCAGGGCCACATGCTTGCAGTTGCTGTCACTGCATGCCCTCGGGTCCTGCCCAACCTTTTATACCCCACGGCTCAGCGAGGAGAAGCAGCCTCCTCAGTCTCCCAGGAGTAGACGGGTAGCTCTGCTTCTCTGTGGAGCAGTGTGGACGGTGGGCAACACTGACCGGTCTGTGTGTGGTGCGGAAAGGCTGGGAACAGACAGTGGGGATGGAACCACACGGTCAACAGGCGCCCGTGAACTGCGTACCTGGGTGATAAAAACTGAAGCATTGTGGGTCAATCATCATGCTATAACGACTTCAAAAGTCGCAGACTCCGTATTAAAAAAAGAAGAAAAGTAACGCTTGAGAGAGAATGCCCAAGATGGCAAGAATCACCTACAGGCCGGCAAGTCAAAAGGCCAGCCCGGGGCCACCGCGGCGAAGCAACTGGCTGCTCACCAGAGCGAGGCTCAAACCCACCGTGGCGCCGAGGGAGCAAGACCTGGCCATCTGCTCCCAGGAGGACGAGCCCGCACCCACGGCAGCAGCACCAACATAGAGGTCACAAAGCTCCTACCTACAGTGCTGTCAATGCCCACTGGCACCTACAGGTGTGCGGAAACCCCTTAGGAACATGAGGCCACGGAGACACAGAGACACACCTGGCACCTGTGCGCACTGGGAAGCAGCCACCAGCATCCGGCCTCTCCACAAATTGAGTGGCGAGCTTCCTTGGCAGGTTCAGAGAGCATGCACTCACTCGGGGAGGAGTTGATTCACCCTGACTGCAGGTGTCTGTCTGTCCATCCATCCTTCCATCCATCCGGGAAAAGCAGCTCCTGCTGTGTGTATATGCCCCGGGTACCTCGCTGAGCCATGGTCTTCCTCTCCCAGCCCAGCTGGCCGCTCTGTCGAGCCACATGCTCCTCTGCACCAAATTCCTCTCGAATGCACCCACAGGAAAGCCTACTGCGCAAGGGGTGCTGAGGGGAATCTTGGAGGGTGTCGACTGACGGTGATGAGAAGCTGGACAGTAGGAAACAGCCTACACCCACCCCTCCCCTGCCCAGCAAACGTGTTTCAAGCTGTCAGAATGGACTGCGCAGGGTCTGGCCAGAAGAGCAGGAGCTCGTATGCCTGCAGCAAGCCATTCAACCCCTTGGCCTGTATCTTTGCCCCAAATGTCGGCCACCGAAGCAGGAAGATAGCAGCGCCACCAGCCACATGAAAACCAGGGCAGTGGCGCCTCTGGTCAAGCAACAGGCCACTAACTCCAAGGTGGTGGTTCAATCCCAACAGCTGCTCCGAGGGAGAAAGCTAGGGCTGCCTACTCCCATGGAGAGTCAGGGCTCTAGAAGCCCACAAAGGAGGCAGGTCTGCTCAGTCCCCCTGGCTGACTAGGAGTCAGCTTTGGGGAAATTCACCGAGACCTTGAGAATAGGAACCACCCTCTGGTTGGCCACCAGAGGAACTGACTCTGGCCTCTCCAGCACCCACACAATGGGCCCACCTGAGAGCAGAGGCTATAGAGTGCACCCGGGCCTAGAACTAGAAACACCTCCTTGGCTGGATGATGACGGTTTACCATCAGACTGGTGGTCTTTGGAAAGAACATACGTCTTAAAACAAGTGGTAATTTCTGCACTGGGCTTTGGGGTCCTTCGTGCCTGCTACAGCCAGCGCTGAAAAGCAAGGAGTAAGTTACTGAGGACTACGGTGCACCTAGCCCCAGCGAGGGTGTATTCCATCACCTCACACTCACGTAAAAGTTGGACACTTACAAGAAAGACAAAAAGAGAATCCCAGCATCTGAACTCAGGGGCTGGCCAAGAGCCGTGAAGGAGCCATGGGCTGCCTAAGGCCAAACACGCCTGTCTCAGAAGGACGGCCAGGTGCCCAAGAAGCAAGGCTGAGTCATGATGCTATCAGGCAGGAGAGCGCAGTCCCTGGAGAAGGACGTCATGCTTTGTAAAGTGGCGGGGCAGCAGTAAAAAGGAAAGCCCTCCAGGTGATGGATGGACACAGTGGCTGCAGCTGTGGGCTCAGGCACAGGGACAATTGTGAGGACGGAGTAGGACCGGGCGGTGTATCCTTCTGTTGCCACTGAACGGGTCTCTAAGAGTCAGAGCAGAACCAACAGCACTTAAGTCAACAACACACACCCCGCCAGGGCCCATCCACACTGCAGGACAATATCTGTGCACCTCTGGGCTAGCTCCTCCAGGGCCCTATCAGACACTGTGGGACAATCTTTGTACAGGTTAAAGGGTTTTCTTTTGACTTTGGGAATCTGCTCTTCTGTAGAATCACCGAGGGCAGTTTTGACAACAGACACTCCCCCAGGGTCAGAGGAGCAGGTATGTTTTATGGTAAACCTGTTGTTATCTTTAAAAAAAGTTGCATGGCTAGGAGGCATGATGTAAACACGCTCCTGGCCCTGTTTCCACAGCAACAGAGTAGAAGCTACAGAGGCAGAGTCTGTGATCGAGTTGCCACTGTCTTTGGAACTTGTTGGAGGGGCGGGGACAGATGGGTCCCCTGACAAACGGACTGACAGGAAATGCCCCGTGCATTCAAATCCAGAAGTGGAACACAAAGGCGAGCAGGGCCTACCAGGGACGAGGGAGGCAGGGTTTCTGGTGTGGGGGTCTGACTCGGTGCTGGACACGTTGTGGGGCTAGACGGCGGCCCTGGCGGCACCAGGGAAGAGCACACTTCAAAAGTGTGGGCCAAGTTTGCGGTCTGTGGTGTCTCGTGCCAACGAAGCTGTCATCTTACGAAGCATAAGGAGAATGCAGGGCATTGACCAACACCTCGTGGCCCGTCACTGCCACCCCAGGCCCCCACTCCCACGCCCCCATCTACCCAGTCTGCTCCATCAGCTCTACATCCCTCCCCTCGCAGGCCCTGGGCGGTGCACGGCTGCACTCTGTTGGTGCACCGGACTTCGAACTGCAGGGCAGGAAGTTCAAGTCCCCGCAGAACCACCTCCAAAGAAAGGCCTGACAATGGGTTGCTGAGAAACGAGGCCCCAGAGGCCGTTGAGATGAACACACATACATGCACACATACTGCAGGGACTTGGCAGGCACTGCAGGAGCGTTACCTGGGGTTACAGTTAGTGTGAGCATCTTGCACATCGTGACATGACGTAATCGCCTTCCTCACCTCTCCTATGAAGTGAGTGAGGCAGGATGAGGGCCGCAAGGTTAGAGAGGCAGGGGACCATCCACATGATTAGGCTGTTAATCTAAAGGCATAAAAGGAACTAAACAAGCTGGTTGAAATCAGAGGAGCCCTGGTGGCAAAGTGGTTATGGTTGGGCTTTGGGCTGCTAACTGCGAGGCCAGCAGTTTGAGACCACCAGTCACTGTGGAAGAGAAAATTGAGGCTTTCTATTTTCCAAGAGTGACAGCCTCAGAAACCCAGGGGGGTGGCCAGGCAGTGCTACCCTGCCCTATAGGGCTGCCAGGAGTTGGAATGGACTCCGTGAAAGTGGGCTTGGGAGCTGAAACACTTCCACAGGGACAACTGGTTTGGTTTTTAACTGTGAAGGGAGGGGTCTCTGTTATGCAAATAGGCCAGAGTAGGGTGTGTCTCACACCAATCTCTTCTGAGGTATCAAAGGAGATTAAGCAGCAGAGCAAGTGGGACCAGTGTCACATCACATGAAGATCAGCCAGCAACAAAGAATTTCTCCAGAGCCCAGAGCCAGAGAACGCCTTCCTGCCCTGGCACCGGCCCGCCCAACCCCAGCCACCAGCCTCAACCGCCCGGTAAATGGCTCTCCATTCCCCGAGGCCCCCCTTCCTGGCATCTCGGAGGCAGCAGCACCAGCGGGAAACAGCACACCATCACAGCATGGTCAAGACCGAGCTCACACGCAGCGGCGAGGACTGTGAGCGCACGCCTGGGCAGTGTTGGGTCACTGTGAGTTGGAACCAAGTCCGCCACTGCCGCTGCACCTAACAACTTTAACAACAAAGCGGCAGGGTCCGCAGCCCCCCACCCCCACCCCTGGGGTTCCACGGTAAATGAGACACCAGCATAAACCACCAAGAGACCAGAGTCGCTTGCTCTGGGCCCATCTGCCACGGGAGACCTCTTTTGTGCCTTGGAAAACAAGGGTGTTATTTTGAGGGCTAAACTCAGAAGTCGGACCCTGGATAGGGGGACTGGAGAAGAAGCCATGCTGCACCTGAAGGATGATGCTGGAGAAGACCGTTCAAGGTACACAGACGACTGGCAAAAGGAGAAACCAGTGAGTTGGAAGAAGTACGGCCAGAGTACTTCTTGGAAGCAAGGACAGCAAGTCTTGGTCTTGTCGTCTCATGTACTTTGGACATGTTGTCAGGAGAGACCAGTCCCTGCAGAAGGACATTGTGCTTGGTAGAGTGGACGGCGAGAGAAAACAAGGAAAGTGGATGGATGGACACAGTGACTCCGGTGATCAGCTCGGGCAGAGGAACCATTGTGAGGACGGTGTAGGACCGGGCTGTGTCCTTCTGGTGTGCACAGGGTCAAGATAATCAGAACCAAGTTGGTGGCACCTAACACTGCCACCACTAACCAGCCCTGAGCAACAAACCCACAAACCCAAAGACCACGGTGGTGAGACATATGCACGCACACAGTGCTGCCCAGCCTGCCCCCTCGCCGTACTTCACTGCGTTCCAGGCGCCACGGGTGAGGCTAACTGCAAACACCGTCCCGCCCCCTGGGCAGGGCGGTGGCGGCATGAATGCAGAAACCCCACTGCCACCCACATGTGGGCCATCAGAAACCCACCCAGAGGGGGAGCGTGTTTGTCCCCCACATACAGGAAACACACACACAACCGGAAACTGCAGCGGGCCGAGCGTTTACTCCTAGATAAGCAGCAGCGACTAGAGCTGACCTTCAAGCAAACGACTCCACAGAGGGACCGTCACCAGGGCTTCAGGCCTCAGACAGGACAAGCAGGGCACACCCCAGAGGACCCTGGTCAGAGAGAACCCCGAAAAGGCTGGCCACCCTGGGACCCAGGGCCTCTGACTGGGAACCAACTCACACAGCCTAGAGCATGACTCTCTTTTCTGGGAACACGGCAGGGATGGGTCTGACCCATCGCCAGGTGTCACGGAGAAATGTTAGTGGGCTGGAGGAGCTGCACAGGGTTCCAGGAACTTGACCTCCCCTGTCTTAGATGGCAGGATTGAGCAGCTGTTGAACTTAGAGCTTCTGGTCAGAAAGCTGCAGATACAATGTAACAACTGGCACAGAGCTGGGTGTGGCTGTCACTTCAGTGGGAAGAGAGGGAGGTGACTGCTTTAATAACTCGTTCTCTCCACCACAGAAATGACACCAAAGGCTTTCACCAGGGCTCCGAGTGTGGTCACATTCTCTCCCCAAGGTCAGTGGTCTTTGAACTGAGAGACACCACCTCCCAGAGGCTGGACCCCTGGGCCTCAGCCCCACCTGCCTCCTGCAACACCACAGCCACTGCCCTTTCAAGGCCCCAGGAATCAGACCTCGACCTTCACCCTTCCTGGTGGTTATTCACTGGATGGGGGCTGCTAACCCCTCTGCCAGCAGTTCAAAGCCAGCACCCACTCCGAGGGAGAAAAATGGGGCTTTCTGCTCCCACAAAGAGTGAGTCTCTGAAACCCACAGGGGCAATTCTCCCCTGTCCTAGGGGGTCACTGTGAAGGCACTGAGCTTGGTTTGGTGAATTGCCACTTTTGCAGAGGAAGCCCTAGTGGCACAGAGGGTCAGGCGAGGGGCTGGGGGGGGCGCTCCAGTACCCCAGCTGCTTCAAGGGGGAGAGCTGGGCTGTCAGCTCCCTGTCCTGCATGACCTGGAAAGCTTCGGGAGCCGTCCCACCCTGTCTGTCCTACAGGGCGCCGGCTGAGTTGGGAGTGGGTGACTCACCACAAGGTGGGATATGAATCTCAACCCCACCTAGAGATGCTTGGGAAGAAAGGCCCAGCTATGCACTTGCAAAATGTCAGCTGCTGAAACCCAGCGGAGCACAGGCCGCCAGTCACGGGGGTGGTGGGGGGGGTGGGGCATCAGTGGGAGCCTTGCTGGGTTTCTGTGCCCTGTTCCTCCTCCTCTGTCAGAAGCCCAGGTGTGAGCTGGAAGGTGGTCCAGGGTGGCGGGGGGACAACACTCCTGGGAAGGGCTCTGTGTATGGCAGCCATTCTCCAGGACCTGACTTTGACAGGTCACAGCAGCAGCAACTCAGGTGGGCAGATGACGGAAGATCATTAGCAGGACTGTCACTCCACCACCATCACTCAGAGAGGGCAACCCCCCCCTCCGCCACAGCGACCCTGGGACTCAGCGGTGGCTTACCCACCAAGCAGCATGAAGCAACAACAAACAAACAGCCAAACAGGCCTCCTAGGCCACCGCCTGGCCCAGGGCATGCTCCCTCCCCCTCCTCCGCCACTGCCAACCCAGCTGGCAATCTCTGGAAGTTCCCAGCCTCCCCATCAAGCTGGCACCGAGGGGCCGAGGGCATGGTTGAGCTGACGTATAAGCAGCGTAGCAAGAGCGGAAACTGCAGCTTTGCCTAAGGTCTGCATGTGTGCCAGCGCCTGGGCCAGGTCCCTCCTGTGCTGCTAGCTGGCAGTAACAGTGCCCTCAACCCCCCAAGAGATGGCTAGCCTCTATGCTGGTTGCAAGCAAGGGCACCTAGCACACACATGCATATGTACACACATCCAGACAGGGTCTCACACACACACAAGAGTGTGCGTAAACTAACGTGTGCATGTGCATATCCCGACAGGTACACACACTGATATGCATAAACTAACACACATGCATGTGCATGCACACACCTCCAGACAGGTACACACACAAACACACACAGATGTTTAAACACACAAGTGTGTGCGTGCACACCCCCTTCCCAGCCAGATGCTGGAGTCGCCTCCCCCCCACTCTGGGTTTTCATCTTCACTCCCTGCCCACCCCCCACCCACAAAAGGTGAGGCAGTCAGGTCTGTAGAATTGCAGCCTTGCAAACTCTGTCCCGCAGGGTCCCAGGAGTCTTGGGTTCATCTCCAGAGTGGTGGGTGTTTGGACCCACTTTCTGGAGGCTCAGATCAGGGGTCTCCAAAGGCTGATAAGCCCTCAGCTTGGCTGTGACCCAACAGGTTGGCAGTGCAAGCCAACACCCACCAGTGCCTGGACAGCGAGGCCAGGTGACCTGTGCCCACAGCCAGCACTGGAAGCCCTGTGGAGTACAGGTCTACTAGAGCACTCATGGGGCTGGGATGAACCAATTCCCAGCACTCACCACCCCAGCACCCACACTTTTTCCTGAACTGCATCCCAGAGGCCATCCAGAGCTCCGCCGGCAAATCCAACCCCCCCTCTCTCTCCATCTGCCTACAGATGTGCTGAGGCCCTCCCTCCATGCTACTCAACTAACACCCTGGATCCAGAGAACTAGACACTTTTGTGTTTTCAGGGCAGAGAGATGGGGTGGACATCGTACTTGTTCCTTCTAATACGCCGTCTCGCTGTGCACCTGCTCAGGAAGATGGGGGGCAGGGCCCACTTTAACAGACCACCTGGGAAATTAACACTTGACACCTGACATTCTTAACTCCTCCTCCCTGCCTACTTCAATTAGGGACAACTGGTGTGAATAAGCAGCGGTTACTGGACACTGACCAAAAAGCCAACGGTTCGGCACCCTGTGCACACACCCCACCCCGGCCGCCCATCCACAGGAGAAACCCAGATCAGTCTGCCTCCAGAGGACGTACCGCCTTGGGAACCTCGTGAGGCAGTTACACCATGTCCTCGGGGGTCCGAGTCAGAATCCAATCCGCCACCCTGCATGGAGTTCCCCGGGGCAGCAGGATTAAACCCCACCCCGCTGCTCTTCAGAGAAAACCAGACTCCCTGCCATCGAGTCGATGCCGACTCACAGCGACCCCGAAGGACAGGCCAGAGCTGTCCCGGTGGGTTTTTGCGAGACCAGTCACTCTTTACAGAAGTAGAAAACCCTGTTATCTCTGGGGCGTCTTGGCTGGTGTTTCCAGTGCCGATCTTGCTAAGCAGCTCAGTCAGTGCACCCGATACGCCCCCACAGCCCCCACAACCGTGGCACCTGGATGTTCAGACAAGCACCGAGAACTGACTGCCCAGTCAGTTGAGACCCACGGCAACCTGGCTGTCAGGGTGGCCACGCTGGCCCAAGGCTCCTCTGAGGGCAGGCTCTCTCCAAAGGTGAGCTCTATGTCTTTCTTACAGGGGCCCCGGGGTGGACGAGATCCTCCAGCCTTTGGGCTTGACCACGTTGGGGCCCCCAGATTTTAGGACATTAGGGGCCAATTGGGAGTCCCGGTGGTATAGTGGTTACCCATTGGGCTGCAAACTGGAAGATCAGCAGTTCAAGACCACCCGCCGCTCTGTGCAAGAAAGATGGGCCTCTAGTCCCGTCAAGAGGGACCATCTTGGAAACCCATAGGGGCAGCTCTGTGCCCTGTCCTGCAGGGTCTCCGTGAGTCGGCATCAACTCAGTGGCAGTGTTTATCTCTCTATCTATCTTCTATTTGCTTATCTATCCATATCTATCTGCATACCTACCTCTCCATTAGCTCCTTTGGAGCAACACGAGGCTATTTGCTCCCGTAAAGAGTGACAGTCTCAGAAACCCACAGGGGCAGCTCTGTGCCCTGTTCTGCAGGGTCAGTGTCAGCATTGACTCAGTGGCAATGGATTTGGTTGGGGGTCCCATTTGCTCACGGGAGCTACAGAGTTTTAGATCAGTGGTTTGGTAAGGAGCGTCAGTGGAAGCCAACGTCGGAAAGATAACTAGGGGGTGTAGCTGACCAGGTCAGCACCAATGCCAGACAGTGACAGAGGCCCCGGTGCCGGCCGGCGACAGGGGTCAGCAATGACCAAATCACCCAGATGTTTCAAGGATTGAAAAGGCTCCCTCGGGCAGCCTGGGCTGCCTAAATCCAACAGGAAGGAGCATCCAGCGTGGATGCGGCCCAGACGTGTTCCCCCTGAACGGCTGGGAAGGCTGTCAGCTGGGGAGCAGGTGGCTTTTGCTTCCCCTTATGCCACAGGGATGGAGAGAAGCGTAGGTTTTCTGCACACTTGTAGCATGGGGCCATGAGGAGGGCTGGGCGGGGACCTGGGCAAGACGGCAGGGTCAGCTTTCCCCTTAGCCTCTGTCTTGCTGGGCTGATGGTATCAGTCGCTCTCTCTCTCTCTCTCTCAGGCTGTGTTCTAGGGTGCAGACTCAAGGGAAGGAAACATTCCAGCACCACCCACCCACCCACACCCACCCCACCCCCGGCAGGAAAAATGCCAAGAATCCAAAGTCCACAGGGTCAACTCTGCGGGGGACACCTGCCGTCCATTCTGATGGCGACACAGACACCGGACACCAGCTTCAACTTCCTGTCTAGAGTTCGGAGAGGATGGGAAATGCTACCTCTCCTGTGAACTGTTTAGAATCCCAGGACCCCTCAAAACACCCTCAGGAACCTGGGTTCCTTAAGTAAAACCTGAAACCCACTTGTGAACCTGACGCCGAAGGTTTATTCTGACTGTGAGGAAAGCGACCGGTAAACAACTGTCGCCTCCCCTCGCCCAAGCTTCCAGTTGACATGGAACCACTGTCATCCTCGAAGTGAAACTCTTACCCGTGTGGCTGTCACTGCTACTGCTGCTGTCGTGTGCTGGTGAGCGGTTCCGGCTCACAGAGGGCCACTCTGTGCATGTGGTACAGGGTCACCCCGCCCTGATGGGCCCCCGTCGTTCTCACAATTGTTATCTTTGAGCCCGCGGTGACCGACAACACGCCCAAAGTCCACTCAAGCCTCCCCCTCCACCCTTGTTTCCAAGGAGCGTCCCAGTTGACTTTCCTCCCAGACAGACAATTGGTTGGTTCCCTTGGCCATCCACGCCCATGCTCCTCTCCAGACTCTTCCCAAGCACCACCAGTCAGAGGCGTTGCTGCTTCTCCTCTGGTCTCCCGTGTTGACAGCCCCGTTTTGTCAAGCCAATGGAACTCCTACGGTGGGGGTCAGGTGCACCGGAGTCCTGGAAGTGACCCTGACCTGCCCAGCACAGATGGCGCTGTCAGCTACCCCACCGAGAGACACACCGGCTCTGTGGATACAGGGCGGCGTCTGTGACACCGAAGACCGTCGTCTTCCCACCCTCTGCAACACTGAACATCGCAAACAGCCCGTGGCAGGACTCTGTGGAGAGCCAGAGGAAACACTGTGCCAAAGTGTTACATCGCAAACGTCCTGTCCCAGCGAGTTTGGAAGCCGGGATGAGCTGATGCAGGAGAGCCAAGCTTGAGCAGGCACGGACACGCTGCCACCCCCACCACCACCACCCCCACCCCGCCCCTGACTGCTCGCCAGAGGCCTGGCCGGTCAAGTCCCCCCAGAGGCGCCTCAGAAGCAACACCAGGTGATCTGCTTCTTAGAACACGTCACTACAAACCCAGCAGAGCCCCGTTCTCCTCTGACACCCGTGGGTGACCAGGAACACATGTCCACTCATTGACAGTGCTTCTGCCATTTCAGGGACCCACAAACATATGTCCCATAAGAACTATAAGGGGGCTGTGGAACATGGTGGATTTTGCCTTCTTTGGCTTGCTCATCCCCAAAAGACCTCAACCAACATGGAAGGAAGGCTACACCTTCCTCCTCCAGGTTCCCTGCCTCTGAGCCTCTGGCAGCCTGCAGGGCAGCATTCACTGTTAGTGCCAGTACAGCGGGGGCCGGCAAGGGCCCGGACCAAAGCCCACACTGAGCAGCACCTTGGTTCCCACCCCTCCTCCCCCTGCAGTGCCCCCACACCTCCTCCTCCTGCAGTGCCCCACCTCTCCTCCCCCTGCAGTGCCCCCTACGCAGACCAGTGTCCAGAACCCACCCTGGTGGAAAACCACTTACTGGCTGACCTGGGAGGGCTGCAGCTCCAGGTAAACAATCGCCTTCTCTGTCCCTCCCCATTTCCTGAGACCCTCCTGCTCTGCCCCTCAGTACCTGCTGCCAAGGGCTGGCCAAGATGGTAAAGGGAGCACCGCCCCCCGCCATGCCACCACAGAGAACTGTGTCCCATGTGTTCACCTTACCTCACTCCAGCCCAGCCTTCAAACAGCCCCCAAGCCCCTCTGAATACTGCAGCGTGCCACTCAGGGCTCATGAAGACCAGAGCGACAGAGAGAGAGAGAGAGAGAGAGAGAGAGAGAGAGGCTGCCACGTGCACACACCAGGCTGGCCCTGCAGCGGGCTGCCAGCTCAGTAAACGCAACCAAGCGGTCCCCTGTCCCGCTCACTGGCCAGCTGTGGCCCAAGGGGGACACTCCTGACTGCCGGCCAGTGTCCCTTGAGCGGTCAAGCTCCCCTGTTCACACCAGACTGTGTATATGTTCTTCATGCGCCTGCCTCTCCCCTGTTCACACCAGACTGTGTTTGTTATTCATACGCCTGCCTCTCTTGGGTTCTTGGGTGCTGTGGTTCTGTTTCTGTTCTGACATTTTTGGTGTGAAACTATAGACAGCGTGACATTCTCCACAGCAACATCCTCCATAAAACCAATGGCACTGCCATGTTTTAATGAACCCAGCCCCACCCCCACCCCTCGTGCCCTGGCTTTGTGGGGTCTCGTTCATAGCCGCATCAAGTCGGACTGGACCCTGTGGAAACAACAGAAGGAGGGGAGGGCACTCGGGGCAAGACCTGGGGGAGGGAGCGGGGACCTCCAAACAGGACCCACTTCCTTCACACTAAAAATAGTGATGGAAAAAAGTTGATCTTTCCAGATTAAAAATAGAGATGTGTTTATAGAATGGCGATCTGGGTCTTGCTTCTGATTGAAAGGGGTTTTCAACGATCTTAGCAGTGGCAGGTTCATGGCCGGATGGAATGCTGCACACTGTACTCTTTCTTGACTCTGACTCCACTCACTGCGACCCCACGGGGTCTCCAAGGCTGTCACTTCTATGGGAACAGACAGCCTCATCTTTCTCCTACAGGGTGGCTGGTGGCTTCGAACCGCTGAACTAGCAGTCTGTAAGCACCTCCGGGCATGAGGACACCACTGCAGTGAGGATATGGATCCCGGCTGCCTGAAGCCCAGCCTTCACCAGCACTCATGGGTACACATGGGGTACACCAAACTTACTGCTGTGGAGTTGATGCCGACAGGCATCGACCCTGCGGCACAGGGAAGAACCACGCTGTGAGTTTCCAAGAGTGGGACTGTGTACCGCAGGAGGAAGCCCCATCTTTCGGGTGGTTTTGAACTGCCAACCTGTGGACAGCAGCTCTTTGCAGTGACCACACTGCCACCAGGGCTTCTTTTCAAGAGACAGCCAGGTCTTTCCTCTCGGTCTACACGCTCCACAGAAAGCTGCTCACACCCCAGCAACACCCCCTCTGACGGGTGAGTGAGGCCTGCAGTGGTCGGGATTTCATCAGTGTCTCCCACTCAGGAGTGGGACCCTCAAACGGGAAGCTGAGGGCCCACGGGATGGCACGGCCCAAGACACCCTCCATGAGCTGGCTCCCCTCTGCCGGGACCCTCTTTCTACATGGGAAGCCTCAGCATCCAGGCCCTTCCCGCCTCTCAGGGAGCCCCAGCAGGGGGTAGGGGTGAGCTGGGACAAGGGGCAGAACTGGGAAGGACCTGGGGGGCGAGGGGGGGTGGATTTGACCTGTAAGATGTCCAGCCATCACCACTAGGATCAACACAGAGAGGCAGGAACAGCTGGGGGGCAGGGGCGGGGCGCCCTGAACTTAGCCTTCAACTGTAGGAGTATATGCCTTCCAGCATGGAAGAGACCAGGAGCCCTGGTAGTTGGCAGTTCAAAACCACCAGCTACTCCACAGGAGAAAGATGAGGCTTTCTACTCCTGTAAAGAGTTGCCGTCTAGGACACCCACTGGGGCAAGTCCCACCCTGTCCTTAGGGTCACTACGAGCCAGAACTGACTTGATGGCAGTGAGTTTTCTTTTGTTCAACACAGAAGCAAGCTGTACCTTCATGCTTAAGACCTCAACGTAGGGCACCCAGAGCAAGCCAGGTTTTGGAAACACCCACACTGCTTGGTCCCCCACCCTAGAGCCCTGCTTCCTGGGGGCCAAATGGGCATCGCCTGGGCACACAGGACCTGGGCAGTGTCATGCTCTCAGA
>NW_022103951.1:19330811-19334969 GCF_000313985.2 Echinops telfairi
AGAGAGAGAGAGAGAGAGATTGGTTGATAAATCCTTCTGTCTCCAGCAGGGAAGGACCACCTGGGTCAGCAGCAGGAGAGCAAATGGCCCAAGCTGCCTGCGGTGCACCTCTTCGGAAGTCAGGCAGTGTCCCGGTTCAAATCCTAGGTCTCGAATACAGATTAGCAAATGCCCGAGACCCACGTTGGGGGTACAGTGGCAGGCAGAGGACGCTCACTTTCCACACTGCTGGTGGCCAGGGTGTGCAAGGCCAAGCTCAACACCTCGCACATACACGACCGCTGTCATACGTGGGTCCGAGGCAGCTGCAGAGGCACCATGAGGCCGAACAGATGGAGCCGAGCAAGGAGGAAAGGCCCGGCCATCCATGCCCAACCAGCAGCACAAACCCTCCGGATGTCCATTCCTACAGGGGGTGTTCTGAACCACAAAACAGAACTGACAAAAACAATTGTTAGAAACCCTCACCTGCTTCACAACCAACCACGGGTCTGGCACATCCAGGCAGAGCCCACCATCCGTGGGTTTCACCCCAGGAGGCAGGCCTGCTGCACCCCAGCGAACGCCAACAGTGCATCTCCAGGCCTCTGAGCCCTCTGGCCCTGGCCTTTGAGGCAGGACATGGCCCAGCTGGCACACTGGTTACAACACTCGGTTGGGAATCAAAAGCGCAGCAGTTCAAGCCCCCCAGCCAGTCTGCTACTGTAAAGCTCAGCACACACAAAAGGGGTGTAGGAAGCACCATAGGGTCGCTATGAGCTAGGACAACTCAGTGGGCCTGGTTTACAAAGCGGCACGCCACAGCAAGCCATGCCCACCACGTCACCCTAGACAGGGTTTCCCAGACTGTCTGTCTCTCCTGGAGCAAACAGCCGCATCTTTCTAGCCAGGAAGGGCTGGTGGGTTTGAACCAGCGATACAGGCTGTGGACCCAGAAACTCACTGCTCCCAAGTCAATGCCAGCTCATGGCAACTCTACAGGACAGAGTGGAACGGGCCCTGTCGGTCTTCAAGGCTGTAGTTGTTTATGGGAGCAGCAGCAAGCCTCATCTTTCTCCCAAGAAGTGGCTGGTGGTTTCAAACTGCTAACTCTGAGATTGCAGCCCAATGTACCCACCGCCAGGGTGTCAGGGCCTGTAAATCCCTTGGCAAGTGGCCTTCAAGAATTGATTATTATACTCGCACAATAACAAGTGAAGTTTACAGGCACCTTTACATTTTTCTAAAACCTTACATACCATCCCTCCCTTTTGGTACCCAAACTCACTCACTCCTCTGTAAGCTCCACTTTTCTGGCCCCTTTAACATCAGAGACACAGGGCAGGCCCCTCAGAAAGCCACAGCATAGTGGCAGCTGACTCCTGAGCACTGACCAGGCCGGGTTGCTTCACCCAGCCACACACACGATTGGTACCACCTGGCTGCTAGCTGAAAGGTCATGTATTTGAATCCACCCCGCAGGGAGAAAGGCCTGCCACAGGCTTCCATAAAGATTACCACCCAGGAGATGCTATGAAACCAGTCTCCCACCACACAAAAGGCAACAGCCAGCCGCTTGGTAAGTTGGTCACTAAGCCTATTTCTGCCCAACCAAAAGTGATTTTCAGAGCCTTTTACAGATAAGGAAACTAAAGACGGTACAGAGTTGTAACTCCACGTGCAGTATACTAGCAGCCACGGCTACAAAGGACACTAGAAGTTGCCCTTTTGCGGGTTCCCACTCCGAGACACCCACACCCACACAGCGCTCCTGTAGCTTCTCGGTGGTCACACCTTTCTTCTGAGGCACCTGTTTCTGGCATGTTCGCCCTCGGTAGCACCTGACTCAGCCAGGAAGATGATGTGGGTGTCCTCAGGTCTTTGAAAGAGGTGCCCGCCCTGGTCATCATTCCTGGACGCGTCAGGCTAGGGCAGAAGAGAGAGGGCACGTGGTCACACCTGCCCGTGGTGTCCCTGCCTGACCCCTGGGACCAGTTCAATGTGATCTTCAGCCAGCTGCTAGGTCCCACAGAGAGCTAGGTCTGCTAGAACACCTCCTGATCCAGGCGCTGATCCACAGAATCAGCCTTAGAGCAACGATCCAGGGGGATGGGGAGTTCGGAAACTTTCACGTGATCAGTAAGAGCAATCACTTTCTTTTTTTTTTAATGAACTTATTAGGGGATCATACAACTCTTATCACAATCCATACATACATCAACTGTGTAAAGCACATTTGTACATTCATTGCCCTCATCATTCTCAAAACATTTGCTCTCCACGTAAGCCCCTGGCATCAGCTCCTCCTTTTTTTCCCTCCCTCCCTGCTCCCCTCTCCCTCATGAACCCTTGATAACTTATAAATTATTATTTTGACGTATCTTGCCCTGTCTGACATCTCCCTTCACCTACTTTTCTGTTGTCCGTCCCCCAGGGAAGAGGTCACATGTAGATCCTTGTAATTGGTTCCCCTTTTCCAACCCACTCTCCCTCTACCCTCCCAGTATCGCCACTCACACCACTGGTCCAGAAGGGATCATCTGCCCTGGATTCCCTGTGTTTCCAGTTTCTATCTGTACCAGTGTACATCCTCTGGTCAGCCAGACTTGCAAGGTAGAATTCGGATCATGATATTGGGGGTGGGGGGGTAGAGGGAGGAAGCATTTAGGAACTAGAGGAAAGTTGTATTTTTCATTGTTGCTACATCGCACCCTGAAGAGCAGCCACTTTCAACATCTCTCTTCCCGCCCCCCCTCCCCAAGGGAGGACACTGGAGGAAGACAAAGCTTTCTAATCCCAAGAAGAGTTACAGTCTTAGAAGCCCATGGGGGCAGTTGTCTCCCGTCCAGTAGGGCACCAAGGGACTCCATGGCATGGATTCCATGGCACAGTCTGGTGGGTTTGGGCCCCTGCCCCCACACGTCCCAGCCAAGCTGACTGCTCTAGGCTCTCAGGGAGACCAGAAACACCAACACACACACCCCCACCATACCTGTCCCACAGGCGTGTGTGTGAGAGAGAGAGACACAGAGAGAGCCAGCCTGCCTCAGATGCGAACCCAGAGGGGTCATAAGAACAAGCAGGCCATAGGAATGGACTCATCTTTTACTCAACTGCTGATGGCACAGGAACTGCACGTGTGGCAAGAGTCTAAAACAAGCTCTCCCCCCAGGGTCCTCATTGTTGCTCCTGCGGCTTTCTCCACTGCCCGCCCCCCACGCTGCCTCAACTATAGTTCTTCTCAGCCCAAGCACTTGGGGAACCCACCGCTCTGGACCACGGGCAGGGCAGGGCAGGGCGCCCCCTCCCCCTCGGGGTGAGGGCCAGGACCCGCGTTGCGGAGAGGAGCCCACGCTCTGGAGTCAGGTCAGGCCACACGTGGCCGCGCTGAGAGCAGAGCCCTTTCCTAAGCACTTTGGGGGTGGGTAGATTTCTTTCAGGGTGGGGGTGGGAGTAGCTCAACCACCTCCCCAGCTCGGACGGAAGCACCCAGGACTGAACTTTGTGGAACCAATGATTCTGGGTGTGCGTGGCCTGGCCACCGACACACGAGGGCAGCTTGCCAGCCCCAACCTCAAAAGTTGTCACCCGCTTTGCACCCCCATCTGATCAAGCCCGACCCCAGGACCCGCGCGTGGGCAGCCAGCAGCAACAGGTCCAGGCCGAGTCTGAGCCCCCCAGCCCGGTCCCCTGGCGCGGGGTAAGGAGGGGGCCGACCACTCTGACAGTTTCTGCGCCTTGCAACGTGAGCGCAGCGGGCCCCCCTCTCCACCCCCAGGAGCCCAGCCCGCGCCCCGCGTGGCCCTCTCCAGACCTCCTCTCCCAGGCGTCTCTGCGCCCCGGGACCAGAAGACAAAGGGGCGGCGGGAGGGGCAGGCGCATCCCCAAACTTGAGGGCCGCCGCCCTCCCCAAAACAAAGGCTCCCTCTCTGAGGTGCGCAAGGACCTGGACGTCGCCACTGCCTGCATTGCCTCGGGCCAGCGCCCCAAGAAGCCGCCCTGCGCTCAAGTTTGTGCCCCCGGCCTGGGAACCGACACTCACCTCCGCTGCCGCGCAACTCGTGGGCGCCGCCGCCCTGTCCAGGCGGCCGTCCCCGCGCGGCCGAGGAGGCCCGGCTCGAGCCGCCGGGCCGCGAGTCCAGGACCGCGGCGCAGCAAAGTTTGGGTGCGGAATGGCGG
>NW_022103951.1:19335584-19338632 GCF_000313985.2 Echinops telfairi
CACCAGTCTCCACAGCCCCCGGAAGGGGGGTAGGGGGGCAGCCACAGCTGGAGGGTCCCCTCCCCCACCCACAGCGCTCCCAGGAGAACCCTCTGCAACCTGCGTCTCCAGGACACCGAAATTGTGCCTGGTCCCCTCCCCAAAAGGGAGAACTCTACAAAGGCTTGTCTTTTGCAAAACACCCCAGAATGCTTGGGGAGAAACGGGCACAGCGGGTGGGGGCCAGGAACCCAGGCCTGCAGACTTCCACCCCAACAGCAGGCTCCAGACCTCGGGGCAAGTGCAAAGTATGGGCTGTGGCAATGGCTCCTTAGGCCCAGCCCTGGTGCGCCTGTGTGCCCAGCGCCCTTCCCTTTCATGTCTCCTTGCCCCTCCCCGGCCCACCCTACTGCTTAGCTGGTGGCAGTGCCCACCCCCCCACCCCACCCCCCCGTGTCAGCCCAGGTGGGCGTTCTGAAGTCGTTTGCATGTCCTCTGGTATGCAGTGGGCTTCGAGCTCAGAGCCCAGTCCACTAGGCAGTTTGCACCATGGCCTCACTCTGTCCTGGAGACACTGGACCATTTGTTGAACCAAGTGGAGGGCGGGGAAGGGGTGAGTTCTGAAGGGGCGGGTCTGCGAATCCCCCTGTAAGGACTGTGATGTCAGGCGGCTGCGACCACGCCATTATCAGAGCGCATCAAGAAAAAGTCCACACTTACACAGTCTCCATAATAGTGAATCAGCAGAACGGCCGGGGCTGATAACGTATCAGTGGCCATTCGAAGCCCCCCAGAAGGACCTGGGGGGGCCTTCCTGGAGCCAGCCCGGCGCTGCTCCGGGCTCTTGCAGGCTGAGGCCAAGGGATCGCTCGCAATTGAAAAGCCTAGGGTGCAACCGAAAACCCAGGCGAGCTAGCTCGTGATGCAACTCGGACCTGCTTACACGTGCTCCCCAGCCCCCACCGCAGCTGGGGGGGAGGGGGGTGAAGCGCAGCGTTTTTTCCGCCTGTAGGGTCACATTGTGCTTGATTGATCCTCCTTTCGCCTTGCTCAGTCATTCAGATTTGGAAAGTAAATAACAAGTTGACATCAGTACAGCGCTCGGCATCATAGGCTGTGGCCCTTGGCTACCGCATACTTTCTAGTAGCTGCGCACCAAAATTCGGCCCTTGGGCTCCCTGCCTCTGCTCCTCCTTAGCTGCTGCAAAATTTCGCACTGAACTTGGTACAATGCTTCGGGTTACTTTGCAGGGGCCCAAAGCCAACGGCAGGCCATTTAGTTGATTCCCTGAGAGAACCGCGCTGTCGCACAAGATTTCCAGGGCTGTAATCTTTACCAAAGCCATCCCGCAAGGATCCCTGGGGGTGTAGTTGGGCGCACTGGCCTGCAAGCCGAAAGATCAGCAGTTCAAAACCACCAGCCCCTCTGGGGGAGAAGAGTGGGGCTTTGTAAAGAATTGTGTAAAGAGATCTGCAGCCATCAGAACCGCAGGGCAGTTCCACCCTGCCCTGTAGGAATCCACCCGAAGGACCGTGGGTTTGGTGTATTCGGGTTGTCTGTAATGGGCTTTGCTTTGGAGCTGCCACCCCGTCCGTTAGCAGCAGATCGCTTTACCGCTGCACCAATGGGTGCCCTTAATTAAGAGGAAGTGGTGGACACCTTTCCACCAAAGGCAGCCAGGTGTGGCCAGGATGTTAAGCCCCGCCCCCCTCCTCACCCTCAGCAAACCAACAAGCCCTTGGCTGTTTGCTCAGCTCTGGGTCACCTGCACAGGTGTGCCAGGAGGGACTGCTCCCTCAGTGTTTCAAGGCCCCGCCGAAGGTGCCTCTGGGTGGAGCATGCGGCCCTTGGCCCCTCCAGAGTCTGCCTGCTGCTTTCATTTTAAGTGTTGTGTAGACTTTCCTCCTGTAACACCAGATAGTAGGAGCCTGTGCCGATTGACCAGAAGTGCCCTGCGGAGGCAGAGAGCAGTAATGAGTTCCACAGGGCCCACTGGAGACTCACAGGGCCAGGCCACCCATCTTCACGGGCCGACTGGGGGGTGGGGGTTCGATCCAGAGGGCTTCTCCATGCAACAGATAACAAGAGTGTTCCCCCCGTAAGGCTAAATGTCCTACACTCGTGGAGGCAGTGCGGGGAGGCCCACTGTGGAACCCCTACCGTCTATGCTGGGCCACTTGACGCCAAGGAGTTCAATTCTTGGCCACTGATCTCATGGACAGCCACTGTCCACTGTGATGTCGAACCGGCTCCAGGGGAGCTCCCTAGCAAAGGCAGACTAGGAGGAAAGCCCTGGGGGGATTCAGTCTGATCCACACACCGTCATGCAGATGGCGCGGGACCAGGCAGTTTTTCCTCCTGTGGTGTGTGGGATCCCCATGAATGGAGGGTGGAGGCCAAATCCATTTCCACTAAGAACAACAGGGAGCCCCACCCAGCCAGCCAGCTGGTTCTGGGGAAAGGAGCCTGGGCAGTTAGATGGTGGTAGAAGAGTATTCACAACACATGCTGTCCGAGCAACTCACTGGACAGCCCAAATCTGTACGGGAGTAGAAAGCCCCGTCTCTCTCCTGAGGAGCAGCTGGTGGCTTCAAACTGCTGACCTTGCAGTGAGTAGACCAACACATAACCACTATATCACCAAGGCCCCCTAACTAGACAGCCACAGGTGGATGAAAGGGAACCCATGCACAGATGTCCGCCTTCCCCAGAAGTCAACTCAAAATGGACCACAGACCAACGCGTCAACCGCGAGACAGTGGCATTTCCAGAAGGTGGTTTATCCTCAGCAGATCTGGGTGGCATTGGGATGGGGGCGGGTTTTTAGAAAGAGCACCAGTAGCATGATCCATAAACACAAATGGATAAAATCGGCCTCAGTGTATTGACTGACTTTGGCTCTGGGAAACACACAGTTAATGGAGTACAAAGAACAGCCACCATCAGGGGGACTATTTATGAAACTCACGTCTGATCAAAGGACCCGTGTCCAAAATACACAAGAACTCAACACTCAACTCTAAGGAAATGAGCATCCCCATGAGAACGCTGGCACCAGATCCACGGGC
>NW_022103951.1:19338732-19366150 GCF_000313985.2 Echinops telfairi
GGGGGGGTGTCCAAATGGACAACACGCCCACAGAAAGAGGCTCATAGGCTAGGCTGATGAACTCAAGATCAGCAGGAAGATGAAAGGCCTCCAGCCTCAGGCACATGAATCCAAGGTTGGCTGGTCAGTTTTGGCAGGCCACTGATGACAGCTCCCAGGATCAGCAGGCACTATAGCCGGCTGATGATGGCTCCCAGGATCCACTGACAAAATGACAGGCTGACGCTCAAGTCCAAAGAACCAAAGGATGATGAGCCCCATGCAAGGACCAGACCCAGCAGACAGCAAACAGTGTATTCACAGCACCCATTTATAGAAGAAGCAGACCACACCCTAAGGCAACTTCCTTTCCATGGTATCAGCCCTGGGGCCTGAGTACGGGGTCGCATTCCACTCCAGTCACACACCTAATTGGCTGCTGACAGAAGATTCCGTTGTGGAATAGGTTGCATTGTGCTAGGTCCTATCATGGGGGATTTCTAAGCCTTTCCTGGCAAACCACTGAAGATCAAACATTGGTCACAACATTACATGTCACTGTTGTCATTAGAGTGATGCGTAGCAACCCCTCGAGACCCTTCACAGCACAATGAAGCACAGCCTGCGTCTGCACCATCCTCCCAAGGCTGCCAACGTCAGCAATTAGAGTCTACCACAAACCTGTTACAAACAACTCCCTGGCCATCGAGTTCCCCCCACCTCCCAGGGCCCCTACAGGGCAGAGAACTGCCCCACACCTAGTGAACGCTGAGGGCCACTTCTTTCTGGAACCCTCAAGAAACCAGCAATCTGGACCGTGACAAGGCTGCAGAGCTCCCAGGGCCGTGGTCATTGCTAGAGGGAGGGGAAATGGCAGCACCCCTTGAGAAGAGGGTCTGCGAGCGTCTCACCTGCAACACTACATGCAGTCGGTCTAATATCTGTTGGCATTTACCCACGCAAGCCCTGTGAGTGCAGGGGTTGACAGCACGTCTATCCATCGTCACCCCAAAGTGCACGTGACGAAGGTGCCCTTCCTTCAGCCAGGACGTGACCAAGGTGCCCTTCAGCAAGGACACGACCAAGGTGCCCTTCCTTCAGCCAGGATATAACCAAGGTGCCCTTCATCCAGGACACAACCAATGTGTCCTCCCTTCAGCCAGGATGTGACCAAGGTGCCCTTCCTTCAGTCAGCCCTCCAAGCAGTGCCGTCACTTGCTCTAAACCGACATGTGCATTGCTGAACTATGGGAAGCCCAAACCACACTCCCTGCCATCACGTGGACCCTACAGAAACCCTGGGGGTTTCCAGGGCTGTCACACACACACACACACACACACACACACACACACACACACACACTTTAGACCCGGCAGGTGCAAGTCCTTCCCCGAGGTGAGTGAGTCTGGACTGGATGGCAGAGCTTGGTTTGGTTGGAAACCCCACAGGAAAGTTCAGCTGATTCCTCTCGGGGGCACAGTGGGCGGGAGCGATGAGCGATACTGCTGCTATTGTGTCCTCACCAGGCCCAGGCATCGCAACGCTCCGTTTCAGCCATTTCAGATCGTGGTGAGGGACAGACACTTCACATTTTCTTTCCTCATGAGAGATCACAGACCCCAGGAGACATCTGGATGGGGGGCCTCAAAAGCTGGCATCCCTGGTCCTTCTCCCCCACCCCCTGATGATGACCCACTGTGGTGGTGATGTCACGTTCATGCATAGGGACTATATGCACAAGGGGAAGAGACCATTGGACATCTCATGGGCTGATTTTCAGAATCAGTAGATCCTCAGACCTTTCTTAGAACCGGGAAGAGAGAGTATGTGGACAAATTCTCTATGCTCGTGACAGAGTCTGGGAGGCAGACTCTGGTGGAGGGAGGCCTGCCACATTCTCCTGACCAAAAGTGATTCCCTACCACGTCCCCTGTAACAATGCCAATCTTAGGATGCTCCTGGCAGGCACAGGTTGCTTACTGTGCTCTTCAAGGTGATCTGCCATGGAGAGCAATCAGACCCTAAGTATGGCCCATTCCCTTCTGAAATGGGCCCTAGATTGCAACCCCCCTCCCCCCTCCAAGCCACCTCAGGGATGATCAAGGGGAAGCCACCATCTTAACTCTAGGATGGCACCATCTTGTTACATATGTGCCTTGCTATCACCTGTATGCTCCTAGTACCCCCCTTTCCAATTACGTGTATGCCCCTAGGACATGCCCACCATGTTACATATGTGTATGACGTGGCTTGCTAGCCCCAAAAGTATATAAGCCTGTGGGAGAATACATTCACTCTCTCTTGTTCCAGACTCCATGGAAGAGGTGAGAACTTGCATGCTTTGTCCATTGTCTCTGATGTTTCCTTTGAATTATGCAGCTGCCCCTTAGGATCCTATCAGTTGTGGAGACTGATCCCCCCCACGGTTTGGAACCAGTTCAGCGCCTGTGGCTGGTGGGTTGTCTAGAGACAGCCAGTGATACTAATGTATCAAGAAGGCATCCCAGTCCAACTGAAGTCCTCGGGCCCGTGGCCGACGCCAGGGCCTTTTCAGACTTTCAGACTCTCGTGGCTGCAGGCAGATGGCAGCAGAAGGTGACGTGGGAAGCAGGGAGCCCACAGGCTGGTGGGCACAGAGTTGCGGGGACCCAAGGATGGTGGGGACATGCCAGGTGCTGGCAGTTCAAGCATCCTAAGCCCACATGGTGCCTGGCACCCACGCCTCACCCCACCACCCCTCTCTGGCCTGGAGGCAGACACAGAGTCCCAGCAAAGAGGTTGGCGGAGCGCAAAGGGGAAAGAAATGAGGTGCCTTGAACCTAGGTCTACAACAGGAAAAGTGAGCCTTCTCCCTCTGACATCCCTGCTCCCCGACCCCCTTTCTTTCCCCACACCCTCTGAATCCATCTCTTCCGCAGAGAACGTATGACCCCTATGGCAGAGACTGGGTGTGGAGAGTTCTGTGGGCGGGACCCCAAAAGCTGAGCACCGGTGACGAGCGGTATGAGGCATGCGGGTTTCACAGCATTCATGGAAGAAGAAATGCAGAGATAATCAAATCTCTCCACAAACATCTTGAAACTCTCGCTTAATACAGGCTCTTGAAAGCTCCATGAATTGAAGAGGGCATCCACTTCCCATCTGATATTTTTGGGTCCCTTATCAAAAATCAGTTGTCTGTATGCTGATGATTTTATTTCTGGGTTTTCAATCCTTTTCCATTGGTCTGAATATCTATCATTATACCAGTACCATGCTGTTTTGACCACTGTCGCTGTGTAATAGGTGTTAAAGTCAGGTAAAGCTTTAAGTCTTAGGTTCCCAAATGTAGTCGGTCTGCTACCCCCTTTTCAGAATGGGAAAATGACTCAGGCTCACACACACCCCCATCCCTACAATGAAAATGCTTTTTCTATAGTCCATCATCCAGGATAAAGTGTAGGTATCTGCTTCAGCAGCCCCTCTGGGCTCCGTCCACTGCCTGCCTCCAGAGGCCGGTATTGCCCACCTTGGGAAACTGAAAAAAAAAATCCACGGTGATTAAAATACAGTAAAACCCATCAAATTGTGAGAGGAAGACCAGGTGGGAGCCTGCACCTGCTGGATGCTGGCTGAACGGACCCTCCTGCCAGACACCCACATGCAGGGGAGGGGTGCGCAGGGGCTGCAACAACCTCTTTGCTAATAGATTTCTGTTTGGGCACTGGGGCCAGATGCCCACCGGCCACACAGCCAGCCCCCTGGTGCCATACAGCCTGTGTGCTGTGAGTGGGCTGAGCCCTTTCCAAAGGTGGGTGGGTAGGAGGCAGGTGGGCAGGCGGGGAGGGGGTCAGAAGAATGCTTTGTGTCACACTGAGAAAAGACAAAGTGTGAAACTCAGTTTTGTCTCTGGAGGTAAAAGTTTTTCTGGCGCGCAGCCCTGTGTGTGTGTGGTGGTGTGCGCCCTCTGCGACTGCTTTCTAAGCCTGCGGTCGGTGTACATGCTTACACCACTCGGCTGCCAACCAACAAGGTTGAGGGTTCGAGCCTACCAAGAGGTATCTCGGAAGCAAGGCCTGGAGACGTGCTTCTGAGAAATGAGCCTGGAAACGCCACATGGCGCGCAACTCTGCTCAGGCGAGCATGCACACACGCACGCACATGTGCACACACACATGCGCGGGTGCATACGCACACACATGTGTGTGCACGGAGCCACCGGAAGTCGAGCTCTGACTCGCATCCTCCCAGTGGGGCAGGGTCCAACCACCCCAGAGGCTGTCTGAGACCACAGGCCTTTACAGGGGCAGTCTGCCTCCCTGTGCCCCCTGGGCATAGCTGGTGGGTGTAACCATGAGGTTAACAGCCAAGCACTGAACCGTGGTGCCACCAGGAGCCCTTAAAGAGAGCTAACCAACAACCCGCTGCTGTGCAGTCCATTCCGACTCCGGTGATGCTGGGCCGGGTTTCTGAGCCTGTTGGTCTTTAGGAGAAACCAGCTTGCTGCATCTCCCCCCACCACCCCGCCCCCCTGCCCCACGGAGCGAGGAGCCCCGGTCCTTGTGTGGTTCCCACCCTGTAGTGGGCTTCCCTTGGGCCCCAACCCTCCACCCTGCCTCTCAGGGGTAGGCCCTTGGCCTCAGAGCCCCAACCCCCCACCCCTGGGGTGGGGCATCCTCTGGGAGCACTCCAGCCCAGCTGCCAAAGCTTGCGACTCTAGTTCGCCTTGTCTGTTCTCCTTTGAAGGCGGTGAGTCAGAGGGAAATCCATCCAGGCTGAGGAGGTTTTGCTTATCAAAGGACTGGAACTGAGAGACAACTATGTGTGAACGTTGTGAGACAGAAAGGGGTGGACGCCAGGATGTACGGAGCTCACCAAGGCATCTGGTGTGGGTGAACGCCTGATGAAAATCCAGGGCCATCGTGCCGGGTAGTACAAGCCTCCGAGATCTCTGCCCCTGTGAGTTTCTGAGGCTATAACTCTCTATGGGGGCTTTTAAAAAAGTCTCCTTTTTCTCCCGTGGAGCAGCTGGTGGTTTCAAACTGCTGACCCTGGGACCCACTCTGTCAGCAGGACTCCTTATGGGTGGACACAGGGCTGTGCAGAGCAAGGGGCAAGGAAGATGGGCGGAGCGGCCAGCGTGGAAGCGGCCAGCATGCCTGCTGACCACATGTTGAAAGGACAACTGCTCACCGCTGTTTGTTGGAGCGAGCTGGATATTCAGGACTTTTCTAGAACCTGGGAGTAGATTAGGGGTGTGATACCTCACTGTCTGGCCAACGTGCACTCGAGAAGAAAAGGAATATTCTCTCCAAAAGCAAGTATTCCCAATAGGTTGTTCTAGGAGCGTTGGCCACGTCCCCAGAGAAGGTCCAGGTGCATCTGCTAACGGACACCAGGACTGAAGGAAGGAAAGCGAGACAGGGTCGCCCATCAAAGCCACAGCGTAGCAAGCTCTCACACAAGTACCACGCTGACTCGCAGCACAGTTACGCTGTCACCGGGTATCAGGGCTCTAATGCAATTTGATGTGTTGATTTGCTCTGGAATGATCATGAAACTGAATGGCAAATGTCAGGGCAGGATGACAGTTTTGAAGAGACTGACTTGGTGAGCTGTGAGCGGCAGGCATTAGTCATCAGAAAGCAGGGTGGGCATGACCAGGCTTATGGGAGCAGATTGACCGACAGAACGTGTAGCTCATACTCACCTCGGCTCATCAGCCAGGACACACTAAAGTCCCGCCGGTGAGCGACAAAGATTTTTAGGAGAATGACGTGGACACCCTAGATATGTGTAAATCCAACATTGCTCGTCAGCTTTTGGAAATAACGAAAGGGGGTTGGTCCGTGCAGGATTTCCAGCAAGATGGTACTATTGTAAGGAGGCTCCTGGTGTTTGGGCACCCTCGAGGCGGTTCCGACTCATAGCAGCCTGATTACACTGCCCGGGGCTCCACCAGCCTCACAATCATTGGTATGTGCTACAGCCACCGGGTCTGTTCCAGGAGCACTGGTGGCATAGTGGTTACAAACGTGTCAGGCTGCAAATCACCAGGTCAGCAGTGGGAAACCACCAGCCACTCCTGTATAGTTACAGTCTCTGAAATGCACAGAGGCAGCTCTACTGTGTCCTATAGGGTCACTAGGAGTCCCCATCGACTCAATGACAGTGACCTTCAGGTTTGTTGGATTTTTTTGTTTTTTGGGGTGGGGGATCAATCCATCTCCTGCGGGCCTTGTTCGTCCCCCTTGGCGCTTTATTAAGCATGGTGTCTTTCTCCAGGGACTGGTCCCTCCGGACAACACGTCCAAAGTGTAGGAGACAAAGTCTTGCCAACCTCGAGTCTAAGGACCAGTCTGGCTGTGCTTCTTCCAAGAGAGATTTTGCTCATTTCTCTGGCGGTCCGTTCTTTACCAACAGAAGTCAAAGTCATCAAATCTTTATTTGAAACATGCTTGTTGTTGTTGTGAATGTGTGAAGGAGCGGAGAGCAGATCTATTTTTCCACCGAACATTTATACACACTTTACGTCTTGGTTTGGATCCCCACCCCCACTCCCCGCCACAATGAAACCTCCCTTCTCCTGCACAGGCCTTGTGTTTCCTGTTTCCCTTCCTCCTTTCCCAACCCGTCCGAATTCTGTCCTTGATCCAACGCCACCGTCCCTTGGCGCTCAGCAGGTGGATTGTTCCCAGGAATGTGCACCTCCCTGGATGTTATGGTTCTGCCTGACAGACCAGTTTACTGTTCAGCTGCAGACTGGAAGGTTCCACCCACCCCCATCTGTAAAACTCCTTCCATCTGTGTCCACCTGACCAGTAAGCCTAGTAGCTTTGTTTTAAATAATGTTGAGCTTTGTTCTACGTTTTTCTCCTACTCAATACAGGACCTTCTAATGCGGTGATCCTCCTTCAGAGTCACCGGGCACGATCTACTTCTTCTGGTCTCAGGGTCAGGGAGACAGATGTTCCTGAGATCCACTGGTCAATCCACGGATTGTCTCCGTGAAGTTTCATTGTTACCCCCACTCTTTTTTTCTCTGCACAGGGTTGCTCATAAACTTTTAAGATCCCACTTTCTACTCACCAAAGTGCCTTATGCCAGTTGACATTGATGTCCCCTGACACAACAGTCCAGAGCCTCCAGGCCCAGTGACTGATTCCCTCAAAGTGTCTGCCTCTATTGGAGAAGCTTTCAGACGTGGTTCTGTACACTCTTACCATAATTTTGGGCTTCTTTTTGTTGTTGGTTGAGATGAATATGCAGGTAGTTATGTAATCTGGTGTCAATTTGAGAGGATTAAGAGTGAAGGGGTGGAGTCTATCCAGTCTGTCAATTGGATCATAGCCAATGAGGCCTCTGTGTGGGCATGGCCTTCTCCTGAAAATTTTGGGAAATCCCGTATTCCTTCTTGGAGGTGGGAGAAGCCTCTCTCTCTCTGCTCACTCCCTGGGAAACATTGCAGCTGACAAGCCACATGGAACTACACTAGTGCCCTGAGCTGGAGAAGCCACGTGGACCTACCCTGATGCAACCAGACCTCTGAAGCCGGAGAAGCCACATAGGAACCCCTGCCAGCGCTGAGATGTTTATAACGTCCCTGAACCCACAAGACTTCCCACCCACTGGTCTGTGATCCTCCTTCATTCGGTGTCATTTCATGTGTTTCATGAGTCTGAAGAGGACTTTATAGACTGGTATCGGACTTAAGGGCTAATATCAGACTTATGGGCTTGGACTGGACTGGGTTGGGATGCTTTCTTAATGTACAATTACCCTTTATCTAAAACTCTTCCTTATACACATATGAGTGTCTATGAATTTGTTTTTCTGGTTTACCCAGACTCACACAGCGTGTTTGCACTAAGGACTCCGGGTACTTTTCAGTGTCATACTCTGTAGCAACTCAGACCACTATTTAAGGGATAAGGAATGTGGAGGGATTTTGTTTGTTTGTTTTTAAAGAAACACACTGTATATATTTACGCAGCCCATGTCAAGGGATTAGATCAACAATAACATCCTATTAAATCCTCCATCTATGTGGTCCTCTCCTCACCCTGCCCCATCCTTTCTCCCTCTGTTCTCCCCCCTCTCCCTGTTCCCCTCCTTCTTGTAGTCATCAGAGTCTTTTGGCGTCTAAACCACGTTTCTTTTTCTTTGTCTTTCCTTATAATAATGGTGTTATTAAATATTTGTCTTTGTAAGATGGACTGAGTTTCCTGAGCATACTGTCCTCTAGTCTTGTCCGTGCCTTGCGCTGTTTACGAGAGTCGTCATTGTTTTCTATTAATATGTAATAGTCCATTTATTGGTGCAGTAGAGCGGGTTTATCTATTCCTCTACACAAGCGCTCTTGGGTTGTGTCCATGTCTCTGCAATTATGGGAGCTGCCGTGATAAGCATAGTGCTGCGTCTGTCTGTGTGCTACTCTCTGTTTCTTTAGAGTGTCGGCTCAGTGAAGAGATTGCTCACGCCGTTTCCACATGCCCAGCAGGCACGTTTGTAACAATCCTTTCCGGGATGTCATCATCTCTGCTCTCTCTTAGCTGAGGCTATTATGACATGGCATAGTGTTACTTATTGGGTCGAAACCTCTAGCCACTCCTTGGGAGGATGAAGCTTTCTACTCCCTTAAACAGTGACAGTTTCAGAAACCCACAGGGCTAGTTCTACTCTATCCCGTAGAGTCTAGATCAACCTGATGGTGGTGAGTTTTAGCTTTGGAGACTGGCAAGTGGACATGCTTCAAATGCATTGTGGGAAGGAGAGTCACAGTGGGATGACGGAGTGACTAATGAACATAAGGGATGTTTGGGATATGTGAGGGGAAGCGAAGCCCAAAGGGAGGACTCTTTGTAACCCGCCCCCCGCTTTCCCACCTGCCCCAGGCGCCCTGGTGGTTACTGTGAGGCTGAGATCCTCAAAATTGGCAGTTCAGAACCACCAGCTGCTCTGAGGGAGAAAGACGGGACTTTCTACGCTGATAACGAGTGACAGTCTGGCAGACCCACAGGGGAGGTCCCACCCTGTCCTACAAAGTCGCTGTGAGTCGGCATGGGCTTGATGGAGGTGCATTTGGAAGCGCAGTGATTGAGGATCTTAATGCCCAGGGGAAGGTTATCATTGGGGATGATCGCACGGCCGGAGCAGTTTATTGAGGCCCCCCCTTTCCCAAGTTACATTCGTACCCAACGTAAAGCAGAGGGCACACTACATGTGAAAGGGTGTTTGGGAAAGGAGAGAACATCACCATTGTGAAAGCATGACAAAGGAGGGCGATGCAGGACACACATACACACACCCCACCCCCACACCCCCGTTGCATCCTCTCATCAGTGATGAGAGAGTCTTATTTCTTAAGGTGAGAGACCGTGATACAGTGACGTGATCAGCTTTGATGATGGGCAGAGAGTTGTGTTCCTAGTATTTTGTGAATAAATGCTTACCAGTTTTACATGTTTGTCATGAGATGTGTCCTACGTCAATGTTCAATTTATTGCCCCACGTATTTTAAGTATGAAGTTGAGAAGCCCCTATGACAACGGCCAAGGTTGTGTGACGACTTGGCAGGGCTGAGACTCTCGGTGGTTTGGTAGCCGGGATGTAGTCACCCCCATGACGATGGTGGAATCTGATCTGATTTAATCACTTCCATGAGAAGATCTGCCGTATGCAACAAATCAGCCGGAAGGAAGAGAGTTCCCTCAGGGGTATGACCTGTTTCCAGTGAATGGAGGGGCTTCAGAAAGCTCATGGGCAAAGGAAGTGAAACGTGAAGGACAGCTTCCACAGACTTGTGCAGAGCCCTTCAGAGGTGGAGGCTCTGCAAAGGCCTGCTTTTTCCTGGGTCTGGAACCTGTATCTCACTCCTCTGGTTCTTTGGCCTTAAGCCTGAAGCCTGCTATGTTGCTTGCAGGTCCTAGGAGCCTTTAGTTTGGCACCCTTTGAGCCAGCAGCCTGCCATCTGGACAGGCAACCATGAATTCATTTACCTCTGCAGACAGTAGCCTGCTACCTGGCCTGCCCAGCTTAAGTTTATCAGCCCCTGCAGCTACATGAGTCATGAGAAGCCAGCTCTCTCCATATATGTATTGATATACCTCCATGTTGATATATCTACATATACATATATATAGCTTTTCTAGAGAACCCAGCTTAAAACACCTACTAAAAGAGTATTTAGAATTGCCAATATAATATTTTAAATGTATATACTGTGTTAAGATTTCTTTTATCACAGTACTATTTTTAAAATAATTCAGTCAGTAATGCCATGAACTCTAGTGTATTCAAAATACAGAATTTTAAAAAAACCCATATTTTAACTGGGTTTTTTGCACTGAAATATTTTGAACCAGTGACTAAAATGGAACATCTTCATCACTTAAGATTTAATTACTAATGAACGTGTAGAAGGCAATGGCTTAGTACTTTCAAAAATAATTGCAAACTTTGGGGATGAACAAAACTCAAGTGACCATAGAGGTTCATTATTACCTGCCGTAGAAGGAATGCATTAGGTGGCCATGTGCCTTCAGATGAAATTGCTCCAGGTTGTCCATTGGCAGAATATAAATTTCAGAGACAGAAAAACTAATTCAAACCAGTTCAACCCCCTTCGGTCATGGTTGCCAAAGCAAAACCGGCACAGAATCAGAGTTTTAAAATGCTGGTGAACTCTCACAGTAACTAACATGGGGGAGGGGGAATATATATATTTATAGCTCAAAGCGTTGGTTTATTTATTTAAACCGTTTTACCAGCATATACTTCATAGATGTTATAATTCTTCATGTGCAATATATTCCAGTGGTTTAAATATATTTAATATATACCAGTGGTTTAAATGTACTTAAAAGAATCACACCACCGCCGCCACACTCGGTTTTGGACCATTTTCTTCATTCTCGTGTTCATTGTTCTTAGTGCCCCATTTCCCTGCACCCCTTCTGTTGTAACCCTGAGGATTTGTTACTTTGGTTGCTGTCGGTAGATTTACCTATCCTGGATCTTATATAAGGAAAACCAAACGGGAAACACAGGTGAACTTGAATACAGAAGAGTACTCGATGCCATCGAGCCAGTGCTGACTCACAGGAACCCTATAGGAGAGGGTAGAATTGCCCCTTCGGGTTTCCAAGACTGTCACTTTTTGGAATTTACAAAGCCTTATCTCACTCCCATCCAAAAGAAAGCAGGAGGCAGGGGAAAAAAGTAGAACAAGTGAAAATGGGTCAAAAGTAAAAAGAAAAGAAAGGGAAACGGGGAAAAAAATAAACTGTAGAATTTTTTAAAGGGTCAAAGAGGACAACAAATGGTAAGTTGTTACATGGTAAGCAAATGGAATCTGTTGTCATCCACTTTCCAATGGACTGTTTGAGGGCAAAGCTATTCCCATACCTGGTCCATGGTCCCAGGAAGTTCAATGTAGACTTAATCCACATGGGGAGTAATCGAGTGCTCAGGATTTAAGCTGTAGTACAATTCCTTTCTCCGGTCTTGGGTTTATTCTTTACCATCCTAGGATCATACAAGCTGGTGTACTGCTTCCTTGTGGGCGTAGCTGACACCTCCGTTAGGTGTCTGCTTGTTTGAAGGCAAGCCCCTAAAATCCCCAGGCCCCAGGCTTCCTGATCTCTGAGCACCATCTGCTTTCTTCACCACACTTTGCTCTCACATCCATATCTTCCGTGATCCCGTCATGATCTGAAGCCCTGGTTTAAGTTTACACTACGCAAGCTCCCACATGGTCAATTTCACCTGCCTTCCCCCGGAATACATTCTGCTTCTGAGTGCCCAGGAAGGAACTGCTAAGCTTGTGCAGGATTCAGGATGAAAACCTGTAAGTGGAGACCAGAGACGGGAATCCTGATATCTGGCTTTGCCACTCAGTATCCAGGTAGCTGGGGATCCAACAAGCCCTCCGCACGGCATGGTGCTCTGCTTGCAGATGCGTGTGTTATTCTTTCTGGCTGCCATCAGGGTGACCCCAAGCACCACAGAAGGACACATTGCCAAACCCTGCCACATCCTCACGGTTGTTGGCACGTTTGAGTACATTGTTGGAGGTGATAAATTCATCCGTCTCGTGAAGGCTCTCCCTCATTTCTGATGAGCCGCCACTGGACCAAGTAGGAGGGCCTCTTCTGGCAGCTTCTTTGCAGATTCTTTCCAACAGCGAAGGAGCCTCCGAAGGCCGTGTTGAACGTAGCATGGACTTGTTCTTTGTCCCGGCAGCCCACAGTACGGTCAACAGCCTTCCCCAATTACACTTTGACCCCATCCTGTCTCCGCCAGTCTTTCCCCTGCACTGTTTAGGTTTGTGCACCAGGTAATGGCGACCCAACTGGACCAGGCACCTCTGACTCCCCAAAAAGGAGCCTGGGTCTCTGGCAGCATCAGGAGGTGCTCTTCTGCTGCTGCAGACGCTGGCTACTCGTCCCTGCAGAAGCTCACTTTCTCCTCAGTCGTGGGGCCAGGTGGCTGCTGCTGCTGTGAGCAATGACTCGTAGCGACTCCACACACGCTGCCTGGTCCCATGTCATCCTCACCAATGTTCTTACACCTGACGCCACGGCTGCAGACACGGTGTCCATCCATCTCGTCGAGGGTCTTCCTCCTTCGCAAGCGAGTGGAGAAGGGGAAATAACTACAATAGGAGTCATCGTAATAGTGTCATGCTAATGCCTTCCTACCTCCCTGGCTGTCGTGAAAATGGAATCCCGTGTCACACGCAGAAGCCATCCATCCAGTTCTGAAAGTAGACTGTGGCTATTTACAACATTTCCTTCTAAAGTATGGGTTCCTGGCACAGATTGGACACTCGGCCCCGGGAAGGGTCTTAAATCTATATGTTATTTGATTGTTTGCGCCCTGTCGGGAACTCTTTCTGCTCCAGTCCAGTTTAAATAGTGCCGATATACCCTTAGCTGCCAGTCCAGGGGACATCACTCCCACAACACGAGGAAACAGCTTTGCCGGAGTTCATCCCCAAAGCTCACACGTTGCGTGAACACTACAGGAGTGAGCTCCGAGCGTGGAGCTGGTGTTTTCTCTGCCACGTGAGAAGCTGTGGGGAGGAGTTCCAAATTGGCTAGAAGAATGTCGGCAGCAGGTGACCACCGTGACAAGATGCTGTGATATGCAAACCACTGGGAACAGAACCCTGTTGGATACCTCCACTCCCTGTCCCCCGTCGCCTTTCAGAGCATGGGTGCTACAGCTTGCCAAGGACTCAAAAAGGGCTCAGACCTTGCTTTACCGAGGCAAGTGGGCTTCTTCAGCGGCCCTTGGTGGTACAGGGAGTAAGCCCTCTGTGTTAGGCAGAGTGACGAGAGACACAAATGCAGGGACAGTCCTGTATGTGTAAGAGAGAGCTTTATTTCAAGAAGTAATTATGAAAAGAAAAAGAAGAAGTAATTATGCATCCATAAAACATCCCTGCCCGGTCCATTTCAAGTCAACAAGTCTGATATTAGCCCATAAGTTTGATATTAGCCCATAAATTCCTCTTCAGACTCACACAGTACATGCAATGATGCCAAATACTGGAAGATCACAGCCTGGTGGGTGCAAAGTCCTGTGGATCCAATGTGGTGAATCATCTCCAGGGCTCTGGCTGCCATCAGCTTAGCTTGTCAACAGGAAGGTGAAGCAGAGAGAGAGAGGGTGCATCCAGCCTCCAGGGAGGAAAGGAGGAAATGCCTAGAATCCTCAAGAGAAGGCCACATCCACAGGAGGGAACCACCTGGCTGTGACCTGACTGACAGGTTAGACTCCACCCCTTCCTTCTATTTATCAAGTGGACATGAAACTATGTCCCAGCCACATCCTCAAAGGCTAACTCACCGTAAGGCCCCATGTCTGTCACACGGGGTCACCAATGGGTCCAAACATGCAGCAGCACCCAGACACATAAGCAACAAGCAGCTACTCAGAACTGCTCTTCAGTGGGCACCCTAGGGTGCTGCAAACAATGAACACCTGGGAAAAGTGGGTAGTTTGAGACCCCCCCACAGGTGCCGGAGAAGAAAGCCCGGTGATCTCCTTCTGAAACAACAGCAGCCCTTGAAAGCCCCAAAGAGCACAGGTTCTCTCTCTCTCTCTTTCCAGACACATGCACGCAGTCACCGTGAGTAAGAAGCATCCCTATGGCAACCGTTTTTCTGTTCCCCAGACAGCAAGTGCACGGATCCTCGCACAGAAGCGAGTGAACCCCTAGTGCAGAAGGCCTTTCTGGGATTTCCATGTAGCTCTGCCCTCGAGACGCATGAACACATGGCTCTGCAGGGCCGGACAAGCTGGCGCTCCAGCCCTGCCTCCAGCCCCGCCCTCCAGCGGGCGGCTGGGAGGCCCTGGTTTGCTCTGTGCAATTTTCCGGCCAGCCGCGCTGCAGGGCAGGAAGGCTCCACAGGTGAGCCTGTCTGTGATCCCACACAGACTTCCCACTGTTCTGCATAGGGGGGGGGGGGCTCCTGCAACCTTCTGAAGGCCTGGTGGGCAACACTCCTTTCTTTCAGGCATGGTCCTCTTTGGAACGTCGTTCAATGGGACACCGGCAGGTGGAAATGAGGCAAAGAGCCCCGACTTTGCGGGCATGATCTCACAGCAGTTGCCCCCGTCCCACCCGCTCAGGCAACTGAGGCAGCCAAGCTCACCCAGATACTACGGGCAGGGGGCCTGGGGCTGGGCAGGAGCCGGGGGACACAGGTGGTCTCCATTGCTCTGACCCGGCAGCAGGCCTGCGGAGCTGAGACCTCTCCCGGGCTGTTCTCCCAAGCACTGGCTGTGCTGTTGGTGTGCTGAGCTCATTCGACAGCCCCGTGGGTGTTCCTGGTGTCACAATTATGGGAGCAGGGAGAGGGGGAGGGTTGGGGGGCGCTGGGTGAACCAAACCGGCAACCTTCATTAGGAGCTGAGGGCTTTACCACTGCGCAGCAGGGCTCCTTCCTAAACCCAAACTCACTGCCCCGTGCATGCCCACCCCACTCGTAGTGACCCTCAGTCACTTGCTTGCTGAAAGTGAGGAGGACAAGAGGCACTTCCTGATGAAGATCAGGCTGGGACAAGAGTGAGGTCGGTGAACCCAGCATCCAGTCCACTGCAGCATGGCCACAGCCACCAGGGTCTCTGTCTAATGATGGTCAAGCTGTTTGAGACCCTCGCCCATGCTGAGACCATAGCTTTTCACGAGAGAAAGCCCTGTCCTTCTCCGGCAGGGCTCCTTAGGAGGGTGACGGCTGTAAGGCCAGGCTGCACAGAGCCTTCGAGCCTTTGTCTTGTTTTCCCACCCTGTTTCCCAGGGCGGGGCCCTCACGGAGGAGTGGTTACCTGCTGGGCTGTCAAGCTCCAGGTCAGCAGTTCGAAACCACCACCCCGCCTCAGGAGATAGACAGGGCTTTCTATGCCTGCAAAGAGTCAGTTTCAGAAACCGGTCCCTCCCACGGACGCTGCTGGCATTTGAAATCCTAGTGGGCACCCAGCAGCAACACACATGCTTGCCGCTGCCGCCGCAGTCCGGTGCGCTGTGAACCCACAGTGGGTGCCCGGGCCCATGGCAGTGGGTGAGTTCATGTTAATAAACTGAGCGCAGGGGTCGCCTCACTGCCGTGAAGAAGCTGGGCGACCCGGTCCAGGTGAGAGGCAGGCCCTCTCAGAAGCGTCTGACCTCAGAAGGTCTGCGTTAATGAACAGATTAGACTAATTCATCACCAGAGCCGCACCTGGTGGGACCTTGGGAAACCCAATTTTTGAGAGTTGAAAACCCAATTTGAAATTAGATACAAATCACAGTGAGAAAATAGCCCGGAACTAAATCTGGACGCCCGGTGCCACGTGCCTTCAGCCGTGCTAAAATGTCAGTGCTACACGAGGGGACCTAATTCCCAGTCATTGACGTGTGCTACTGTATGGGAAAACCCAATCCGCTCATCTCATGAAAGGGAAAGACGGGTGGGGCGATGGCCATGTCCAGCTGTACGGAGCACAGGGCCGGTGGTTCAAACCCACTAGTCACTCCCAAGGAGAAAGATGAGGCCGCTTGCTTCCGTCCAGATGGACGGCCCGAAATCCTCGACTCTGTCCTGTGGAGCCAGGATGAGTTGGTCGGCTGGCTGACGCTCAACGTCTGAATAGACTACTTCTGAGCACACTTGGCTCCCCTGGGTCACGCCTCTTGGAGGTATTCTGGAAAACGGTCACCCCACAGTGACCTGCCTACAACAACAAGAAGTCTTACCTGCAGTTATCACACACACAAAAGGTCATAATAATAATGATACGTTCACCAGAATGGGGGCCTCCCTGTGTGCCGTGGAGTCCATGCCGATACAACGCGACCTTACAGGACAGGGTGGAAGTGCCCCTGTGGGTTTCTGAGACATGTCTCTCCTTTACTGGAGTAGAAAGCCCTGTCTTTTTCCCGAAAAGTGGCTAGTGGTTTTGAACTGCCCACCTTGTGGATGGCAGCACAACAGATAACCATGATGCCACCCGGCTTCCCCTCTGCTCCCAAGCACAGACAGATGGCAGTTTCCACACAATACAACTCTTGAACTCTTGGAATCAGATTTCACAATCTCTGGGTTCCCGGTACCGTCTGTGAGCCACCTTCTAGAACGTGCCTTAGAATATAAGGTGGCCAGCCACTGCCTTTCCCTTGGACCTGCCACCACGTAGACCACAGGCTATAACTGGCTACCCTGGGTGGTGACGGAGGGGGTCAGGGAAACAAGTGATGCCCGCAGAGCGGGCTCCAAGACGCCAGCTGCCGCGGGGTGTCGCAAGACCAGGCAAAGCTTCATTCTGCTCACGTGGGCTGGAGTCATGTGCATTGGAGTCTAAGTACCACGGACGGCAAGGTGGGTGGTGAGGAACAGCAGTCAGGCACCCATTCCTGGTCTTGCCTTCGGGACAGGTGTTCATTTCCCCACCAGCACAGAGCCAGCCGGTCCCCTTTCCCCCAGGGTCCCCTCACTCAAATCCTCCTGCTGCAGAGGACCGGCAGGTGTCAGAGCCACTGTCTGTGGCTCAGCATCGCCATCCTGGGCTTGGTTCTGAGACTCATGGCTCAGGACATGTGGCCAAGGTGCTTGGCTTGCCGGCCCCCCGCAGTCCCCGCTGTCCCAGCCCCACACAGGCACGCTTAGGGCGTTGGAGACCAGCTTCTCTCATCCTGAGCAGGTGCAACACCAGTGCAGGGCCTGCCCTCTCGAGTCCTTCCGCACATTGTGTGTGAGTCCTTGGTCCCCGCTGCCCACAGTGATGGCACTGTAGGTGCGGGTGGGGCAGTGCTGGAAAAGACAGCAGGTCTTGCATGGTTTACTTCTCGGGGACAGTAGACAAAAAGGCAGCCTTGGTGTGCAGCGGGACAGGCTCCGGGAGACTCACCATGGTGTGGACGGTTCAAAGCCACCACCCACTCCACAGGAAGAAGACGAAGCTGTCCCCTCCCACAATGTGATGGAGACCCAATGGAGAATTCTGCCCTGTGCCAGGGTGCTCAGACTCAGCATGCATTGAAGGGCCGTGGGAGGGGTGCTTCTTCTTTCCTGACCATCCTGGGGGTTACACATCCCCCTCGGGGGATTGGCCATCCCTGTCCATTCTTGGAAACAGTACTGGCCACGGTCTGGTTCCTTGTCCTGTCACTGGGGAGCCCTGGTGGCTGAGTAGTCACACAAGGTCAGCGGTTCGAGAACACCAGCGGCTCTGAGGGAGAAAGACAGGGTTTTCGGCTCCCACAAATGGTTACCACCTTGGAGACTCACCGGGGCAGTTCTAGCCTGTTCTATGGGGTTGCTGTGAGTCGGCATGAACTCGACGCCAGTGAATGAGCAGGTGGGTGGGTGCGTGAGTGAGTGAGTGAGTGAGTGAGTGACTGGGTGGGTGGGTGAGTGAGTGAGTAACTTGTTGACTCACATATTCAAATGATATCCATCCTTGCTCTGTGGGCCCAGTTCAGTGCTGACCATGCTTCCATATCAAGGCACACACAGAAATCCTGCATGAGGAGCTGTCCAGGTTTGTAAAACACCTGCCTGACGTGTGTGGGGTACAGAACACACGGTCGCCTGCCCTTTCCATCATCATTCTGACGTCATGGGCCTGGTCTCATAACCACCACAAAGGGAACCCTGGGAATGCACCCTGAGCGACTGCTGGAGTCCCAACTCATGGCAGTGACATATTGCCGGAGCCCATGGGCACAACATCTGTGGAATGACAAGTTGACTGACATGGAGGGGCAGTGGTTGGCTGCCAAGGGAGGGGCAGCAGGTGCTGGGTGTGAATATAAAGTGATGCGTGGGGGGTGGGGTAATGCACATTTGTGGTGCCGGGACTATCCTGAGTCTTGCCTACAGCTGGGGGAACCCACATCGGTGGGGGCAGAATTAATCTTAGATATGGATACAAACGGAGTACAAACTCTGAGTTAGCTTACTGCAAGGTAGTCACAGATAGACCGACAGACAGTACTACACTAACCTAGAACCTGAGAATCAGAAGTAACCACCAGTTACAGTGGCAGCCCAACAACCCTTATGGCATTAGACAGTAGGCTTTTACCTTAACCATAGGTCAGCGGGGAAGGCTCAGCCGCAGCAAGAATTCTATGGGGTCCTTGTAGCTCGGGTCCAAGGTCTAGTGGCAGCAGACAGCATTGCACTCATCAGAGGATGTCAGCAAGGCAGGGTTGAGATGCAGGTGGTCCGCTGACTCCCCATGACCAGGGCCAGCGTGAGCCAAGAGGGAAGCGTCTTATGCCTGTTCTGCAGAGTGGCCAGGCGAGGCTTCCTGCTTCGACATCAGCAGCCAAGAGCCCCTCGGATCGCTCTGGGGTTTCTTCGCGGCACACACAGCAAGCTGGCTCCAAGGGTACACGTGCTTTACCTGCGACATGTGCTCCTGCGGGTGCACCTCTACGCCGAAGCATTTCCTTAGTACCCTTCCTGTGACTGACAGGTCTCCAGCTGTCGGCTGGTGGTTCCCGTCAGCCAGCCTCCTGGGCATGGAGCTGCTGCACTTCCTCCTTCATGGCCGAGTGCTGACTGAAAGTGCTGACCATGCACGGCTCACTGACTTGGGTCAAGTCCCAAGCACCAGGTCGCCGAAGAAAACTGGCTGTGGGATGACTGCTTCGTTCTGTAACTGCCCAATCATAGGGGTACCTTACTGTCAGATGACATGGTCACACCGCTGCCAGATGGCTTGATCACAACACTGTCAACCCCCTGAGAGTCACAGCACAGACTGGCGGGCCCAGCCTGGACCATCGCGACCAGCCAAACACCCAGTGAGGGCCAAAACCCTCGGGCTGGGTCTGACTTCCAGATTGTCCCTGCAGTGCCCATCTGCCCCCCACCCTGTTCTTCACAGTCCAGGTTGCACCCCAGGGGCTGAGTGTGCTTCAACCTCCAGGGGTGGAGGAGTGTGCTCGAACCTCCGTAACTGTAGCAGCCTCTTGGCTCCCCGCTCAGGCTGCACCTGCCCCCAGGATTGCATCTTAGCTTTTGGGCGACAGCGTGGCCTCCTTTTCTCCGTGACGCATGTCTAGAAATGCATCTCCTGAACGCCCGATGAATAATTAATTCCAGGCTTTAAATAATTCACTGCACGTGACCTACATAATTGCCGGGAACCACAGGATGGATCTGCTCACGGCTTCCCTTTCTTCTCCTTCGCTGGGGCGGTGGGGGCTGGTTAGCGAGGGTTGCCGAACGCTGGCGGGCATCACCTATAGTCCGTCACCACGTCACCTCAGCTATACCGGCTTACATCCTGGGGAACCCAGCGGCATGGGGGAGCTCCTGTGTTATGCAGGGAGGGGGGCCCAGCCCTTGCCCCCCTCTCTGTCCAAGGCAACCACTCCTGCCACTGCTGGCTGACGCTGCCTGAACGGAAAAAGCAGACCACATGTGAAAACAAAACAACGGACCTCAAACCCTGCCTGCCAGGGAAAATCGGGCCCCGGCCCTTGATTTGTAAATAACGTATTATCAGCACAGAACCACGCCCACTTGTTCCTATTTGTCTCTGGCTGCTTTTCCGGCTATACCTGGCGGGCAGGGGGAGGTGCTGTGACTCAGAGCCCATGGACAGCAGTGGCTGTGGCCTCTCCGCCTTGGAAGGGGAAAGTGGGCAGGGCGCGGTTCAGTGTTGTGGATGAGACAGATGTGACCTGGTGTGTGTGTGTGTGTGTGTGTGTGTGTGTGTGTGTGTGTAGACATGTGTCTGCCGCATGATCACAGTAACCCTGTGTGTGTGTGTGTCTGCTGCACCGTCACTGTGACCCTGTGTGTGTGTGTGTGTGTGTGTGTGTGTGTGTGTGTAGACGTGTGTCTGCCGCACCACTGCTGCTGGGTTTGAGCGCATTCCTGTAGCCAGCATGCTGACACGTCCTACAGAGTCTCCCTCTCCACTGCTGACTCTCTAGTTGGCTACATCTGAGGTCCCTCTCCGGGGACCGGAATAGCATGTGTCCCTGCATTCTGTGTGAACATTTGCCTCTTGGCCCGTCACAGGTCCCTCATGAGGACGACGCAGTGTTCTAGGACTTCTCGCCGTTCGGAAGGTGATGATGATCCGCGTGGTGCCTAAGACACCAGGAACCATCTTCACTCTTGGCTTTGCTTTCAGGCAAGACCCGTCGGACACGTCAGCAGGGTTACCCCTACTTCACGGCCTCTTTGGAATCCATCTTGGATTTCAGCCGCTCCCTGTGGACGTGCTGCTGCTGCTGGATTGCCTTGAGCAGAGCCTTACCTGCGTAGGGCATGAAGAAGGCTATCCCACTCACCTGTGCACCCATCAGGCTGTCTTCCACATGGATAAGGGCTGAGACGTACCCCATGTTCTTGGGGGCTCTCCCTACTCCAAGAGGAGCCTTGGTAGCTTCGTGGTGACAGGTTGAGTACTCACTCCTGGGTCAGCGGTTCACACCAGCTGCTTTGCAGGACAAAGACGATGCTGTCTACTTCTGTGAGGGGCTACAGCCTTAGAAACCCACTAAGGCGGGTCTACCCTGTCCTTCAGAGTGGCTGGGAGTCGGGACCGACCGGAGGGCGGGCGATGAACCAGGTGGTCCAGCCCCTCATGGGCTTCTTCAGTGAGGCAGGTGAAACGGGAGCATTTCCTAGGAGCCAAAGCTAGCTGCTACGCCCCCCTTGGGGCTTGCAGTGAAGCCACTAACCAATTGGAGTAACAGGGTTCTGCAAATGGACGTGGAGAAAATTCTGCCAGGAGACCAGGCTGAGAGCCTCCATCCTGACAACTGCAAGGCACCCCTGTGTGCTCCACTTTCTGGTCAGTGTGCATCCGCAATCTCTGGGGCGAAGGAAACTGGGAGATGCCCACTGCTGCTGCAGTGGGGTGCCCTGGAGACCCAGCCCTGACTCACTCACAGAGACACTCCCCTCTCCGCCCCCCCCCTGCCCCGCAGCAGAGCAGCGGGGTCCCAGTGGGTCTTCTGAGCTGGGATCTGAAGGAGAGCAGTAAAACTCAAACCTGCCGCCATGGAGTCGATGCTGAGCCGTAGCAGCCCACAGGGCAGGACCGCAGCTCCAGCGGGTTTCTGATGCTGGGACTCTTTATAGGAGCAGAAAGCCTCAGCTTTCCCCCTCAGAGGGGCTGGTGGTCTCCAAATGATGACCTTGCAGTGGGCAACTCCCCCTCCCCCATGACCACCAGGAAAGTAAGCATGAACTGACAGGAGCCACCAGTGTGCACGTATATGTGTGTGTGTATGTGTGTGATTGTATGTGTCCCCAGGTAAAAGTTCACCTCCAGAGATCGACGGGCTTCTTTGTTGAGAAAGAAAACCATGTCCTTGCGCGTGCTGATGAGAAGCAGACTTTTGGACGCCTTTCTTTGCTGAACTGGCTGATGTTGCTGTACGTGTATTGACTGCATCTGACCCTGACGGTAACAGCAGCAGCAAATGCATGCCCCTTGACGTCCTTTTCTTTTTTTCCTAATTTAAAAAAATCTATTTTATTCTTGGGGTGGGGACAAGTGGAGAAGATCCCCAAGTTCCTAAACAAAGAGTAACAAAGTCCAATTCGATGGAGACGATTGCCCTGAGCTACACTTGCCAAAACCAATCCCTGACATTCTCTTGTAGCTAAATAACAAGGAGGCTTAAAAAATGGTAGTTACTCATCGGACTGCTAACCACAAGGTCAGAAGTTCGAAATCACCAGCTTCTCTGTGAGAGAAGGATGAGGCTGTCTACTCCTGTGAAGATTGACAGTCTTGGCAACTCACAGGGGGCAGTTCTACTCTGCTCTATAGGATTGCTAAAAGTTAGAATCGACTCAAGGATAATGAGTTGCTTTAACATCTAACGGAAGTACTGAACTCGTTAAAAAAAAAATCACTGAATGGTCAACCTGACAGCAAAGGCAAGAACATAAGGGGTCAGGGAAACTAGACTCATGGGAACGGAATAAACAGAATGGAAATGATGAGAATGTGCTCATGCCTTGGCAAGAAGGTCACAGCGTCCCTGGACAACTTGTGTAGAAACTGTCCAACAAGAAGCCCAACTGCTGTGTCTGCCATTACCGAAAGCGCAGTGAAACAGCACTTGCATACGTAAGTAGCAGATTGGTGCTGTGTGCCTTCAAAACATCATTGTCATAGGCACCAGACAACTGGAAAGCCAAGTGAAAGTGTGAGGGGGCAGAGCGAGCGGATGGCCTGAGTGGACACCACCAGGATGCAGCAAATGAGAAGGGAGCCCACAGGGACACCGGTGACCAGGGCACAGAACACTGAGTTGTGGTTACTACGTTCGCTATGTAAACGTTCCCTGAAAGAACATTGCAATGTGACGTGGATGACTCATACTTGCTGTTGCTCAGTGTGATGGTTAGGGATTAGGTCCACGAGACTGTGTGAGACCAGGTGGACTCAAGAAACCGATCCAGGGACACTCGTTGATGGGCAAGAAGGAGCTGTATATCAAGAAATCACTGTCCACCAGGAAAATACTCCACCAGTCCGATATGAGTCCACAAGTCCCTCTTTAGACTCACGCAGCCACATGCAATGATGCAGGATGCAGGGAAACCACAGGCCAGTCATATGCAATGATGCAGGATGCAAGGAGAGCACAGGCCAGTGGGTGCAGAGTATCGTGGATACAATGGCGGTGGACAACACTCCAGGGCTCTGGCAGCAACCAGGGTAGGTCAGCAGGAAGGCGAAGGCAGAGAGTGAGGGGAGGTTCTCAGAGCCCTCCTTATGAGAAGGCCACGCCCACCAGGAGTCCCCATCAGGCTGTGACCAGACTGACAGGCTAGACTACACCCCTATACTCCCACATCTTAGAGCTGATATGGAAATTATGTAACTACCAGAGTCCAGCCTAACACACCTAGTGTTTGCACAGCAGGCCTTCAATGAGTCCAACAGGCTCCACCCACTCTCCTTTTCAGTGGCACCAATCACAGACACCCTTTGAGCTGCCCCGCCTCCCTCACCCTCCTTTCCCAAATTATGCCACCACCATGATATCCAAATCCACTTTTGAGAAGAGGCAGTTAAACAAACCTTTTAACCTTGTGCGTGAACATCTTAATGTGAACAGCTAATAATTCTGACATTCTTCACCTGGCTTTACGAAGGTGCATTTTCTGCACAGGCTCTGGGATGACTGCCCTCCACCAGCCTACCACCCCACCTCCCACCCCCACTGACAAAGATAGCTAGTGATTACAGTGAGTCACGTTCTGCCAAATGCTGTCGATTTCATAAAAGTCAGAGAGTCGGCATGGCGTGCAGGCAACTTCCCGCCCCTCCACCGCCACCGCGAGGAGGGGAGAATCCTTCAGACAGGAAGCAGGTAGACTGAAGTCCAGACCCTGTGCCCCCCTCTCCCACCCACCTCCCACATCACTATGTAATCTTTTCTGCTTGAGAATGCCGATGCATGTAGTCAATCTCCAAGCTCGCTCCCCGCCACAACCCTGCCAGCTCAGGGCCCTTGTTGCTCCTTGTTTCTTGTTACTTTTCTGAAAATTAATTTTTCAGATTTCTGTTTTGTAGAGAATTGGTTTCGATCGAGGACCTGTGTTACTGTGATGAACTCATCAGGGGAAAATGAAAGTGAATTCCCATCTCCTCTGGTCTGCCCTGGCCTGCCCGCTTTGGGGGTGCATCTTCTGTATGTCCCCTTCTGCGACCATGAGCCATGGACTGCCCGTTAGGAAACACTCAGTTGGCCTGTTTCCTGTGCTCCAGAAAAGGCAGCCATCTAGATGGGCTGTTCCTGTGGGCGTGGCATGCGCCCAGTAGGTCCAACCCAGTGGGCCGCTCATGGAAGACTGAGCCCCCGAAACTCTGGGGAGCAATTCTACTCTGCCCTAGGGGGGCATCCGCCACGAGTCGGCAGGACAGGCATGAGTGGAGTTTGGTTAAAGAGAGTCCCTGGGTGGCAGCCACGCCCAGAGCCTAACCACTCGCTGAGAGGCTGGTGGTCGGAAGGCTCCTGCCATCGCTTCCCAATGGTCACCGCCGTGACCACCGCCACTGAGCACACCTTGTGCTCCGCAGGCTTAGGCTCCTCCTGTTCCTCAGTCAGAATGGCCTGGAGGGCAGCTAGCCATCACCACAGCTGAGCCCTGGGGGCACTGTGGGTTACATCACCTGCTGCTGCTCACCAACCGCAGCCCCCAACCACCATCGCCCCAGGGAGGGAGAAGGGCAAGGCTCTCTACTTCTGTGAAGAGTGACAGTCTCTCTCAGAAACCCACGGGGCCAGTTCTACCGTCCTACAGGGTTGCTGTGAGTCAGCATCCACTCGGTGGCAAGGAGGGAGTGTCAGTAACACTGTGCAGCAGAGTTGTTAAAACATCACTTATCTCTCTCTCTCTCTCTCTCCAAATGGCAAAGGGTGCTCAGGTGGCTGTGGACCGTGGGTGCTTCCTTGGTGGCTGCAGTCCCCTTGGTGGTGACCTTGTTGACAGCAGGATCTAAGGCTTGCCTGGTCCCTCACTGCTTCCTGGCATGCGTGCGTGAGGCCACTGTGTGCGTGGGGCCACTCCTGGGGGGACCCCTGCGTGATGGCACTGTGGAGGGAGCTGTTGTGTGAGTTGGACTGGCACTGTCGTGACAACAGACGCCTACACGCGGGTGCCGGGGCAGGGGCAGGGGGCCGGCTACCCGGAGCTGTGCTGTTCATGCTGTCACCATGTGTCCCAGCCAACTGAAAGGCAGCTCTGTGCACCCTCTGTCACCGTGACACAGCAGGCATGCAACCTCAGTCCCAGGGTTCATTCAAGCGCCGGTCATTCATGGGGCGGGGGGTGGGTGTTGAATCCCCTCCCACCAGCCTTCCTCCAAGGACTCCCTGTCTCCTTTCCCTCAATGCTAAGCCTGGTGCTTGGCCACGTGACACAGTAGAGATCACAAGAACATATCCATCATGATCACATACTCAGCCAGTGGATGGCCAGCGGTGCGGGGAGGAGCATCCTGAGGGCTCTCTTGGCTGTCCGCCCTCACCCAGTTGCTGCGCCTGCTGTGTCTGCCCATTGCTTCTTCTTCGCCTCACCCCCACCCCCAGGTGCATCTGACGCACAGCAGCTGTGAAGGGTCTGATGGAGCTAACCCGTGTGCTTCCAAGGTCGTATGCAACTCCTCACAGGAGCACAGTCTCATCTGCTTCCAGCGGAGCTGCTGGGGGTCTCGGCCTGCGGACCTTGTGGCTAACAACTCTGTGCATCCCATTACAGGCATGCAGAATCAGGCGGAGGGGGACGTCCACCAGAGTGGGGGCAACGATAGGACAAGTAGGAACGGCCCCAGGTCAGGTTTCCAATCCTCACTGGAAAAGTCTAGACCAGCGGTTCTCAACCTACCGGTTGAGACTCGTTTGGGGGTCTAATGACCCTTTCACAGGGGTCGCCTAAGACCATCCGAAAACATTTCTGATGGTCTTAGGAACCAAGACACTGCTCCTCTATCCGTCTCCACGCGGGTCCGCCTACATGCAGATACGCCTACCTAGGAGTCCCTGGTGTGAAGACTGTTACCCAGGCTATACCATGCTTCCAGACAACTTTTCATTTGTCATTAAAAATTAAAAATTCACAATATATAATTACATATTATTTTTGTGATTCATCACTATGCTTTAATTATGTTCAATTTGTAACCATGAAAATACATCCTGCATATCAGATATTTACATGATGATTCATAACAGTAGCAAGATGACAGTTATGAAGGATCAACAAAAACAATTTTATGTTTGGGGGTCACCACAACCTGAGGAAGTTATTAAAGAGGCACAGCATTAGGAAGGCTGAGAACCACTGCTCTAAACTGAGATAGCCCCAGTTCCCTACCTTTACAAGGCAAACTCGGACAGGAAATCACCCTGGCTGGTTACTGAGCATCTTGATACAATGTGTTTACTTGTCAGTTACACAGAAAGAGCAGGTGGAAAATTGACCTCCAGAAGGAGGCAGGGCGGTTTGAGATACATTTCATTCCTTAAATGGCTACGCTAGGGAGTGTTCCGGTAGATTAACAATGCTCATGGAATTCTGGCACGCAAAAACAGTAACCTACAAACCACTGATAAGACCTGAAGCAGTATCCTAACTTATACTAGCTCGGCACAGCTCACCTGTCCCCTGCTCTGCGCTCTCATTTCTGGGTGGCAGCTTCTGCTGATACCGCGTTAACGTGGGCGGCCTCCACCAACCCCAGAGCCAGGCCCCCTGGCTCACAAGGTTGTCTGGGTGGTGGGTGGGTTCAAACTGGGTTGTTTTTCTGTCCAAGTGTTTTTATCTTCTGGAGAAGGAGCCCTGGAAGTGCAGTGGGCTACTCACTGGGCTGCTAGCCTCTAGGTCAGCAGTTGAAAACCACCAGCCACTCCATGCGAGAAAGATGAGGCTCTCCACTCCCCTGACTCCGGAACCCCCAGGGGTAGGTCCACCTGGTCCTAGAGGGTCACTGTGAGTCAGTGTAGCCTGCGGTGGCCATGCTGAGTCTCCCTCCAAGAATGGGCTCTCACAGGGGAGTCGTGAAGTGGCAGATTCCTCCAGGCGTCTGAAGAATGTGGCCAAGGGCCTTACACCTGCTTGGAGAAGGCCCCTGGGCGTGACTGCTCAACACCAGCGGTTCCTGAAGCTACACGTGAGGCTCCTCAGGTACCCAGCTGTCAGCGATGACCACAGGTTGGCCTCTGCTTCCGGGGGTGGGGTGGGGGGGACGGCCGGGCGGGAGCGGTCCCCGAACTGCCTGTCGCTGTGGGACCCTCTCTGATGAAATGCTGACCAGCCCCGCACAGAGACAGCTCTGTAAACGGGCCTGAACCTCCCTCCCATGTTCCACGACCCCCTCTCGGCGCGGCCTGGCCTCGAGACCGTTCCAGGGGCCTCCCTATTGCAGAGACCCTGGGGCCCCAGGGCGCAGGCCCCGGCCCCGGGAGCCCCGGGAGCT
>NW_022103951.1:19366456-19368045 GCF_000313985.2 Echinops telfairi
GGTGCAGGATGGGGGAGGGGAGGGAGGAGGGGCGGGGCGCCGCCCAGCCTCCATCCAGAGACTCATTAGGTTGCAATTGCCAATTTCTCTCTTTTTTTTTTTAACCAGACTGTATAAATTTAGAGTTTCCTCTTCAGTCCGAAGCAGACTCTGTTCAAACACATTAGCTTTTCTGTTTCAGAATAAAAATTAAACATGGTCTGGCTCTTGGAAAAGGCCCTGTGAAGGATTTAGAGAAGAGGCCTTAAGTTTGAGTCTTTGGGGGGTGGGGAGGGCGGGGCGGGGAAGAGCTTACTTAGCCTAATGGAAATGCGGTCTCTTGCCTTATTTACTTAAAAAGAGAAAATTGCTTAATGATAAAACAATCCTAGCCTGCCTTGGAGCATAACAGGAAGTACTGTTTAAAGAGGGGGGGGGGTTTAACTGCCCTGACAAGATGGAGGGGGATGGGGCAAAGCCAGGCCCAGAAGGCCCTTCCAACCTAGCTGCCTGCGTAGTGGGGGTGGGTGGGGACCAGGGACGCCTCCAAGCTTGCGGGCTCACACCCTCCAAGCCTCAGGGAGCTTCTTGCCAAGGCAGCCCTGATGCCAAGGGGCTGTCTAGTCAATCTCAGCCCTTCTTGCTTCTGTCCCCTCCCCCCTCCATCCCGCAAGCCCGCTACATCCCCAAAGCACAACCAGACAGAAAAGCCCCCCAGAGTAAAGCAGCCCTGCCAGCCTCTGCTGTCACACTCAGGTTCAGTGAGTTTGGTGGTCCCCTGCCCCCAGGGCCAAGGAGAAGGGGCAGGAGAACTAGCTGGGTAGCTGTGAGTAAGGAGAGCACAGGCCCTCTGAGGCCTCTTGGCTCCTGGGGCAAGGTTGTACACACCTGCAGGGTCAGGGAGTGAGTCAAAGGGACCAGCAGGGAAAATACAGGCTGGGGAGGGGGGTGGGGGGGCTTGCCATTTTGCATAAGCAAGGACGGCCCTGTGGAAGTGGAGGCTTAGTGAATGGAACCTGTTTGTTACACTTTAACAGCCAGAAGGTGAATGCATCTGAACTCTGGGTGTGGGGGTGGGTGGGCCGAGAAAGCACCCCTAAAGCCTGTGTGTCCAGGGCTTCAGGGCAGGGCCAGAGACCCAGGTGGGTGAGACAGCATGTGGACTGGATGGGCACAGTGACTCCGGAGCAGAGGGCCTGGGGACCTGAAGGAGCAGAGGCTTTTTGCCAGAGTTAGTGACTTTTCCTTTCTGTTGTTTTTGCTGCGGTTGCTGTGTTGTAAGCAGATAAACCTACCCACCTACTGCCATTCATTCTGACTCACAGCACCCCTGTAGGACTGAGTGAATGTGCCCCTGCGGGTTTTCTAGGCTGTAAACATTTATGGGAACAGAAAGTCGCATCTTTCTCCAGTCCAATGTGCGGTAGCCCACAAGGCCACCTGCTAGGAGGGGCTGCTTCAGGTAAGCCTCCTTTTGGAACTCAAATCCATCTTGATCACCTGAGACTGCAGACAGGCCCAAGATACTGAGCAATATGGAGTCAAGCTTCAGAAAGACATAGATCCTGCCAGGCCACCTTTGAGCACCTAGATCCAGCCCTGCCTGAAAG
>NW_022103951.1:19368145-19371818 GCF_000313985.2 Echinops telfairi
GCATGTGTGCCTGTGCTCACAGACACTTCTGCTGTAAGAACTAATGCGTTCCGTTTTCTTTTTGGTTTCCCTGCATGCCATTTGATTTGGGCTTCTGTTGTTTGTCACAGAGGGTGTGTCCTGGCTTTTAAGATTGTCACCGCAGTTCTGTAGACAATGGAAACACCGATGTCACGCTCATGGCGCCCCACAGAGGGTTCCCCCGTTGCTTTTCTTCCCGTCTTACCATGACGAGCGACCAAAGAGACAAAGAAGTCCACAAGGAAGGGCACGCTTTAATGGCCCGTGGGCACACCTGCTGCACTACACCTCTTCCCAATGTTGAGGAAGGGCTGAGCAAGGAGGTCACTCTGAGTTCTCAGGTGCTCTGGATCTAAGTCATGGTAGTTTTAATCACCGCCTCTGTCTGTGAACCCCGGACACTGAATAAAGAAGGCTGAAGAGAAATCGATATATTTGAATTATAGTGCAGGCAAAGAGGACTGAAAGTATCACCAACTCCCAAAAGAACAAGCAGACCTGTCTCGGGAGAAGTACAGTCAGAATGCCTCTTAGAGCCAAGCAAGGGTGGCTACACCAGTCCCCCAGGAAGGACCTCCTGCTTGATCAAGTGGAGGAGCAGTGACACAGAGGACGGCCCTCCACTAGGTGGATTGGCCCAGGGCCTGTGACCGTGGGCCCAAACATAAGCAGCTTTGTGAGGTTGGCACAGGGCCGGGAGGGGGTTTATTCTGTTGTTCACGGGTGGCAATGAGTCAGGACCAACTTGATGGCACTTCCTCACAGCATCAGCAGGGAACCCAGCCATCGCCATGGTTCATATTGCCCATATTTGATGGCTTCCTAGGAATGCTGCCTCTCGCTCCCTGCCCAGGAGACGGCACCCCTAGTTTGACTTTGAGTGTCACCCAGGCTTGCTATTCTTTATTGGTTCCTTCTCCCCTCCCTTGTTCCTGAAACAGAGGGTGAACAGTAGGAATGGAACCCCACAGCCTTTATTCTCTGGGCCCCTTACACTTCCCACCATGCCTGTTTGTGGCAGTTCTGATGAGCTCATGTTCAACGCCATCACAGCCATTGCAGAAGCACACATCACCATGCATTTGCCCATTAGAGAAAAATACATGCGCCTCTTTTATCCCAGGTGTTTACGGTAACACGTTTATGGAAGGCGACCAGCCGGATTGAGCTCCTCCTGGGAGCAAGCTGAAACGAGGCTCTTAATGCACCCAGCCACCTGCCGGCCTTGGTCCACATCCAAACTGCCTCATGGGGTACGGCTGAGCTGAGGAGGCTGCCAGAGAACAGGGGTAAAGCTGAGCTGAGGGGATGCTGTGATCCACAATCTTCTCCCACCTGGGAGCTCGGGAGAGCTAACCACGCACCCCTGTGTCACCCTTCTAATGGCACGCTCTCCCAGCCATGCTCTCCTTGGCGGGAACACTCTCAGCCAACCAGGACCTATCTCCACCAAGGCATCGTACCCCTGCCCCAGCTCTGGGTGCAAGGGAGCCCTTCTCTTCTATGAGTTTGGGTTTCATTGTTGGCTGGTGTTATATGCCCTCGAGTCATTCTGGTAGCACCCTGGGACCTTCGGGGTGGTCCTCTTACGAAAGTGGATTGCCAGGCCTGTCTTCTGTGCAGCGTCACCGTGGGCTGGAGCTGCCCAGCCAGTGGAAAGCTGCTGAGCATTTGACTATCGTGCCACCAGGGTCTTCATCCCGAGGACCGCCAGGAGAGAGACACAGGACTTCATCCCAAGGACGGCCATGGGAGAAACACATGCAGACTTCATATCGAAGACTGCTGTGAGACCCACATGTCTTCATCCCGAGGACTGCCAAGATGGAGACAGAGGTCTTCATTCCGAGGACTGCCATGAGAGAGAGACACAGGTCTTCATCCTCAGGACTGCCATGAGAGAGAGAGAGACACAGGTCTTCATCCTCAGGACTTTCAAGAGAGAGAGACACAGGTCTTCATCCTGAGGACTGCCATGAGAGAGAGACCTGTCTTCATTCCAAGGACTGCCATGAGAGAGAGACACAGGTCTTCATCCTGAGGACTGCTATGAGAGAGTGACAGAGTTCTTCATCCTGAGGACTTCCATGAGAGGGAGAGACACAGGCCTCCATCCCCAGGACTGCCTTGGGAGAGAGACCTGTCTTCATTCCGAGGACTGCCATGAGAGAGAGACAAAAGTCTTCCTCCTGAGGATGGCCATGAGAGAGACATAGTTCTTCCAACCGAGGACTGCCGTGAGAAAGAAAAAGGACTTTTTTCCTGACAACTGCTGTGAGAGAGAGACACAGGTATTCATCCCAAGGACTGACATGAGAGACACGGGTATTTATCCTGTGGACTACCTTGAGAGAGAGAGACCGGCCTTCATCCAGAGGACTGTTATGAGAGAGACACAGGCGTCCATCCCCAGAACTGCCTTGAGAGAGAGACCGGTCTTCATTCTAGGACTGCCATGAGAGAGAGACACAGGTCTTCATCCTGAGGACTGCCATGAGAGAGAGAGACACAGGCCTCCATCCCCAGGACTGCCTTGAGAGAGAGACCGGTCTTCATCCTGAGGACTGCCATGAGAGAGAGACACAGGTCTTCATCCTGAGGACTGTCAATAGAAAGACACAGTTTTAATCCGGAGGACTGCCGTGAGAGACACACAGGTCGTCATCCTGAGGACTGTCTTGAGAGAGAGATAGAGTTCTTCATCCTGAGCACTGCCGTGAGAGAGGGACACAGGTCTTCATCCTGAGGACTGCCAATAGAAAGACACAGTTCTTCATCCGGAAGACTGCCGTGAGAGAGACACAGGTCTTCATCCTGAGGATTGTCTTGAGAGAGAGACCGGTCTTCATTCCGAGGACTGCCATGAGAGAGAGGCACAGGCGTTCATCCTGAGGACAGTCAACAGAGAGAGAGACACAGGTCTTCATCCTGAGGACTGCCAGGAGAGAGAGACAGAAGACCTCATCCTGACGACTGCCATGAGAGAGGGACACAGGTCTTCATCCTGAGGACTGTCAACAGAGAGAGAGACACAGGTCTTCATCCTGAGGAATGCCATGAGAGAGAGACAGAAGACCTCATCCTGAGGACTGCCATGAGAGAGGGACACAGGTCTTCATCCTGAGGACTGCCAATAGAAAGACTCCGTTCTTCATCCGGAGGACTGCAGTGAGAGAGACACAGGTCTTCATCCTGAGGACTGTCTCGAGAGAGATACACAGGTCTTCATCCTAAGGACTGCCATGACAGAGAGACAGGTCTTCATCCTGTGGAATGCCATGAGAGAGAGACAGAAGTCTTCATCCTGAGGACTGCCTTGAGAGAGACACAGGTCTTCATCCCAAGGACTGATGTGAGAAATACAAAGGTATTTGCCTGAGGACAGCCGTGCGAAATACAAAGGTATTTTTCCTGAGGTCTGCCGTGAGAAATAGAAAGGTATTTTTCCCGACGAGTGCCATGAGAGGGACACAAATCTTAATCCCAAGGACTGTCTTGAGAGAGAGACACAGTTCCGAATCTGGAGGACCGCCCGTGGGAGAGAGACACACATGTTCATCCCAAGGACTGCCATGAGAAAAACACACAGGTATTCATCCCAAGGACTGACGTGAGAAAAACACACAGGTATTCATCCCAAGGACTGACGTGA
>NW_022103951.1:19371918-19372803 GCF_000313985.2 Echinops telfairi
TGAGAAAAACACACAGGTATTCATCCCAAGGACTGACGTGAGAAAAACACACAGGTATTCATCCCAAGGACTGACGTGACAGAGACATAGGTACTTATCCTGTGGACTACCTTGGGAGACGCTGTTCTTCATCTAGAGGACCGCCTTGAGAGGGTGACACGGTTGTTCATCCTGAGGACTGTCTTGTGAGAGAAAAACAGGTCTTCATCCTGAGGACTGCCATGAGAGAGAGAGGGGTCTTGATCCTGAGGACTTTCGGTAGTGAGAAACAGGTCTTGATCCTGAAGACTGCCATGAGAGAGAGACACAAATCTTAATCCTGAGGACTGCCTTGAGAGAGAGACACAGGCATCCATCCCCAGGACTGCCTTGAGAGAGAGATAGAGTTCTTCATCCTGAGGACTGCCATGAGAGAGAGAGACACAGGTCTTCATCCTGAGGACTGCCATGAGAGAGTGACATAGGTCTTCATCCTGAGGACTGAGAAGAGAGAGAGACACAGGTCTTCATCTTGAGGACTCCCATGGAAGAGGGACAGAAGTCTTTATCCTGAGGACTGCGTTGAGAGAGGGACACAGGTCTTCATCCTGAGGACTGCCAATAGAAAGACGCAGTTCTTCATCCGGAGGACTGCCGTGAGAGAGATACAGGTCGTCATCTTGAGGACTTTCTTGAGAGAGATATAGAGTTCTTCATCTTGAGCACTGCCGTGAGAGAGGGAAACAGGTCTTCATCCTGAGGACTGCCAATAGAAAGACACCGTTCTTCATCCGGAGGACTGCCATGAGAGGGAGAGACACAGGCCTCCATCCCCAGGACTGCCTTGAGAGAGAGACCAGTCTTCATTCCGAGGACTGCCATGAGAGAGAGACACAGGTCTTCATC
>NW_022103951.1:19373216-19374459 GCF_000313985.2 Echinops telfairi
GACTGCTGTGAGAGAGACACAGGTCTTCATCCTGAGGACTGCCAATAGAAAGACACAGTTCTTCATCCGGAGGACTGCCGTGAGAGATACACAGGTCTTCATCCTGAGGACTGTCTTGAGAGAGAGACAGAGTTCTTCATCCCGAGGACTGCCATGAGAGAGAGACAGAAGTCTTCATCCTAAGGACTGCCATGAGAGGGAGAGGCACAGGCCTCCATCCCCAGGACTGCCTTGAGAGAGAGTCCGGTCTTCATTCCGAGGACTGCCATGAGAGAGAGACACAGGTCTTCATCCTGAGGACTGCCATGAGAGAGAGACAGAGGTCTTCAACCTGAGGAATGTCAAGAGAGAGAGATACACAGGCCTGCATCCCCAGGACTGCCTTGAGAGAGAGACCGTTCTTCATTCCGTGGACTGCCATGAGAGAGAGACAGAAGACTTCATCTTGAGGACTGCCTTGAGAGAGGGACAGAGGTCTTCATCCTGAGGACTGCCAATAGAAAGACAGAGTTCTTGATCCGGAGGATTGCGGTGAGAGAGACACACAGGTCTTCATCCTGAAGACTGCCAATTGAAAGACACAGGTCTTCATCCGGAGGACTGCCATGAGAGAGACACAGGTTTTCATCCTGAGGACTGTTGTGACAGAGAAACACAGGTCTTCATGCTTAGGACTGCCATGAGAGAGAGACAGAAATCTTCATCCTGAGGACTGTCATGACAGAGAAACACAGGTCTTCATGCTTAGGACGGCCATGAGAGAGAGGCAGAGGTCTTCATCCTGAGGACTACCAATAGAAAGACAGAGTTCTTCATCTGGAGCACTGCCGTGAGAGAGGGACACTGGTCATCATCCAGAGGACTGCCAATAGAAAGACACAGTTCTTCATCCTGAGGATTGTCTTGAGAGAGAGATAGAGTTCTTCATCCTGAGGATTGCCATGAGAGGGAGAGACACAGACCTCCATCCCCAGGACTGCCTTGTGAGAGAGACCGGTCTTCATTCCGAGGACTGCCATGAGAGAGAGACAGAGGTCTTCATCCTGAGGACTGCCATGAGAGAGAGAGACACAGGTCTTCATCCTGAGGGCTGCCATGAGAGAGGGAGACACAGGTCTTCATCCTGAGGACTTCCAATAGAAAGACACAGTTCTTGAACCGGAGGACTGCCGTGAGAGAGACACCGGTCTTCATCCTGAGGACTGCCAATAGAAAGACACAGTTCTTGATCCAGAGGACTGCC
>NW_022103951.1:19375187-19378008 GCF_000313985.2 Echinops telfairi
TGAGAGAGACACAGGTCTTCATCCTGAGGACTGCCAATAGAAAGACACAGTTCTTGAACCGGAGGACTGCCTTGAGAGAGACACAGGTCTTCATCCTGAGGACTGCCAATAGAAAGACATAGTTCTTGAACCGGAGGACTGCCGTGAGAGAGACACAGGTCTTCATCCTGAGGACTGCCAATAGAAAGACACAGTTCTTGATCCAGAGGACTGCCTTGAGAGAGACACAGGTCATCATCCTGAGGACTGCCAATAGAAAGACACAGTTCTTGATCCGGAGGACTGCCGTGAAAGAAACACAGGTTTTCATCCTGAGGACTGCCAATAGAAAGACACAGTTCTTCATCCGGAGGACTGCCATGAGAGAGACTCAGGTCTTCATCCTGAGGACTGTCTTGAGAGAGAGACAGAGTTCTTCATCCTGAGGACTGCGATGAGAGGGAGAGACACAGGCCTCCATGCCCAGGACTGCCTTGAGAGAGAACGGGCTTCATTCCGAGGACTGTCATGAGAGAGAGACAGAAGTCTTCATCATGAGGACTGCCATGAGAGAGAGAGACGCAGGCCTCCATGCCCAGGAGTTCCTTGAGAGAGAGACCGGTCTTCATTCCGAGGACTGCCATGAGAGAGAGGCAGAGGTCTTCATCTTGAGGACTGTCTTGAGAGAGAGATAGAATTCTTCATCCTGAGGACTGCCATTAGGGGGAGAGACACAGGCCTCCATCCCCGGGACTGCCTTGAGAGAGAGACACAGATCTTCATCCTGAGGACTGTCAAGAGAGAGAGAAATAATTCCTCACCCTGAGCACTGCCATGAGAGGGACACTGGTGATCATCCTGAGGACTGCCAATAGAAGGACACAGTTCTTCATCCGGAGGACTGCCGTGAGAGAGACACAGGTCTTCATCCTGAAGACTGCCAATAGAAAGACACAGTTCTTCATCTGGAAGACTGCCGTGAGAGAGACTCAGGACTTCATCCTGAGGACTGTCTTGAGAGAGACAGAGTTCTTGATCCTGAGGACTGCCATGAGAGGGAGAGACGCAGGCCTCCATCCCCAGGACTGCCTTGTGAGAGAGACCGGTCTTCATTCCGAGGCCTGCCATGAGAGAGAGACAGAGGTCTTCATCCTGAGGATTGCCATGAGAGAGAGAGAGACACAGGCCTACATCCCCAGGACTGCCTTGAGAGAGAGCCCGGTCTTCATTCCGAGGACTGCCATGAGAGAGAGGCAGAGGTCTTCATCCTGAGGACTACCAATAGAAAAAAACAGTTCTTCATCTGGAGCACTGCCGTGAGAGAGGGACACTGGTCATCATCCTGAGGGATGCCAATAGAAAGACACAGTTCTTCATCCGGAGGACTGCCGTGTGAGAGACACAAGTCTTCAACCTGAGGACTGTCAAGAGAGAGAGATACAGGTCTTCATCCTGAGGACTGTCTTGAGATAGAGAAAGAGTTCTTCATCCTGAGAACTGCCGTGAGAGAGGGACACTGGTCATCATCCTGAGGACTGCCAATAGAAAGACACAGTTCTTCATCTGGAGGACTGCCGTGTGAGAGACACAAGTCTTCATCCTGAGGACGGTCTTGAGAGAGAGATAGAGTTCTTCATCCTGAGGACTACCATGAGAGGGAGAGACACAGGCCTCCATCCCCAGGACTGCCTTGGGAGAGAGACCGGTCTTCATTCCGAGGACTGCCATGAGAGAGAGACTCAAGTCTTCATCCTGAGGACTGCCAATAGAAAGACACAGTTCTTCATCCGGAGGACTGCCGTGACAGAGACACAGGTCGTCATCCTGAGGACTTTCTTGAGAGAGATATAGAGTTCTTCATCTTGAGCACTGCCGTGAGAGAGGGAAACAGGTCTTCATCCTGAGGACTGCCAATGGAAAGACACAGTTAATTATCCGGAGGACTGCCGTGAGAGAGACACAGGTCTTCATCCTGAGGACTGTCTTAGTGATAGAATAATTCATCCTGAGGACAGTCATAAGAGGGAGAGACACAGGCCTCTATGCCCAGGCCTGCCTTGAGAGAGAGACCAGTCTTCATTCTGAGGACTGCCATGAGAGAGAGACACAGCTCTTCATCCTGACAACTGTCAAGAGAGAGAGAGACACAGGTCTTCATGCTGAGGACTGCCATGAGAGAGACAGAGAAGACTTCATCCAGAGGACTGCCGTGAGAGAGGGACACAGGTCTTCATCCTGAGGATTGCCAATAGAAAGACACAGTTCTTGATCCGGAGGACTGCCGTGAGAGAGACTCAGGTCTTCATCCTGAGGACTGTCTTGAGAGAGAGACCACCCGGTCTTCATTCTGAGGACTGCCATGAGAGATTGACACAGGTCTTCATCCTGAGGACTGTCAAGAGAGAGAGAGACACAGGCCTCCATCTCCAGGACTGCCTTGATAGAGAGACCGGTCTTCATTCCGAGGACTGCCATGAGAGGGAGACACAGGTCTTCATGCTGAGGACAGTCAAGAGAGAGACACAGATCTTCATCTTAAGGTCTGCCATGTGAGAGAGACAGAAGTCTTCAGTCTGAGGACTGCGGTGAGAGAGGGCACACGTCTTCATCCTGAGGACTGCCAATAGAAAGACACAGTTCTTCATCCGGAGGACTGCCGGGACAGAGACACAGGTCTTCATCCTGAAAACTGTCTTGAGAGAGAGAGTTCTTCATCCTGAGGACTGCCTTGAGAGGGAGAGACACAGGCCTCCATCCCCAGGACTGCCTTGAGAGAGAGACGGGTCTTCATTCCGAGGACTGCCATGAGAGAGAGACACAGGTCTTCATCCTGAGGACTGCC
>NW_022103951.1:19411043-19411708 GCF_000313985.2 Echinops telfairi
CCGGAGGACTGCCGTTAGAGACACACAGGTCTTCATCCTGAGGACTGCCAATAGAAAGACACAGTTCTTGATCCGGAGGACTGCCTTGAGAGAGACACAGGTCTTCATCCTGAGGACTGCCATGAGAGAGAGATACACAGGTCTTCATCCTGAGGACTGTCTTGAGAGAGAGACAAAGTTCTTCATCCAGAGGACTGCCGTGAGAGAGACACGGGTCTTCATCCCGAGGACTACCCTGAGAGAGGGACACAGGTCTTCAGCCTGAGGACTGCCAATAGAAAGACACAGTTCTTGATCCGGAAGACTGCCGTGAGAGATTCACAGGTCTTCATCCTGAGGACTGCCATGAGAGGGAGAGACACAAGCCTCCATCCCCAGGACTGCCTTGAGAGAGAGACTGGTCTTCATTCTGAGGACTGCCATGAGAGAGGGACACAGGTCTTCATCCTGAGGACTGCCAATAGAAAGACACAGTTCTTCATCCGGAGGACTGCCGTGAGAGATACACAGGTCTTCATCCTGAGGACTGTCTTGAGCGAGAGACAAAGTTCTTCATCCAGAGGACTGCCGTGAGAGAGACACGGGTCTTCATCCCGAGGACTGCCCTGAGAGAGGGACACAGGTCTTCAGCCTGAGGACTGCCAATAGAAAGACACAGTTCTTGA
>NW_022103951.1:19412940-19465647 GCF_000313985.2 Echinops telfairi
GAGACTCAGGTCTTCATCCTGAGGACTGTCTTGAGAGAGAGACAGAGTTCTTCATCCTGAGGACTGCCATGAGAGGGAGAGACACAGGCCTCCATCCCCAGGACTGCCTTGTAAGAGAGATCGGTCTTCATTCCGAGGACTACCATGAGAGAGAGACAGAGGTCTTCATCCTGAGGACTGTCAAGAGAGAGAGACACAGATCTTCATCCTGAGGACTGCCATGAGAGAGTGGCACAGGTCTTCATCCTGAGGACTGCCACGAGAGAGAGAGAGACACAGGCCTCCATCCCCAGGACTGCCTTGACAGAGAGACCGGTCTTCATTCCGAGGACTGCCATGAGATAGAGACAGAGGTCTTCATCCTGAGGACTGTCAAGAGAGAGAGACACAGATCTTCACCCTGAGGCCTGTCTAGAGAGAGAGACACAGGTCTTCATCCTGAGGACTGCCATGAGAGAGAGACAGAAGACTTCATCCTGAGGACTGCCATGAGAGAGAGACACAGGTCTTCATCCTGGGGACTGTCAAGAGAGAGAGACACAGATCTTCATCCTGAGGCCTGTCAAGAGAGATAGACACAGATCTTCATCTTGAGGCCTGTCAAGAGAGAGAGACACAGGTCTTCATCCTGAGGACTGCCATGAGAGAGAGACACAAGTCTTCATCCTGAGGACTGTCAAGAGAGAGAGACACAGATCTTCATCCTGAGGCCTGTCAAGAGACAGAGACACAGGTCTTCATCCTGAGGACTGCCGTGAGAGAGGGACACAGGTCTTCATCCTGAGGACTGCCAAAAGAAAGGCACAGTTCTTCATTTGGAGGACTGCCGTGAGAGAGACACAGGTCTTCATCCTGAGGACTGTCTTGAGAGAGAGATAGAGTTCTTCATCCTGAGGACTGTCAAGAGAGAGAAACACACAGCCCTCTATCCCCAGGACTGCCTTGAGAGAGAGACTGGTGTGCATTCTGAGGACTGCCATGAGAGAGAGACACAGGTCTTCATCCTGAGGACTGCCATGAGAGAGAGAGAGACACAGGCTTCCATCCCCAGGACTGCCTTGAGAGAGAGACCGGTCTTCATCCTGAGGACTGTCTTGAGAGAGAGATAGAGTTCTTCATCCTGAGGACTGCCTTGAGAGGGAGAGACACAGGCCTCCATCCCCAGGACTGCTTTGAGAGAGAGGCCGGTCTTCATTCCGAGGCCTGCCATGAGAGAGAGACACAGGTCTTCATCCTGAGGCCTGTCAAGAGAGAGAGACACAGGTCTTCATCCGGAGGACTGCCGTGAGAGAGACACAGGTCTTCATCCTGAGGACTGTCAAGAGAGAGAGACACAAGTCTTCATCCTGAGGACTGCCATGAGAGAGAGTGAGAAGACTTCATCCTGAGGACTGTGATGAGAGAGAAACACAGGTCTTCATACCGAGTACTGCTGTGAGCAAGAGACACAAATCTTCTTCTGGAGCACTGCCGTGAGAGAGATACACAGGTCTTCATCCCGAGGACTGCCGTGACAAGGAAGCAAAGCGCCTCGTGACAAGTCATAATACTGTAAACTAGATTCCATAAATAATATAATAAATAATAAATGATCATTGTAACGTGCAAAATGTTTTGCTGTATTTTCCCTTTTTCGTTTAATAAATTGGGTAATATGAATGTAATGGTGACTAAAGGGTGTTTTTTCATGTCCTCTATGCTCTAACTACGAAAATATTTGATTTACAAATAAGGAATCCTACTTCGCGGAATTTCATTTATCACGGTAGGGTCTAGAACTGATTAACCGCGATAAACGAGGTTTCACTGTATATCCCCTGGTATAGCCAGATTTGTAAGGTAGAATTGGGATCATGATAGTGGGGGGCCGTTGGGGGTGGAGAAGCATTTAGGAACTAGAGGAAAGTTTTATATTTCACCTTAGCTACACTGCACCCTGACTGGCTTGTCTCCTCCCTGAGACCCTTCTGTAAGGTGCTTTCTAGTTGCCTACAAATGGGTCTTGGGTCCAAAATCTGCCCTTCTCCTCATTCACAATGATTTGCTTTTTTTTTTGGATACCTGGTACCTGATACCTTGGACACCTCATGATCACACAAACTGCTATGCTTCTTCCATGTGGGCTTTTTTGTTTCTGAGCTAGATGGATGCTTACTTATCTTCAAGCTTTTAAGAACCCAGACGCTGTATCTGTTGATATCTGGGCACCATCAGCTTTCATCATCACATTTGCTTATGCACACATTTCTCTTCAATGTTCTTGCCAGGAAGGCGAGTATCATGGAATGCCAATTTAATAGAACAAAATATTCTTGCATTGAGAGAGTACTTGAGTGGAGGTAGGGGGAAATTTTAATCTGATATACAAGTTGCAATGAGGGCGAAGGGACTTAAGGGCACAGAGTTGGTTTTGTTCTTTTTTATGATAGACGGTGGCTTCCATGAATGGATATACTATGATGGGATCCCTTATGAAGACATTCCACAGTAAAAGGATTCAGGGTGGAATGATACTCCCTAATCCCTTTTCAATCTTTATCAGATTGATGTCAGGAGAATTTACCGAGGTGTGCATCTTGATCCTTTCTTCTCCCGAGGGGTTTTAGAGAAGTGAGCAGAGAGGAGCAGGATCTGCCTGCAGCAAGACCGGAGACCTAAAGTGAGGTGGGCCCAAGGCAGGTGTGTCTGCGATATCAAATAGCTCACAACCCTGAGGAAATGCATATAAAGGGAGTTTGTCCGGGGTGTGGCTGGAGAATTTTTCTTCTCTCGTGGGATTTTAGGTGAGAGGTGCTTGAACATAGAGTAGGTAGCTAACTACAGCCAGGAAAAGACACCTGGCTCAGGGTGTGTCTCACAACCCACAGTTCCCACAAAGCAAACCTCCTAGAAACAAAGTAAGGCTGATGCCCAGACACATGCAGATACAAGGGAGCTCAAGATTTCAGATGTCACATGGATAGAAGAAAATGACCTCAGTTTCAGTAGTGAGAGAGCTTTCTCCTTCAGCTGAAGCCCTGGGTTTGGATTTCAGCCACCGAAATGATGACACAATTACTTCTGGTGGGTGATGCTTCTATCATAAGAGCATTTAAGAATTAAATCAGGGCATTGGACCCTTCTCCAGTTGTCAATCCTTTAAACATTCCCAATGTGGTCCCATCATCCTGGCTATGCTCTAGAGACAAGCAGTTGAGGTTGTAAAGTATTAGGGTGTTCAGCACCAGGTTCAAACCTGTTAGCCAACCTGTGGGGTTTGATGAGGCCATCTACTCCTCGAGAGATCAACAGTCCTTAGGAAGCCAAAGAGGTGCTTCTACTCTTTCCCATAAGTTGGCTCTAAGTTGGAAGAGACACAGAGCTAGTAATTTTGTGCTTTGGGAAATGTACACAGATGAATATCCATAAGGACACACCTATATTGCATCTATGAGAATCTGGACGATAGAGTCATTTGTGTAACCAACTCTTTCTGGGCGATAGAGCCATTGTGTAACCAACTGTAATCCACTTTCATCTGCTAACACACTCAAAGTTTTCTCTTCTCTCAATCACAATGGGTAAGGTGTATGGCTGAGAATTTGTGTTAACAGGGCTGGGTCATGATTCTCAGGGATTGGTTCATTATGATGGCATCAGCTTGGTTGATGAGATTTCATAAAATGCCATTGCTTCCATAATGAGAACTACTGTGAACCACCAATGAGGGAGAAGATAACTATCTGTGGGCGTGGTCTTCTCATTTAAAGAGCCCTGCAAGCTCTGTAGCTTTGTTCTGGACATGGACATTTTATCTGACAGGAAGGTTTGGGAACATGAGACAGAATCTTGCCATCATTCCTGCTTCTCTGGAAGTTGTCAGTCTCAACATTCTTGAGGTAGAAGTCTGCCATTTGACCTGCCATCTTGGATTCCCCATCCACTGGATCTACTTGATCAAAGATAAGAGTCAGGAGTGAAATCTGAGCCTTGTCAGCTTCTACAACTGTGGGATGAAATAGGGAATAACATGAAAACTCTCTAAGTGGTTCTGAGAAGTTAAATTGGGAGGGACCTAGACTTGGAGGATGGCGTTCCCAACTTGGTTCTCTTGGAGGCCTATGTGAAGTGAATGTATTCTATATTCCATTATGAACGTAGAGATGTACTTTCTCTACTTAATATAATCAGGGTAAACAGATTAGTGTGTCCTGCTTACCCCTATCTCTTTCACACTGCAGTACCTCTACAGGGACTTGATGTGTCTTCATATCTTCCCTTTGTACAATGGTTGACGTCTATAAACTTGCTTAGGCCATGATTCTTCACAGTGTGGCAGGTATGTAAGGATGTCAATTTGGGAGCTGTGCTCCAGTGTGGGCCTATCATCTATTAAATCAACTGTTGGAGGCTTCAAAACCACCGGGGTTTCCAATTCAGGGAGATGAGAGTCTGTTCCCATAAAAACATATAACAGTGTTCCCCAAAGTAGGTGATCCTGCCCACTGAGGTGAAATGGAATTGTCGATTACGTGCAAAAGTGATAACTGCGTTTTATACAGGGGAGAAAGATGGGACTGTTCTCCCATTAAGAATTACAGGCTTTCCTTGCTGAGTGCTCTGTGTGCAGATCGGACTCTGAGGAACCGTGTGACAGGGAGGTGAGCCTCAGAGCGGCCTCAACAAAAGGCCAGGACCAAGTGCTCACGCAAGACCCTGCGCCTCCCTTCAGCCTGCCGTTTAGGTGCTCCTTCAGCTTGGAGACAATTTTCTCCTGAGAACTTGGAGACAACGAAAGCAGGAAAATGCAAAGGGGTGGAACCGGAATGAAGCCCCGCCCCACAATCCACGTTCCAGGGCTCAGCATTTTGCCGTAAAGGGGCGGAGCCCTCAAAGGAGCCCGCCTCTCCCTGCTAGTGAGCCAGAGACATGGTTGGCTAGGCACCGAGGAACTAGCGAGGAAACCCGCTCCACGCATGTGCTTGAGACCTCAAACTAGGCGCATTGCAGTGAGGAAATTCCGCCTTCATAAGGGCTTCTGGGTGAACCAAATATCAGCAAAGCACCGCCCCTCGCCATACTGCGCATGTGTCCAAAGAAACCTTGTCTTTCAGGGTCCAGATGGCGTCTGAGGCAGAGCACCATCCCCTGGGTGTGTTCGATTGTCACCTCTGCTTTGTCGGCTCCATACAGCTTTGTGGGGCCGAAGCCCCCCAACACCCGGTCTGTCTTCCTGCTGGAGGAGAGCTACGTCCTGAAGGACCCTTTTCACCACCAACAAGGACAAATTCCTGGTCCTTGGCTCCCGATGCAATGTATGTAGCAGGCTGACGTGGGGGGGCCAGGTGTGCAGTCTGTTCAATGCCAAGAGATTCTGCCTCCCTTGTGTCTGCGAGAACATTGTGGCTTTCCCTCACAAAATCCGGCAAGACGTGGAGAAGTGGAAGACCACTGCAAAGATGCCCTGCAGTAAGCCCAGGTATCAGACTTGAAAGCAGTTGGTGATAGGCCAACAGGCAGTGGATACCTCCACTCTAGGCTACCTTGGAGCTGCAGTGCCTCACTGCTCCTGGGCTGTGTCTGCGGCCTGGGAGACTGGGAAACTGGTCTATAGCAGCAATGTCCAACCACTGAGTAACTGCCAGGCCCCGGGTTGGAAAGTCTTGTGGGTCCAGTGGAGGTGGAAACATCTCAGCACTAGTGTGGGCTTCCACATGGCTCCTCTGGCTCCATAGCTCTGGCTCCAAAGTACCTCCATGTGGCTTTTCAACAGCAATGTCTTTCAGGAAGACAAGCAGAGCTTGTATTTGGCCTACAGTGAGCTATTTATCTCCTTTGTGCCTCCATCAAGCTGCCACCTAATTGACAGGCTAGACTCCACCCCTTCTCAAGTTGACAGGAGATTATGTAACTGCCACAGAACACCCTGGTCACCAGTTACATGTCTCCATACAGCAAAAGTTAGGTCATTCTACTGTCAGGTCAGCCTACTCCAAAAGCGGGCAATTTTAATTCACAAAAAATGCATAAGCTTTTAAAAATTCCTCTAACATCCATTGGAGGCGGTTATTGTTCCTTTCACATTAGTATTTTCCGTTTTCGCCTCATCTTTATGTTAAAAAACAGTAAAAGGAAAGCATAAACACAAATTTCTGACTGGTCAAAATCACGCAAAGCCCCATACAAAAACACATTTGCCACTCAATCCAGTACAGTTTCCAGGTCCCAAGTAATGGGCCTGTACCAGTGACTATCTTGTAGAAGAGCCTTAATAAACTGAGAACATCTAAAAAGAAAACAAAAAAGAATTACAGTCTTGGAAACCCACAGGGGCGTTTTATTCTGTCCGATGTGGTTTCCATTCATATGCACTGACAGTGGCAGTAAGCTCTTTTTATACTTTGTTTGGGATTATGGGCTTTAGGACAGACCTTGGTTTCAAGATGTGATGGTATTCTTTTTATATATAATAATTTATTGTGGGCTCTTACACCTCTTATTACAATCCATACCTCAATTGTATCTGACATATTCGTACATATATTCCATCGTTCTACTGTCGACATGTACTACCCATTGAACCCCTTGGGATCAGCTTCTCTTTTTATCCTCCCTCCTCCCCACCCCTCACCCATCGTGGCTGCTTAATAGATTGTAGATTGTTAATTATTTTCAAATCTCACACCGACCACTGTCTCTCTTCCCCTCTGGTTTCTGTTACTCTTCCCCCTGGATAAGGCTGTGTGGTTATGTGGTGATGGCATTCTTATTGGTTGTGGTTTTTGTTGTTAGGTGCCATCAAGTAGGTGCCAACCCAGAGACACACTCTGTACAACAGAAGGAAACAGCTAACAGTTCTGGGCCATCCTCAGCATTGTTCCCGTGTGTGATCATTGTTCCATCCACGGTGTCAATCCACCTCTCTTTGATGTCCACCTTGGTCATTCTTCCTGTTCTGTCTTGTGAATGAAGTTGCTTTCTTCATACGTGATGTTATTGATGTCATTCCACAGCTGGTGCTATTTCCTGCTGTTAGTTTTCAGTTAATCATATCTGTTGTCAACATGGTCTTTACATTCATGTTGGATGGCTCTCAGGTTGTATTGGTGCTCTCATGTCTTTGATTTTTCAGCTTCATGATCTCATCTCAGCTTCATTTTTGACTGCTAATAATGAGCTCCTCCAAAATCTTTTTTATGTTAGGGCTTAAGACTGAGCATTTCATTTTGGGGAGGTTATACATAACATTCAAATGCAAAACCAAAACGCTTCTTTGAATTCCTTGAGATAATGTAATAATAAAGTTTATCACCTTGCCCTGAGGTAGAGTGCATTGGAGAGTGGGTTACCTCCAACTTCCTACAGTCCTTAGCAGATTGATGGGGTGTGTCTTTGGTGGATAGTACTGTACAGTACTGGGATTTCATAGTCAATCTCGCTCAGGCTGCCTTGTTTGGAAGGATCAATCTTCTAAGCTATATGGAACCTACAGTATTTTTTGCAATCTTGGCCCTGTTCGGGCTTTCATAGTCCTCCAATCCTATTGTGGTTAATGAACTCCCAATGACCGGTGAATTTGACAGTTTCCTGTAATCCATGCCTTAGTGCTGGAATATCCGGACTGAATCTTTGCATGTGATCATGACTTCATTCTAATAGCATTCCCCATCCACAACCTGTATCTTTGGCTTGATTTTGTCTTTAAGTCCTTTATGACTGAGTAAATGCCCTTAATTTATATTTGGGATTGGGGTCTCTTCTGTAATCTAAAACATTTGCCACAGAAGTAGTCATTTTATTTCTATGAATTACATCAGCATATAACGTCTACATGTATAGCTTCCATTTGTGTTATAAAGGAAGGCATATGTGGTGTCTTTGCAAGATCTACTCTGATTTTCAGATTTTGTTTTTTGACCAAGACCATATTTTCCAACTGCTTTTCCTTGCTCTCGATTTCCTAATTTATTACTGCAATTACCAATAATCATCTATGCCTCTTGACTACGTGGTTGGTCAATTTCATACTGAAAGGGTTGGAAGAATTCTTGTTTCTTTGTTAGTGATTGGTGAGTAAATTTGACTCTTCACTGTATTGGCAAGACTTTCTTGTTCTCCCATAGATATTATCCTGAAACAGAGAGCATTGTAGTTCAATATAGATCTCATAATTTCCATTTGAGGAATGCTCAATCTTCCTGCATAGTAAGTCATAGGATTGTTGAATTCAATACGCAACCAGCATAATTCCTACTGATCTTTGATTTGTGCCAATCCCCAGTTGCTGATGTCATTGCCCACCATTGGCCTACCAATCTTGGATTCCACAACCTCAGAATCCACTTGAGTCAGAGGAAGTATCCAGTTTGAAATCTAAGTCTCACGTCGACCTTGCCAACCTCTAACACTGTGAGTTGATAAGAGGAGTGGCATAACCGGAAAGCTCCCTTCTGAGGAGCTAAGGAGGGCAGGATTCAGATTTTGGGGTGCTAGGACAAGCAGCTTGGCTATCCAAGAAGTCTGAGCAGACCCCTCTTTTCTTTCACAGGTCAGTACTTCCTTTGGATGAGATTGTTCAGCATGAGCATCAGAAACCCACCCAGGCTCCTGGATGTTACCATCCAGAGTGTATTGCAGACTGAGGCCTCAGCCATTACTGCTCTGGAGTGGCTGCCCACAGAACTCTTCCCTCCATTATTCATGGCAGCTGTTGTCGGGGAACACAGAGAGATAGTGAAAGCCATGGTGGGGTCCTGGCCTATCATCCGTCTCCCTTTAGGGGCTCTCATCAAGTCTTGGCATTCTCACCAGGACATCTTAAAGGCTGCCCTGGATGGTTTTGATATTCTGCGGGCCCAGAAGTTTGCACCGAGGTGATGCAAACTGAGAGTTCTGGACCTAGGCATGAACACTGACACTAACTTCTGGAAAGTGTGGTCTGGAACTTAATCTATTGCCTCTATGCCCTCATCATCGGATCCAATGACCACCCAACCAAGAACTAAGGGTCACAAAGGGAAGGATTCCGGAGCAGGGGTGAACCCTCCACCCTTGGCCTCCATGGTGTTGCTCACAGACATGCGTTTTCTTGAAACCTTCCCAGATGAATTGCTCACCTGCCTCATTGAAAGAGTCCAGCAGGGAAAGGAGCTGCCACCACTGTGCTGTAGGAAGCTAGAATTTGTAGGTAAACCAGAACTTTCCGTTACGGAGGAGATCCTGAATGCGGTGCAGCTGGACTCTGTCCAGGAGGTGGCATTGCACTGCCGATGGGACCTACACACCCTCAACTGGTTTCTACCTTACCTAGCACAGATGGGTCAGCTCAGAACACTACATCTCTCTGGAATAATCCTGGATCCCCTTGGGTCACATAGCATGGAAGCGGTGGAGAAACTACTTGCCAATTTGACCTCTTACCTCCTCAGCCTGCATCAATTCCAGCACCTCATTCTGGAATCTCTCTATTTCCTCAATGAACAACTCCACCAGATGCTCAGTAGTTTGCTGACCACCTTGGAGTCCCTTACCTTAAGGTGCTGCGTGCCAGTGGACTCTAACATATCAAGTCTGTGCTTGTGTCCCTGCACCAGTAACCTCAGGTCCCTGGATTTGAGTGGTGTGTTCAGGGCAGGCTTAAGACATGGATTCCTCCACAGTCTGCTAGAGAGGGTCTGAGCCCCCCTGACCCACCTGAGTTTAGCTGACCGTGTCATCAGTGACTCTGAGCTCGCTGCCTTGCAGCCTGCTCTGGGCCACTGTCTCCAGCTCAGCACCATGGTTTTGTGTGGGAACTTAGTCTCCATGGCTTCAGCACACTTGGCCACTGTGCAAGTTCTCCCTTCTGGAACTCCCTGTCCCTGAAGATTGCTATGACCAACCCCAAGGGTCTATTCGCCAGGATACTCTTGACGAGTTCATTCAGGTGCTCAGGGTGACCCTGCAGACCTACAGGCCCCTTTCTATACGTTTCGCCCACAGCATTCCTAATAGAACTTGGGATGCAATCATCATACACATGGACTGCTAATGTCATTATCTTCTTCACCATGTTTTCACCACCATAACCTTTGCTATTCTGTTTCGATCCAATTTGTAAAACATTCATGTTTCCGATGCATATGGGATTGTTTGGATTGGATTTATGAGGATGAGGTTATCTTTGCTATGATAATGAGAGCCATTTGGAAGTCAAGATTACAGGATGCATCTGACGTCAACAGCTTTACCCCCAGTCCACCTTTGATGGCTTCTCATCTCTCTTAAAGACACGAAAAGAGGGGCCAGCAGACAGATAGATGTTGAGAGTACCCTCATGAAATGACAGGCAAAGCAAAGCATGTTTTCAAGACACAAGGTCCTTCCCTGCCTTGGAAATCTAGATCAGTGGTTCTCAACCTTCCTAATGCTGTGACCCTTTAGTATAGTTTCTCATGTGGTGCCCCCTAACCATAAAATTATTTTTGATACTACTTCATAACTGTAATTTTGCTATGCAATTATGAATCATAATGTAAATATCTGACATGCAGGGGTATTTTCATTGTTACAAGTTGAACATAATTGAAACATAGTGATTAATCACAAAAACAATATGTAATTCTATATTGTGAAATAATTTCTTTCTAATTACAAAAACATGAAATTTTGTTTGAAGCATGGTATACCATGCTTAATATAAAAATGGTAAACTGCATTGCTACATTTTGCAACAGTATATGTAAAAAGCCAACATCAGTGAGAAGGTTGAGATAGCTTCTTTCTCACCAGATCAGAAATTTTCAGGGCCGTCTTTGCAAGAGCACAACAAAGATCATCTTCCACAACAAGTCTACTTCTGCATTTAGACATGATATCCAACAAGCTGGAAAACGCTGTTTCACAAAGATATGTTGTTGGAAATGGAAGACGAAGGTGCAACAAAGTATCAGACAAACCAGGATATGACTGCAAACACTTGATCCAGAATTTTGTAACCGGCATTGTAGAGAAATCAGTTCTCCCTGCATTGCTGCTAATAAGTTCAATGAAGTCCTCTTGTGCTGTCTCAGGAACATCTTCAACTTTGACTGTGAATGGACTTCTGGCAAGTGCAAATGGGTGTCAGATAGATTTGGAAAGTACATAAAATTTCATCTGCAAGCAAGTGCAAGTGTTCTGTCACGGAAATTATCATCATAATCCTTTTGTCTGGTTCAATATCATGTTCCTCAAAGAAAGCAGATAAGGTAGGCAACACGTAAATTTTATTTTCACCCATTTTTATTTTTTGGCCAAAGCTGGTTTCATTTGAAATGAACCGATCTTTTCAGACAAATTGAGGCATGTTGCATTTGGTCCTTGCAGTGATAAATTTAACTCATTCAAGATAGCAAAGGTGTCAACCAAGTAAGCTATTTTCTACAGTTCACTTTTTTTTTCACTGAAAAGTGCTTCTAACTGCTGTCTTGCTTTCTGATTAAAAAACGTCTTGAGTTTATCATGAAGCTCAAAAACACGTTTTACAACTTTTCCTCTCGACAGCCATCTCACTTCAGTGTGAAATAGCAGAGCATTGTGTGGCACATCCAACCCCTTGCACAGTTGCAAAAACAGTCGACTCTTTAAAGGCCTCCCTTTTACAAAATTGACAGAACATATGAGGCTTTTCATTACTTCTTGTAACGCTTGTGGCAGCGTCTATGTTGCTAATATTTGCCGATGAATCATACAGTGAGTTCCGATGACTTTGGGTGACTCATTCAGTACCAAACGTTGAAATCCTACTCGACATCCTTGCATTGGTACAGCACCATCTTTGCAAACACCACACACCCTTTTCCAAGAGATCTTATGCTCTTTCAGAAATGAACCAACTGTGTCAAATATATCACGTGCAGTAGTTGTCCTTTCAAGAGGTTTGCAAAAGAGAAACTCATCTTTAAAATCGCCATCATTAATATTCCTCACATAAACCAGTAACTATGAACAGTGTGCAACATCTGCAGATTCATCAAGCTGGGTGCTAAATATTGGAAATGGAACAGATTTAATTTCCTGGATTACCTGTTCAAGGATATCAGCAGACATGTCATCTGTTCTTCTGCGCACAGTGTCGTTAGGTAAGGAAATAACACTCAATTTTGTAACGAATTCATCTCCAACCACAACTTGAACAATGTCTTTGGCCACTGGGAGCAGTAAATCCTGAGCAATGATGTGAAGTTTCATAGTTCTGGTAATTCTAAGTGCCATGAAATATCAAGTTTCAATGGCTGCTATGTTTAGTTCGTGGTACTTGCCACCATTGTCAAATCTGAGTTTCTTGAGTCCATCAGCTTTGCTTCTAAAATAGTTGGTATCCTTGCCAGCCACACTCAGATGCTTGCTATCAAAATGGCATTGGCTTGGCTTCATAGAGTCGGCAGATAAAATTTCACAACAAATAACACATTGCGGTTTCTCAATTCCTACTGTAATATTGAATTAAAACCATACTGTAAAAAATCCTCACTATATTTTCTTTTCTTTACAGGATCCATTGTCATGGGATATTTTCCTAATGAAAATAATAAATAACAATAGCTTTAATAATACAAAAGATAATACATGGCATAGTTCAGTCAATAAAGTTCATTAAATTTTCCTATGATTTACCATTCGTGTTTTTTTTACATACCTGTTACTATGACAAAGGGGCAGTATTCACATCAATCACAGCTGAATATAAAAAGACCGATCAGCATCTAGATTAAGTTCCCATGGTACAGAGATATGTATATATTTTTGCAGTAGTTGATGATTTCACAGTACATAATTTTACATTTACCTAGTAACTGTAATTCATTAAGGTAGTTTACTTCCAATACTGCAGCTTTCAACACAGTAGCTTCCAACACAGTAGCTTCTTTCCACAGAGTAGCTGCTCTCTACACAGTAGATGTGCTCTACATATGTGACTGGTCCGAATAAGTACATTATGGCGCCAACCCTGTCACATACACCTGTATTTGTATGGGGTGTATGTGATAGGTTGGGTGCGATGATATCATCACATGGGGTACTTGCATGTGGGTGCACTAGCCTGAAGATGGATAGAGGAGCAGTGTCTTGGTTCCTAAGACCATCGAGAATATGTGTTTTCCGATGGCCTTTGGGGACCCTTGTGAAAGTGTCGTTTGACCCCTAAAGAGGTCGAGACCCACAGGTTGAGAACTGCTGTAATAAGGGGACAGATGCATTTCAGTGGAGAAGCATTAACTTTTGGTCCCTGTGAAGGTGCTCACAGATAGGTGCTTTCAGGAGGAAGTCCCAGATGAATTCCTCACCTTCCTCATTGAAAAGGCCAAGCAGAGGAAGGCTCTGCCACACCTGTGCTGTAGAAAGTTGGAGTTTTCTGGAGATGTACCCCAACTTTCCATTCTTGAGGAGATCCTGAAAAATGGTGCAGGTGACTTTGTCCAGGAGTTGAAAGTTCATGGTATTTGGGACCTGCAAAGCCTCAACTTGTTTTTGTCTGGGCTGGTTCCGGACCATGCGGCCACTTCCCCCAGATCTCCCAAAAGATAGCCTCATGGACTATGTGATCCCTTCCCCCAGCCTCTCAAGGCCAGAGCTAGACTGTGAAGTCCCTGCCTCCAGCATTCCAAGGAGCTGATCTCTCTGGCCCGGGTCTGTACATCCACTTCCCTCAGCATTCCAAGAAGCGGGTCTGCGAAAAACAAGATGATTTACCCACAGACCTTATCCTGACTGAAACCCTGCAACTGCAGCATCAGAAAGCCTCCTTTCCCTTATCAACACATATGTCCTTGGCTCAAATGCTGTATATGCCCCACTGCCTCACTGCCAGGTGCGATATTCCTGACCTAATCCATTGGGTCATGGAATCCATCTGGAGGTTCTTCCTTGCCTTAATAAAGCCTTTATTTACTTTTCATTCCTGACTGAATGCTCACTCCTTTCTGTGCCTCCATTTTCATCTCCCATCTTGGTGCTGAAAGTTGGTATTGGCAGGAGAGGCCTCTATGCCACCCCAGACTCCCTCTGGCCAGTGCAGAGCTGTTTCCCTCTTCAGTGGACCTCTGTAGCCTGTCTGAACAAGCAATTTCTGGTCAGTACCTCTGTGAATATTTGTCCTGTCTCATTCTCGTTTGTCATTCCAGACACTGGGGACCAGCAAACCCATATGGGAACTTAGAGTCTGAAACGCTCCAGGCAGGGGATTATTCTGTCACGCTAGTACTAATTGGAGCTGGAAATAACTGCCTATCCCTGAAAGGGGTATTATGATAAAGTCAGTTTCTCATGTCCATCTTTTCTCTGTGTCTATCTTCTCACATGTGGCCTCCAGCCCTTTGTCTCTGTGTTTATTTCTTGGGAGTCCTGCCACTAACAGGACTGCTGGAACTGGGCCTGGCATTCCCTGCACTCACAGAGAGTGAGTCTGAGCTTCCTCTACCTGTTAGTGTGCTTTGTGTGTGCAGCTTTGCAGTGCCTGCTCCCAGACCTATTCAGACTACTTCTGTCTTTTATCACTCTGAACAAAGGCCCTTGAGCGCCCTCAATTTTTTATGGGTCATGAAGCCAGACCCCTCCCTCTCCTTAGCTCCCCTGCGGTGTCTCTCACTGATCCAAGCTCCCTGCCTGTGAGGTAAAGCCACAGGCCTGCGCCAGTGATCCTTCTTGTTCCAGATAGTGCAGGACCGTCGCCTGGGTCCCAACTCTGATCAGGATGCCTCTCAGGGTTCCCGGACCATTTCCTGCCTGACAGGTGTGGACGGGGACCATGAGATGCCCTTCTCCTCTGCCTGTAACCCCTGCAGTTTGAGACACCATGGGAAGCCCCTTGTCTAGGTCCCCTGGGGACAGTCTCAACAATTTTTATCATGGAACCCCAAAATGGTCTGGTGTTCCATACGTTTAAGCTTGCTTTGTCCTCTGCTCCCGTCCTTCCTTAAGTGCCACCTGCCACCCAGGCCAGGTCCTGCTTGCTCAATCGCCCGCAGTAACTCCTGCTAAACTCCCGTTACCTTCCGCTACCACTCAACCCGATCTCACCCCTTCTTACTCTCTGGAAACATCATAGTTCACACTTACCCATCCTGCACCACACTCCCTTCCACCCACTTCAGGCACAGAACCTAGTCAGACTCCTCCTCAGCCCCCTCAACCTTCCCCAGCCCCTCTACGTCCCCCCTGTCGCTTCTCACAATAGGCCACATTACTTTTGTTTCCTCAGTGACATGGCTGGATCTGAGGGCCCCATTAGGGTCCATGCACCATTTTCCCTCACAGATCACTCCCAGATAGAAAAATGCTTAGGAACATTTTCTAACGACCCCACCACATACGTTAAGGAGTTCCAATATCTCACCCAGGCTTATGACTTAACCTGGCATGACCTTTATATAGTCCTCACTTCCAGCCTCACTCCTAATGAGCAAGAGTGAGTTTTTGCAACTTCTCAGCAACATGCAGATAAGGCCCATCTCACAGATGCCACCATGTCCGTGGGTCCTCATGAAGTTCCTAGGGAAAAGCCAGATCAAACCTATCAAATAGATACCTGAACTGAACACGAAGGCAGGGCCCGCCGGGACCTCATATTACAGTGAATGCTGACCATCTTACAAGCTATTTCTCACAAAGCTGTAAACTTTGACAAAGTATGAGAAATTACCCAGCATCCGGGTGAGAACCTGGCAGCTTTCCTCACACGCCTTAACCCACTATACTAGGCTAGACCTTACCTCTCCAACCAGAGCTACTGTGCTAGGTACTCATTTTATAACAGTCAGCCACCAACATTAAAAAGAAACCTAAAAAGGCTGAGGATGGCCCTCAGACCCCCATCCATGACCTGGTAAACATGGCATTTAAAGTTTTTTTACACCCCGGAGGCACAGGCTGAGGCAGCTTATGAATCCTAGGCACACCAGAAGGCAAGCTCAATCCTTGGTTGCCACCTTGTGGCCGGCTAGAAATTGGGCTCAGAAGACTTCAGGAAGCATCAACTTCAACAGTGACTCTGACCACACACCGCTGGGACCTTGCTTCAAATGCAACCAGGAAGGGCACAGGGCTAAGGATTGCCCACATGCCCAACCACCCACGAAACTGTGCCCATCATGCTGTCAGCAGGCCACTGGAGAAGCGACTGCCCCTCGGTGCCTAGCCTCAGATGGTTAGTGCCTCCAAAACTTGAACATCCATCATTAACACTGCTCAGCCTGGCCAACATTGATGACTTAAGAAGCCCAAAGTCAACCACCCCAGTGACACCCACCCCTCTGTCGAGCCCAGGGTAGTGATCAAGGCAGCATTCCAGGAAGCTGGTTTCCTTTTTGGTGGATGTGAGAGAGCTGTCTTATCAGCCCTCCCCTCCTTCTAAGGCCTAACTTCCCCTTCCCTGGTCTCGGTTATGGGAATTGATGGAAATCCCTCTAGACCTTTAGTCACCTCACCTTTAATTACTCCTTTTCACCGCCCCCTTTAATCCAGCTTGTCAGCATTCATTTACCTTTAAAAACAATTCTAAGGCAAACACAGACCAACTCATTTAACCTTTCTCTCCCTCCAAAGCACACATCTCATTCCATTGTTATCTGTTTAGGCCTGTGCCCCACCCCACCCACCATCACTCAGAGTTTAACTCTACAGCAGATACCAGAAGCTATTAAACTCCCCACCAGTGGTTGCAGTAATATTTATGCAATGCAGCAGAAATGACTCCCAGCAGACCTTTTAACCCTTTTCTGACACTTAATTCAATTTTCATTTTAGTAAATAAGTCTAGATGGAAAAAGTAAGTTTCAGAAAGTCAGAGGAAGTAGCAAATAATCAGAAAAAGAGTTGGATAACTTAGTATAGATTGTATAGCTGTACCAGAATGAGAAAGAAATTTGAAAGTTTACGGAAAGCTGTTTGCCAAGAAATTGATGAGAGAGAAGTACATGTGTTCATAGTAAGAGGGATTATAGTGTGAGAAATGTGAAGGACATCCCGCTGATAGATCCCCCAGGAACACAGGGAAACATCAAAACTGGCAAGGACACCCACAACCTAACTAAACCAGCCTCTCCCATCCCCTCCTCGTCACTGCACAATGCCCAACCACAGTTAATCTGTTATTTCACAAATCAGGATGAAGATGGCTTTTCTCTGCATGGAGTTTGCAGACTGTTAATCCCACTCATACTTATTAGTTCAAACACGCTCACTGACATTCATGCATCCACATGCCCACGTCTACACCCTGGCCGATGAAATTTAAAAAGGTCAATGGAGCTTCCCTTGCTCTTCCTCCTGTTTTCAAAATCCTACCTTGCCTGGATTATGCCACTAGTTGGGTCCCTGATAATAATCTGTCTACTATTACTTTTGGCTCATGAGGATGAGTTCATATTTGCTGTTTAAGAAGGAGGCTGGAGTTATTTGTCAGAGGATGCAGTTGATATGAGCAGCCTGACTGAAGTCAACTCTTGATTGCCTCAAATCAATCCTTCCAGAAGGCATGGGAAGGCATATAAGTCAGCAGGCAGTGGCATGATGAACCCCATAAAGAAACAATAGCCAGGAGCAAAATAGATCTCTGCAAACCAAGATCTCTGCCCCATGCATGAACTGGGCAAGGTGGATGCCAACACACATGGAGAACTGCTAGGATAACAGGTGTCCCCAGTATGACCAAGTGACAATGACCTTCTCCACCTCCTAATAAGTGAGAATCCACTGCCTACGACCCTTCCCTGCATTTCCCTTTTCCTAACACTAGCATTTTGGGACAATAAACATCAGTTGTTAAAGTCACCTAATCTTGGTATTTATTTGTGCTGTAGCAAGACTACAAAACCTAAGAACACCTACTTTTGTGGTTGGAATTAGTTATCATAGAACCAGATCCAACCATAGTAATCCTCTTCACAACACTGCACAGTGAAATGCTGTGACAGGTTTTCTGGTGACAAGATGGCCTCTGTAGGACCATGTGGCTGAGTGTCCATCAGGTTGCAGCTTGATTGGAGGGCAACTGCGACAATAATGATGTTGTGTTTGGTTTGCTTTAGGTTTAGGTTTTGTATTTCCTATGATAATTGGTCATTTTGAGTGAAGATTAAAGGAGGCAGCTAATATCACCAGCTTTACCCAGGTCAAACCCGGCTGGCTTCACCACTGTTTTTTACAAGACATAGAAAGAAAGAGAGGCCAGTAGACCATTTGCTGAGCTTCTTCAGGAGAGGACAGGTAGGATCAGGTAATGTCCTTGGAACTCAGGCTTCCTGTCCTGGTAATATTCTGGACATAGTGGAACATGAATGTCAAGACACATGGAAATTTCCAAGGCATTCAGAAACTCAAGATGTTGAAAAGAGACTAATGCCTTCACCTACACTTACAGTTTGCATCTCTTGTGATGAACTTTCTGGGAAAGAAGAATATCAAGACCATTGAGTGCAGCCTTTATGATGTCAGGGAGAGACTGCCAATCCTCCAACAGAGCTCCAGGGGAAACTGGATTAATGGCCATGTGGCAACCATGGTCTTCACTGTCTCTCGATTTCTCCCAAACATGTCACTGGGTGTGTTTGAAGGAATGGCCTCTGGATAAGAGTCCAGCACACTCTCTTAGTTCTCAAGTGCTATTATGAGTGAAGCAACACCAACCAGAAGCAATTGTCTTATCGTTTATGTGGGTGAAATCCAAATCCAGGATGTTTCAGCTGCAGAAGAAAGCTCTCTCCCTATTGAGTCTGGAACTAGTTCCTTGTCTCCTTGCAACATCTGATTCCTTGACCTCCCTTATATCTGCATGTGTCTGGGCATCAGCCTTACTGGTTTCGAGGAAGTTTGCCTTGTGGGACCTTGGGTCCAGAAACGGACCTTGGTTCAGGTGTCCTTTCCTATTTGTAGTTATACCTTTAAGCTTCTCACTCCTAAAATCTGATGAGAGAGAGAGAGAAAAGTTCATCAGCCACACACCAGAGAACCTCCCTTTATATTCATTTCCACATGGTTGCTAAGGGAGTTTTCCTGTTACCTTCTACTCCAAATGAGCATACTGTCCTAGCAAAGATAACGTAATTCTCTTAAATCTAACTCCAAATAATCTTATTTGCATAGTAAACATGAATGCTTTATAAGTGAGATCTTAAACCAGAAGCAGAGCTTAGGATTGGTAAAGAGGGTAATCACATTAGTTTTCCAGGTGTATGATGATTTCAGCAAAAGTTCTGTTACCTGTACTGGGAGAGAAATTTACAGAGAGGGGCCTATAGGTCCGCAGGTTCACCCTGAGCTCCTACAATGCTTCTAAAAGAATATCCTGACTCAGAGGACCTTCGGGATCCTCATAGAAATTCTGAGGGACAGGGAGCCCCAGAATGGAAAACTCGCACAGTGGCCAATTGTGCTGAAGCAGGTCCTGCAGGACAGCCATGGAGACTGGGTTTCCACACAAGTTGGTGAGCTGGTAGCACTGGCCCAGAGCAGGCTTCAAGGCAGTGAGCTCAGAGTCATTGGTGTCACAGTCAGCTAAGTTCAGGTGGTTCAGGGTGACTGAGAATCTCTCTAGCTGTATTTGGAAGAATCCATTCATTGAGACTGCCCTGAAAACACCACTCAAATGCAGAAACCTTAGTTGGCCGGTGCAGGGACACAAGCACAGGCTGTTCAGACCAGAGTCCAAAGGAATGCAGGACTTTAAAGTGAAAAACTCCAAGTGTGTCGGCAAACAACTGAGTAGTTGATAGAGGTGGTCATTGAGGAAGAAGAAAGATTCCAGAATGAAGTGCTGGAGTTGATGCAGACTGAAAAGGTTAGAGGTCAATTTTGCAAGAAACTTCTCTGCTTTGTTCATGGTACATCACCGCAGGTGATTTGGGAAAGATGGAGTGTGCTCAGGTGACTCACCTAGAGCACGTAAGGAGCAAGCCATCTAAGGCTGTGCAGGTCGCATCTGCAGTGGATTCCTACCTCCTGCACCCCATCCATCTGCACCCCATTCAAGATCTCAATAATGGGAAGTTGTGACAGAACTCCTCCAAATGCTAGTTTCATACAGCACAGAGGTGTCAGGAACTTTCCCTGTTTGACCCTCTCAATGAGGCAGGTGAGCAATTTATTAGGGAAGGTTTCAAGAAAGCAAAGGTCTGTGAGCCAAGCCATGGAGGCCAAGGGCTGAGGCTTCTCTCTTTCTCAGGGATTCTTCCCTTTTTGAGTCTTGATTCTTGACTTGATGGTCATAGTATCTTCTGATGAGGTCACAGAGGCAATGCATTGGTTTCCATACCACACTTTCCAGAAGTTTGTGTCAATGTCCAAGAAGCATACATCCAGTACTTTCAGTTTGCATCTCTTGCGGGGAACTTTCTGGGAAAGCAGAATATCAAAACCATCCAGGGAAGCCTTTAAGATGTCCTGGTGAGAATGCCCAGACTTCATTAGAGCCCCTAGTGGGAGCTGGATGAAAGGCCAGGACCCCACCATGGCTTTCACTGTCTGTTTGTGTCCCCCAAAGAAAGCTGCCATGAACAGGGGTGGGAAGAGTTCTGTGGGAAGCCACTCCAGAGAAGCAATAGCTGAGGTCCTCATTCTACAGCACACTCTGGATGGCAAGGTCCAGGAGCCTGGTGGGTTCCTGCTGCTCATGCTGAACAATCTGCTTCAAAAGGAGTCCTGAGCTGTGAATGGAAAGAGGGATCTGCTCAGACTTCTGTGAGAGCCACGCTGGTTGTCCTAGCCCTCCAAAATCTGGAGGGGAGCTTTTTGACTATGCCACTCCTCTCATCAACTCGCAGTGGTAGAGGCTGACAAGGTCCAGGTGGGGCTTAGAATTCAACTGTGATGCTTTCTCTGACTCAAGTTGGTCCTGAAGATGTGGAATCCAAGATGGGCAGGTTGAGCAGCTGTGGAAATGTAGATTTGTAAAAGATAAGTAGGGCATATGGTAGTTGCACATTGAATCAAACAATCCCAGGGCTTATTATGCAAGTAATAAGAATTCAAGGGGAATGACAGGGCATTCATCAATTGGAAATTTTGAGATATATATTGAACTACAATGCTCTCTATGATTGGATAATATCTATGGGAGTACAAGAAAGTCTTGTCAATACAGTGAAGAGTCAAATTTCCAATCACTAATGAAGAAATTGAAGAATTCTTCCATGCACGTCAATGTGAAATTGACCATTGAGGTATTCCAGAGGCAGAGATAATTCTTGATAAGTAATAAGAAATTAGTAAACAGAGAGGTAGAAAAGCATTTGGAAAATAGGATGTTGGTATTAAAATAAATCGGGAAATCACAGGGTAGATATTGCAAGGATAATTGAGACAGACTAGCATTAGCCACCCTAACGCCATCTTGTTGACTGCTGAATCACATACCTCCTACTCCTTCCATTTCAGAAAATCCCACTAGTGATTGGTTTTTAAATATACTCTTATGGAATGAAGATGGAAATATTTTAATTAATAATATTGTTCTCTTTGATGTTGTAACAAGGACATTAGTATATTTATTTTATTTACCTGGGTGTTATAATCAATGCTGTACCATGTTAATGCTCACTAACTCTAAAGCATAATAATATTAATTTTGCTTTCTACTTCTGTCCATACTTTCTTAAGTCCTGGACAGATAGATTCCAAATTAGTTTTTGTCTTTAAAGATGGACTGAAATGTCACTTGTGGACTAATATCAAGAATTTCTTTTAGCTTCCAGCAGTCCCATTATGACAGAGAAAAAAAAAACCCTTCTAAGTTATCATTTGAACCGCCAGCACAATGATACCTTCACCACACATATCTTTTTTAACGACACAAATGGCAGCTATATACGTGGACTTCTGGCGATGTAATTCACAGAAATAAAATAAACTATATCTGTTGGAAATGTTTCATAGTACAAAAGAGACCCCAGTCCAAAATATAAGTTAAGGACAACATTTATTCTGTCATAAAGGACAAAAAAACAAAACAAAGCCAGAAACACATGAGGGATGTCATTAGCATGAAGTCATGATAGCATCCTACAATTCAGAGATAGGATGTTACTTCAACTAAGTCATGGAATACAGGAGACTGTCAAATTTATGATATATGATTCATTAAAAATCACTGGGAAAACCACCACCACCACTGCAACCACCACCACGTCGATCACCACCACCATTACCAAAAGAAGCACGTCCACCACCAGCAGTATAACCAACACTAGTACATTGAATACCAACAATAACAAAACTTCCATGAACACCATCATACCATACACCATCACCTCCAGCACTACCAAAACCACCAATACCACTATCACCACAACTAAAACCACCATCAACCCTACCATCACCACCACCCACTCCCCCCACACTACTACCACAGTAACTACTACCCCCACCACTACCAATTACAGCAGAATCACTAACACCACAAGTAACATGACAACCATAATCACCACCAGTAACCCCACCACCATTACCTTCAGAACCACAAATCATTAGCACAATGACTACCAACACCAACACTATAACCAAACCCATGACCACGCATCCTACCAGCCCAAGCACCATCACCATTCCCACAACCACCAGCACAATCCCCAATACCACCACCACCCACACCACCAGCACTACCACCAACATCATAACCAAATATACCACCACCATCAATAGCATCAACACCACTATTATCACCACCATCACTACCTCCAACACCAGTACCCTGAAAACCATCATCACCACTACAAGCAAAAACAATACCCATGTCACCAACACCACTAACAACATAACAATCACTACCAACTTCATGACCAATATCAACACCAGTACTAGTGCCATCTAACCAATACCACCACCACTACCACCATTGATACTAGCAACACCAAAACCAATAACATCACCACCAGAACCAGTAACACCAACACTGCCACTAATATGACTGCCATCAAAACCACCACCTTCACCAAACATACCACCACCATCAGCACCACCACCATCACCAGAGAAAACACCACTACAACTACTCTAAAAACGTCTAACACCAATGACAACAAAATAATTACCACCAACACCATCACCACCACTAACTTCACCACCACTATGACCATCTGCATCATGACCACCTATAAAAGCACCACCACCAGTATCAATACAACTAAAACCAAAACCATCAGCACAACTACAATGACCACCAGCAAAGCCACCAATATTTCCACGATTAACATCACTAGCACTACCACCAATACCATCACCAAATATAGCACCAACACAATCAATACCATCAACACCACTACCATCCCCAATATCACCACATCCAACACCACCATAAAAAACACCACAACCAATACCACCAACACCAATATCACCAACAGCACTACCACAATCACCATCACAACCACCATTATGAACACCACCACCAGAAGTTCCATCATCACCATGACCAATAGCACCACCACCAGCACCAGTACCACCAACAGTCCCAACAATATGACCACCATCAAAACCACCACCAACACGAATAACACCATCACCAAACATACAACCACCATCAGCTCCACCATGACCATCATCACAATAGAAAACACCACTACGACCACTACAACCAACTCAAATACCTATATCATCAATGACACCAAAACCATTACCACAAACAACATCACCAACACTAATTCCACCATGACCAGTACGAACCACAACATGACAGCCATTTAAAGAACCACCACCAATAGCAATACCACCAAACTATCAACACCACTGCAGTCATCACCAGCACTACAACCAACACCATCACCACCAATGCCATCACCATTATCACCATCAACATCATCACAAACTCCACCAAATACACCATTAGAAGAAGCACCAGTAGCACCACCACCTTCACCATCTCCAACACCAGCAACACCACCAACATCAACACCACTACCTCAAAAAATTTCAGTAACACTACCACCACCACCAGCACTACCAACACCATCAACCCCACCACCCCCTTAAGCACAACCATCCCCATTCGACCAACATATCACCAGAATTAACCCACCACCAGAACTACCTCTAACACCATCACCAAACATACCACAACCACAACCACTATTACCACCACCATCACCACCACCACTTCCAACACCATCACAAAACATACCATCAGTAGCATCACCAGCACCACCACCACAGTAACAACTATCAGCACCACCACGACCACCAATACGAAAAGCACCAACAACACCACCTTGTCCATCACCACCAGCATCACCAAAATAACCATGTCCACCACCACCAGCATCTCCAACACTAGTACACTAAATACCAACAACAACTATACTACCATGAACATCATCACGGCATATACCATCACCACCAGCACTACCAAAACCACCAATACCACTATTATCACCACAAATAATACCACCACCAACCATACCAATAACATCAATGACACCAAAACTACCATCACCACGACCACCTCCAACAGCATCACCAAATATACAACCACCACCACCATCACCACACATACGAACCACCATCACCAACACAATCATCACATAGACTACCAACACCAGCACCATCAGCAGCACTGCCATCACCATGTCCACCACCTATACTACCACTCTCACCTGAATAAATCCATCACCAGTACCACCACAACTATCACCACCACCAGTACCACAAACACAACCCCCTTCACAAACATCACCACCACAACCATCATGACTACCACCACCTCCAACACCATTATCAAACATACCATCAGTAACAGCACCAGCACCAGCACCACCAGAGTAACCACCACTATCAGCAAAACAACCTCCACCAATGCAACCATCATCAGCACTACCACCACCACATATCCATCACCAAGACCATCACCAAAATAACCATGTCCAACACTAGTACATTGAATGCCAACAACTGAACTACAACGAACACCATCACAACATATACCATCAACATCAGCACTAGCAAAACCAATACCACTACTATCACCACCACTAATGCCACCACCAACCCTACTGCCACCACCAGCTCCTACCACTACCACAGAAATTACTACCCCCACCACTACTAATTACAGTGAACCACTAACACCACAACTAATACCACAACCATAATCAACACCAATAACACCACCACCATCACTATCAGAAGCAACAAATCCATCAGCACAATGGCTACCAACATCAACACTACCACAAACACCATGAGCACACATACTACCAGCTCAAGCACAATCACCATTACTACCACCACCAGCACTGCCACCAATACCACCACCATCCAAATGAGCAGCAATGCCACCAACACCATAACCAAATATACCACCACCATCAACAGCATCAACACCATCATCACTACCTCCAACACCAGTACCATGAAAACCACCACCACAACTACAATCAAAAACAACACCCATGTCACCAACTCCACTACGAACATCACCACCAACATCATGAACAATACCACCACCAGGACAACCACCATCTAACCAATAACACCATCACTACCACCACGGATACCACCAACACCACGACCAATAACATCAGCACCAGCACCAGTACCAACAACACTGCTACCAATATCACTACCATCAAAACCACCACCATAACCAAATATACCACCACCATCAGCACCACCACCACCATCACCACAGAAAACTCCACTACCACCACTCTAAACACCTCCAATACCAATAGCATAAATAACAAAAAAATCATTACCAAAAACACCATCACCACCACTAACTCAATCACTACTATGACCACCCAGAACATGACCACCAATAAAACACCACCACCAATATCAATACAACTACCACCAAAATGATCAGCACAACTACAACGACCACCAGCACTGCCACCAATACCATCGCCAACTATACCAACAACACCCTCAATACCATCAACACCAATACAATCAACAACATCACCAACTCCAGCACCACTACCATGAAAACCACCAACACCAATATCATCAGTACCACTACCAACATTACCATCACAACCACCATCATGAAAAATAGCAGCAGTAGTACCACCAACACCACGACCAATATCACCACCACCAGCATCATCACCACCAATAGTCCCACCAATATGACCACCATGAAAACCACCACCAACACCAATAACACCATCCCAAAGTACACAACCACCCTCAACACCACCATGATCATCACCAGAGAAAGCACCACTACCACCACTATAACCACCTCAAATAGCAATATGACCAATGACACCAAAACCATTACCACAAACAACATCACTACCTCTAATTCCACCTCAACCATTACCACCCACATTATGATTGCCATTTAGAGCACCACGACCAATAGCAATACCATTACCACCAAAACCATCAATACCACTACAATGATCACCAGCATTACCACAAACACCATAACCTCCAATGCCATCACCATCATCACCACCAACACCACCATCACCTCCAGCAAATCCAAAAGGAGTAAAACAACATTGCCTCAAAAAACATCAGTACCACTACCACCAACAACAGCACTACCAAAACGATCACCCCTGCAACCTGCTTCACCATAAACATCCTCATTTCGACCAACATATCACCACCACTACCCCTACCACCAGCACTACCTTGAACACCATTACCAACCATACCAACACCACCACCACATCCACCATGACCACCACCATCACCAACAACACCTCCAACACCAACACCAAACATACCACCAGTAGCAGTACCAGCACCACCACCACCGCGACAACCACCACCACCACCACCACCACCACCATGTCCATCACAATGACCATCACTAAAATAACCACATCCACGACCAGAAGAATCTCCGACATTAGTGCACTGAATACCAACAATGAAACTACCACGAATACCATTATGACATATACCCTCACCACCAACACTACCAAAACCTCCAATACCACTAACATCACCAAGACTAATACAACCACCGATCCTACCACCACCAACAGCCCCTCCCCCCACACCACAACCACAGAAATTATTACCTTCACCACTACCAATTACAGAAGAACCAATAACACCACAACTAACACCACAGCCATAATCACCACGAATAACCCTACAACCAGTCCCCAATTTCTGTCTACTTAATGGCCTCTCTAAATTCCACTTCCACATGGAGACGACATTGCAAAGGGGTCAATCTGTTGTGAATAGAATTCACAGAAACTCTCCTGAGCAAAGAAGTCAGCAATATTTTTGTGTGTGTTAGTCTGGGTAATTTAGAAAAACAAATCCACAGAAACTCATGTATAAGAGAGAGTTTTATATAAAGGTTAAATGCACATCAAGAAAACATCCCAACCAGGTGATGATTATGGTTGTGGTGTTATTTCTGTTGGTAGTGGTTCTACTTTCATTGGTAGTGGTGAGGTATTAGTTACTGTGATAGTGGTGTGGGGGTAAGGGCTGATGATGGTGGTAGTGTTGGTGGTGTTTTTTGAGGTAGTCGTGTTGGTGTTGCTTGCATTGTTGGTGGTGTTGATGGTGAAGGTGGTGGTGTGACTGTGGGTTGTACTGGTTTTGGATTTGGTGGAGGTGGTAGTGGTGTTGATGGTCATAGTGGTGATGGCATTGGTGGGGATGGTTGTGGTTGTAGTTCTGGTGATCTTTGTAGTGCTGTTGATGATTTTGGTGGTAGTGCTATTGCTATTGGTGGTAGGGCTTTAAATGGTGGTCACCATGTGGTCGTAGTGGAATTAGTAGTATTGATGTTGTTTGTGGTAATGGTTTTGGTGTCATTGGTGAGGGTAAATGCTCAAAGCATGCCATTTGAAAAAGTTTTCGAAAACGGACCTGTCACTTCTGCAAGCACGTCTTCATGTTCTCACTCCTAATGGATGAGAATCCCCATGCCAGGGTATGGTGTACCATGGACAACCACTTTCAGTGGTTCATTCTACTCTTTCTTACATGTCCCCATTACCAAGCGTTTTGGATGAAATGCATAGGCTTTTCTCCCCAAGCTCAGGTAAGCATTTGAAATGTTGATGGAAATGTGAATTGCACCACTATGGTGGAAGAAATTTTCTTTCTGCTTCTTAAAGGCAATCCATTGATTCACTATTGTCAGACAGTTTTTTCCATATGTTCGTGTCCAACAGCTTTCAAGATAAATGGCTTTGCATTCCTGTTTAAAAATATTTCAAAGTAAACCTTGAAGTATAATATTTGTTTTGATACAATTCTATCTTACCACGTTGAAGGAAATCTATTCAATGCAAGTATTTTACAAATTTATGAACCAACCAAAAAAGCAAGGTATGCAGAAATTGAAGAATTCCACCAATGGCTTCAGTCAGTAATTGGTCAATCATGCAATCCAGTTTTGTTGATAATTATGGACATTAGAAATGCATAGATGACTCCTTCAGGACCAGTGGTGAGAGGGGCGATGTCTGGAGGGTGAAGGGAATGTGGGGTAGAAAGGTGGAACCAATTACAAGAATCTAAGTATTGCTTCCTCCCTGGGGGATGGACAGCAGAGAAGAAGGTGGAGGGAAACATCGGACAGGGTAACTTATGACAAAACTATAATAATTTATGATCTATGAAGGGTTCATGAGGGAGCGGGGAGGGGGGAGGGAGGGGGAAAATGAGCAACTGATATTAGGGGCTAGAGTGGGAGGCAATGTTTTGAGATTGATGAGGGCAACACATGTGCATATGTGCTTGACACAATGGATGTATGTATGGATTGTGATGAGAATTGTACGAGCCCCCAATAAAATAATAATACTAAAAAAAGAAATGCAAAAGATGGAAACAATAGAGCATTTGGAAAATATGGACCCTTTGATAGAAGCAAATCTGGAGATCACATGATAGAAATTTCTTCTCTTTCCAGTTTATTGCATGCAAGAGTTATACTAGTCCAAAAGTTCAAAGTGAAAATCAAATGGTAACATTGTACACAAAAACACAAATATATTAAAGTATTTCTATGCAATCATAGAAATGTTTATTAAACAAAAACATTAAAAGATGAAGGTACTGTTCCTTGACATAGCCTATATCTAGGTGTATACACTTTTTTAGGACTATATACTTGTGAAGGTGTTGCTTCCTACTCTAACCCTTTCCAAAAAGAACTCCGCTTTTTTTTATATGCTCCATGTCAAAATGGCACTTTTTGCATGCTTGTAGGATTCAAAAACTACAACAAAACGTTCCTTTTAGATGCTCCAATTCATTCCATAAAATCACATTCATTTTTTATTAAAAAACTGATGGAATTTGGTACTCATAAAGGCAAAAGCTTGCTAAGGCCAAGACATTTGTCTTAAAACGGAAACTGCAGAACCATGTGAGAGTCTCAGCTTCAGTGGCTTGCACTGATGTATATACAGTCATCTTTCACCAGTGTCTAGACTTCAGCCAGTTTCTTTAGTGGTCAAGGTTGATTGTCTTCCCTCTTGGGGCTCATTTTTGAGGTCTTCCCGATTATCCTGAAAATGATTGATCTATTCAGAAACTCTTGTTTTAGGAGGTGCAGCGTTTTCATAAGTTTGTTGCAAAGCTTTATTGATTTGGGGAGATGTCCACTCGAGTTTTGTTAAGAATGTATTATCAGTCTTTACCACCAGTTTTCCCCCCGTGGCACAAAACAATAAGGATCCTTTAATTTTTTTGAATGGTACAAGTCTAAGAAAAGTGGATTACTGAGGAAACATATCTGCTATCATTCACTGACTGCATGTGTTAAGATGCATGCATGGACCAGAGCCCTTGTGGTAATACTTTTTGAATTACCCTTTTACAGGCTGTGGAGTTTCAAATTTTTCATAAAGAATATAAGGAAAGTTTCTATTAATTACAAGTAAATTCCCACATAAGCTTCATCCACAAGCGTTTAAAAGCCCCACTTAAGCTTTTGTCAAAAGCATTAAAAACCCATAAACTTTCAGCTGGTCGACCTTAGCAAGCTCAATTTCTACAAGGAACTGGCATATGTTCTTGCACTGGTCACTCTGCTGCTGAATCACTTCTCTATATTCTGTATGCTCAATCACAGTACAATTGCAGGCAAATTTCTTCTTAAACACTTTCACTGGTTTCTCTTTATCATGATCATAAGCAGTTCCTTGGATAGTAGCAAGGGTCTTCTTGACGTTTCTCTGTTGCATTCTTAATATATGTAATCATCAAAGATTTTGTCTTGATTGGAGCTACAATCAATGTTCATGAAAGCAGCAGTCAAAAGATCGAAGAATAAGTTGCATAAGGTAAATCTGATGCACAAGATCCCTTTAGAGCATTGTAAAGCAAGGGTGATACTTTGAAGACTAAGGTGAGCCTGATCCAACCCTTGCCATTTTCAATTGCCTCACATGCATGTGAATGTTGAGCATTAAATAAGGAAGCTTGAAAAAGAAGCAATGCATTTGTATTGTAGTGCTGGAGAAGAATATTGAAAGTACCATGGACTGCTAAAAGGACTGACAAGTCTGCCTCAGAATAAGTGCAGCCAGAGAGCTCCTTAGAGGCAACAAGCCTTTGTTTTACGTTCTTTGGACATGTAGTCAGAGGAGACCAATATTTGGAGAGGGCCATCATGCTTGGTCAAGTAGAGGGCAGGAACAAAGAGGAAAGCCCTCAGTGGGATGACTTGGCACAGAGGCTGCCACGATGGGTAAATCCCGCCCGTCTGATGCAGGCTGGACCAAATTTGGTTTCCTGCATTTTCTGTATTTTCAGTTTAAATTGTTTTGTTTGGTTTTTGTTTGTATTAAGTTGTACCTCAGAGGGGTTATGTCGATGGAGGTCACACCTTGAAGCTGTTTGATACAAGGGAGTACCACCCAAATGGAAAAAGCTCTTAGGCAAGCATCAAGCAACTCAATCTGAGTTAGTACAGACAGGGGCTTCACATGGGAAGGCTCTCGCTGGTAAATTTTTTTTCATAAAAGGAGCTTCCCTCAAACCTCACTTTTTGTGATGACCAATTTAAGAGAACAGCGTGTAGCTGTGAAATTTTGTTTCCTCCCCAATAAAAATGCTACAGAAGTGGTTTTGATGTTGAACACAGTTTACGAGGACAGTGCTTTGGGAAAAACTCAAGTGTACAGGTGGTTTTCTCGTTTCAATAAAGGTGAAATGTCAGTTGATGACAAACCTTGTTCTGAACATCAGTCAACTTCCTGAACGGATGAAAATTCCAGCTAGAAGTGCATTCAGGATTCGATCCACCAAGTTAGACTGTTAATCAAATTTTCTATTTAGAGGTTTTGAAAAGATAGTGTAACAGTGTATGACAAAAGGGGTGATTTGTGGCAGAAAAGGGACCTGTTTTGCCACAACAACAATATACCTGCTCACACAGCCATCTCAGAATACTAGTTATTGGCCCCAAACAACATGCCTCTCTTGTCCCACGCGCTTTACTCATGTGATCTCACTCCAATTGACTTCCTTTTGTTTCTGAGAATGAAGAGGGACATGAAAGGACAGTGATTTGATGATGTGGAAGAGGTGAAGAGAAAAATGATGGAGGAACTGTCACCCATTGAAAGAGATGAGTTTGAAAAGTGTTTCCAAGCATGGAATTGCAGGTTTGACAAGTGTATTAAGTATAATGGAGAGTATTTTGAAGGTGATAAGGTTGCTTTGTGAAAATTTTAAATACATAGCTTTGAAATTTTTTCCATTTTTCTAGGGGGTACCTCCTCATATGTTTTTCTGATTTTCAGTATATGAAACCCAGGATTGGTGAAACTATAGAGAGAACAAGTAGAATAAGGAGTTTGGAGGAGGGTTCACAGTGGTTGTGGTGGCGCGGGTGGGGTAAAAGGTAGACGATGTCAAGGTATCCATGTAGAAAAAGAATGTTTGGAAACTGATTGTGGTAGTAATCCTACAATTCTGCTTGACGTGATTGAACTATGGAATGACATGATATATGTGTGTCAAATCACAATTAATTACTTTAAGAAGAAGAAGAATAGGAGCAACAGAGGATGGTGCAGCAGTTTGTTCTTTTGTGCATGTTCCCCATAGATCGGAACTAAATCAGCGTCAACCAACAACAACAGGGCATGTCTCAGCCATCACCCTTGAAAGGCTGGAGGTTCTGGAGAGTGGGCATACAACTCTATAACTTTTCTCATTGCCTGAGGAATGCTGTGGTGGCTGGAGAAGTGGAGCAGTGAGAGATGAGCAAGTGTAAATGTCCTGAGTTCTTGGTTTCAACCAGTATTTGGGCACCACAACTTTGCTTTTTAATATTTTAAAGAGGTCTTTGGCTGTGGTTTTTCCCCAATAACAGATTAATAATAATACATTTTCATAGAAAAGGAATTCAGTTCCCATTTGTATAGTTAATATTATTCTATAAAAGTAGAAGTTGTAGACTTTAAAGCTTGAAATAGGTAAACAGTTTTCTGGTATTCCTTCTGATGCCACAACGATATTCTTCAGGCCACGTTTTATTCGGCATGTGATTTTATTTCTGACACTCTCCTATTGATATATCACAGAAATCATTGCTGAATAATTATCATTAATATTTTAGGTTGGCATGATATTCATATTAATAATATTGTTCAATAATGACCACATTCCATCAAATCACCTTTCTTTGGAATGAGCACCAATGGTATCTATTCCAATTGGTTGCCCAGGTAGCTCTCTTCCAAAGAGTAGTACAATCAGAATGTTCCTTAGAAGGGAGGATGGTGAGGTCTCATCTCATGTATTTTGAACATGTTATCAGGAGGGACCAATCACTGAAGAAGAATTCCATGCTTGGTAGAGTAGGGGAAACTGAGAATGATTAATCCTGGCTGCAATCATGCACTCAAATCTAGCAATCATTATGAGGATAGCAGAGCCAGTCAGTGCTTCATTCTATTATTCATAGGGTCTTTAGGATTTATAATAGCTTTGTGGGGCATTTAACAACAATAGGCTGAAAAAAAGCAATAGAAATTGAGTAGTTTAATTTTTAATTAATTGGGATATAAACACATACATATATAATCATTCCTCCTTGGTTCAAACACATCCAGTGGAATTGTACGTTTGCTACTACAATCAGTTTCCAAACCTTATTTTTATATATGGACCCCTTGGCACCCTCACCCCTTCACCTCGCCACCACTGTTGTGCCCCTCCCCCTAAAACACTTATTCAACTTGCTGACGCTATAGGTGCATCAGTCCTGGTTTGCAAACACCAGCAAGTGAAAAAACATGTACTACAACTTAAAAAAGAAAAAAAGAAATTAAGTAGTTTTAATACTGTCCTGTTCTAATGCTAGGGAAACTGAATTCTAAAACGTATGAAAAATGTATCTAATTCTGCTACTCATTAAACCTACACTATAATCTGGATTTTCTTAGTGGTATACTGGGATCTTTTTACATTTTCAAATATTGTAATTCCTTGTATTATAGGCTTCAATTAATTTTAAACTTTTTAGGAGTAATGAAACTTGTTTCAGATTTTACCATTGTTACCTTTTAATTATCCTTCTATTTTCCTCAACTTCATAATCAATCATCCTTCTTCTTGCCTCAAAAAACAAACTATCTATTGTCAGCATAGCTATATTTGATGTAAAGACTTCCTGAAGAGCCACTTACAAACATTCATTCTAGTAATTGGTAATTTAATTCACCAATTTATCAAGTCCAGAAACTAATATTTAAAGGACAGGGGTTGTAAGCCTGAGTAACTTTTGACATAAATATTTTATTAGGCAGAATGGCAATTCGATGACTTTGAAACTAAGTCCTGCTACCTATATTTTCCTTTGGTAACACGGAATTTTAAACTATTAAATTTAAATGTCTAAATTGAATATGGAATCACCAGTTTGTCTCAGTTCCAACATTGTTTATTTATTTATTTTGTTATGATATCTTATATTCTGTTTCCTGTATGTCAATGGAACTGAAATAAACCTCAGTATTGTTTAGTGGTTTGTTTGTTGTTCATAGATGTGTTTTTCCCGTGGAACTAACTTCTGCAGAGGATAGAGAGCAATTGTCAGAGTAATAGTGTCTCCGATAATTGATAGCCAATACCTTTGTACTTAGTGATTAAAGAAAGCCTGGACTTATTACAAAGATTTCTTATTTTACAAGATTTTCGACACATATTAGAGCCCTAATTCACTCTGCTAAAGGTTACAACTGGTTTGTAAGACGATCATAACATCACAGTAACAATGTGACATCATCCTTATTTTTGATATCATACATGCATTGTGACAACATAGAAACATTGATGTCATCATACCAACATTGTACCATCACAGTAACTCACTGTGACATCTGAGAAAAAAATGTGACATCATATTTAATTGGTGACATCCTACGTACACTGTGACATCACACTAACATTATGACATTGTAGTAACATGGAGACATCATAGAAACCTTGTGATGTCATACCAATATTGTAATATCACAGAAATATAGTAGGAGTACACAAACACTGTGATAACATCCGACTAACTTTTGACACCATACCAACATTGTTATATCACAACAACTCACTGTGACATCATAACAACAATGTGATACAACATTAACATTGAGATACCATGCTAATAATTTAACCTCACATAATATTGTGATACCACACTAACATTTTGATATCAGACCAACACTATAACATCACAGAAGCATGGTAACATTACACTATTACTACTGTGACATCACAATACTATGGTAGCACACTAACTTTGTGACTTCAAAGTCACATTGTAAAATCCTAGAAAACTTTTGACATCCTACAAACATTGTGACATCACAATGAACCTATGACATTAAACTAACATTGTAATATCATACTACCAGTGACATCACATCGTGACATCCTCACATTGTGACATCATTTAAACATTGTTACATCACAGACACTTTGTGACATCATACAAGCATTGAGACATCACAGTAAGGATGTCTTACTAACATTATAGCAAGACACGAATACGGTGGCATCACACAAACACTATGACATCATATTAACCTATTGACATCATGAAACACTGACATAACAACATTATGAGAATAGAGTAACACATTTTAGCATTATAATAACAATTAGACATTACATGAACATTTGGACTTCATTCTCACTTTGGGTATCATGACTTCCAATGTGGTTTTCTAAAGTATTTACAGAATGGAAGGATTGCTGTTTTAGCCCACCAGCCTCCTTGTAGGATAAATATTAGTCTATCAGCTTGTGTACAGAATCCTGCTGGCATAATACATGATGAACTGGATTGCTAGCCATAAAGGCAGCAGTTAGAGCCCAATAGCCACTCTGAGAATGATGATACTTCCTGATTCAGTAAAATTTTACAACCTTGGAAACCCTATATTGGGTTGCTATGAGTCATAATTGACACGACGTCAGTAGATGAGTTTCTGTAAAGTTTTACAGCCTCCAAACCACTTGGAAGAAGTTATTTTTTGCCCTATGGAGTTTCCGAGATGGAATAAGTAAACAGCAATAGTTAATTGTGTAAGCAATATATAATTTCTGAAGACAAACTACCAAGAGTTATATAGCCAGGGTGATTATTTGAGCTTATTATTGCCTTATTGGTAGAGATTTTACATCTAAAAATATGTGGTTTTTTTAGGTGCCATCTGGACAGTGCTAACTCATAGCAACCCTTTGCAAAACAGAACAAAACACGACACAGTTCTACATCATTTTCTCAATTAATCCAATGTTTGAGTCCATTGTTATAGTCATTCTGTTAGCCCGTATCACTAAGGGGCTTCCTCTTTTCTGCTGCCTCTATATGTAACCAAACAACATGTCCTTCTCCAGGGTCTGATCTCTTCTTACAATATATCCAAAGAATGTAAGATGAAGTCTTGCCATCCGTGCCTCTAAGGTACACTCTGGCCTTACTTCTTCCCAAGATGGATTGGTTTATCCTTTTAGCATCCCCTAGTACTTATATTCTTTTGTAGCACCACAATCCAAAAGCATCTATTCTTCAATGGTCTTCCTTATTCAATGGCCAACTTTCACAAATGTGCTAGTCTGGGTTGACTAGAGAAACAAATCCAGAAACAGTCATATGTGTATAAGAAATGGCTTTTGTATATTGAGAAACAAATTCCCAGCCTAAGTCTAAATCTAAATTCCCAGCCAAGTCTTAAATCTAATATTAGCCCATATGTCTGATACTAGAACATAAATTTCTCTTTAGACTCATGCAGCACATGCAATGATACAGAATGCAGGAAGAATACAGGCCAATGGGTAGAAGATCTTGTGGATCCAGTGGCAAATACCTTTTCTCAACAACACAGAAGGTGAGCTCCCCAGATGGAACACACCAAAATCAAATCAACTACATCTCTGAGAAGAATCAATGCATAATATCCATATCAGCTGCTAAAACTGGGACAGGTGCAGACTGTGGTACAGACCATCAATTGCTCATATCTAAGTTCAGAAGAAAACTGGAGAAAATTAAAACCCATCCAGTAGAGCCGAAGGACAGCCTGAATTTCAAGAACATCTAAAGAAGGAGATTTGATGCATTGAACACTAATGACAAAAGACCTAATGAGCTATGGGAAGACATCAAGATTACCATTCATTGAGAAAGCAAAAGGTCATTAAAGCGACAGCCAAAAACGAAACGATCAAAGTGGATGTCAGAAAAGGTACTGATAATCGCTATTAATGGCACAATAGCTAAAGCAAATGGAAGAAAGGATGACATCAAAGAGCTGAATAGAAAAATTCAAAGGGCAGCTATTGAAGACAGAGCCAAATCTTACACTGAAATATGAAGGGGGAAAAAACCCACCGTAGAATTAGTAAACCTAATGGGAAGAACATGCTCAGTATATCTTACACTGAAAGAGCTCAAGAAAAATAATCTAAACCTTGAGTTACCATCTTGAATGATTTTCAAGGCAAGGTATTTAGTGATGCAAGAAGCCTCAACAAAAGATAGAAAGAATAGAGAATCACTGTAGGAAAAAGAACAAGTTGACTTTCTACCATTTCAGACTTATCATATGAAAAAATACCAATAGTGAAGGAAGAAGCTCAAGCTGAACTGAATTCATTAGCCAAAATCAAGGCTCCAAGAATTTATGGAATGCCATTTGAAATGTTTCAACAAGCCAATAAAGCACTTGAAACACTCACTTGTCTATGCCAGGATATTTGGACGACATCTACTGCGACGACTGACTGGAAGAGATCCATATTGGTGTCCATTTCAAAGGTTGATGACCCAATGCATTGCTCAAATAATAGAAAAATATTCATATCCCATTCAAGCAAGTGTATATTTAACAAGGGATATAACTGATGATGTTTACTTATTTTTTAATGACTAAGCAAAGTCATTCAACTAAGTGGACCATAATGAAATATGAATAACTTTAAGAAAAATAGGATGTTCAAAACACCTTAGTATGCTCATGAGGAACTTTTACATGGATCAAGAGGCAACTGTGTAAACAGGGAATACTGCATGGTTTAAAATCTAGAAAGGTGTCCACTAAGATGGTATTTTATCACCAAATTGTTCCCTTTATATGCTGAGAAAATAATCAGAGAAGCAGGGTTTTATTAAGAAAAATGTGGAACCAAGATTGGAGGATGGCTTAAAAACCTGCAATATAAGATGATAAAGCATTGCTTGTTGAAATTGACAAAGAATTGAAGCACTTGCTGATGAAGATCAAGGATTGTAGCATGGATTATGAGACAATGTAAAGACGAACAAAATACACACCGCTGGACCAACAGCATCATGATAAATAGAGAAAAGTTAGAAATTCCAGGATTTTTTTCTTGCTTGGATCCACAAACAATTCTCATGGAAGGAGAAGTCAAGAAATCAGAAGATAATTTGTGTTACATAAAATCTGTGGCACAAGACCTCGTTAGAGTATTGAAAATCAAGGACGTTACCTTGAGGATTAATTTGAGCCTGATACAAGACATGGTATTTTACATTGCCTCTTATGTATATGAAATTTGCGCATTGAATTAGGAAGACAAAAATCACTAATATAATGACATCATAGCAATTATGTGACATCAATGCAACATTGTGACATCACAGTAACACATTGTGACATTAAAAACATGACATTACATTGCATTGTGTCATCATACTCCCCTGTGAAATTACCCTAACTTTGTGATAACATAGTAACCTTGTGATATTATAGGAGCAATGTGACATCACACTAATAATGTAGCATCCTAACTTGGTGTAATCACTCTAACACATTGTGACATCATAATAATATTGGGACATAACACTACCATTGTGATATCAAAATAATATTGTGGCATCATAGAAGTATTTTGATATCATAGTAACATTAACAGTAACATTTGGACATCACGCTTACTTGTGACATTATACTAATAATGTGACATCATACCAATATTGTGACTTCACAATAATTCAGTGTGACATAATAGTAACAATGTGCTATCACTTTAACATTATGACATCGTAGAAACTCTAACATCATACCCGTATTGTGACAGCATGGAAACACATTGGGACATCATAGTAACATTGTGACATAACAATAACATTGTGCCATCATATTAACATTTTGATATCTGATCAACACTGGTACATCACAAAAGCATGATAACATCACACTAATACTGTGACAGCACTGTAGTATTGCATCACAGTAGCAATGTAACATCTTTATTTTTGACATCATACTCTTATTTTGACCTTATAAAAACCTTGATGACATCATACCAGCATTGTACCATCACAGTAACTCACTGTGACATCGGAGAAAAAATGTGATATCACCTTAACTTGGTGACATGCTACATACACTGTGACCTCACACTGACATTATGACATGATAGTAACTTGTATACGTCATAGAATCTTGGGATGTCATACCAATATTGTGACACCACAGAAACATAGTATCAGTACACTAACTGTGATAACATCCCACTAACTTGTGACATCATAGCAACATTGTGACATCACAGTAACTCACTGCGACATCATAACAACAATGTGATACATTAACATTGTGATATCATGCTAAAATGTTAACATCACACTAGTATTGTGATTTCTCACTGTTAGACAGGGTTCTCTAGAGAAACAAAACCAGAATGCTAATAGTTTTTTATATATTTATACCGATAGATAGATATGTAAATTAAGAAAAAAACAGTTAATTAAATTATAAATCAGTACAAATGACTCAGTGCAACTCATTCCCATGAAACAGTTTTGAAACACTGGCAATCCTTGAAGTCTTGAGGGCCGCCAGGTAGTCCTCTGTAGAACAATTTAGGATATCTGGGCACAGGCAGCAAACAGCAAGGCAGGTCACCAACAGTCAGCCAGATGACAGGGTTCGACAGTTCCCAGTTCAAGAGATGTAAATTCCAATGGTGTGGCCAAGCAGGTCTTAAAGGAACCTCAAACTACAGCGACACAGTCCATGGGTTAGGTGTCCCACAGGTAGTCTAGCTTGCTAATTGAGGCAAAGAACAAGCAAGGCAACTGCACACTGGTCCGATGATCAAAGACCAAGAGACAGGAAAGGCGAGGCTTGCTGAGCCATTTATCTCTCCGCTCTTCAATTAATCCGACGTGTTTATCGGCCATGTTGGTACAATAAACTAACTACTTCAATCCACCCCTTGCCAACTTGGCACATGTACACAATTATTTAGCCATAGATAATTATATAATTTCCGGACATTCATGAAATCACACTTATACTTATCATCAATATAAATGAAAACACATGGAGGCCAATTGTATCTGGTATATTATACATGAACAAAGGAAAGATATGCAATAAGCACATAAAAAGAAAATACATTGACAATTACAAACCTCGTTTTTGCAATTTGTCATGTGGTCGTAACTGATAGGTAGAACTATCTTCTTCTACTGCCCATTCTGTATTACCTTTGCCCTCAGCAAGCACTTCAGCTGGCTGTGGTTTTTTGCCTGGTGGGTTGACCCAGACCTTCATTCCTGAGGGTTCTGGGTCATTATACGTCCTGTCAGGATTGGGCTGCTGTAACTGACCATTTACTTTAATCACAGGGTATTGGAGAAAAGGAAATAATCAAACTTTTCAGGGATTATTAGACACTGGCTCGGAACTGACACTAATTCCCAGACCTAAGCCAGTTTACAGACCCTCAACTCCTTGAATGAGGGGAAGGCCAGGTCCCTTTGAAGGAGGACTCTGCTACATCACAGAAGGTCTATACTGTTAGTCTTTCTTCTAGCCTTCCCCAAAGGGGCCTGCGGCCTTTCAAAAGAGTTCTGTGTCTCCAATACCCAGAAGTCATGGGTACTGGTACCAAGAGGTGGAAGCTGGAGAGGAACCACTCACTATTACTCCTAGTGATCCACTTGTAGCATTTTTGCTTCCTGTCTGAGCAACATGGACTTCTACCCACCAAGATTGACTTGGAGACTGTCACTGCTGAGTACCCCATTTGCCAGCAGAAGAAACCAACATTAATTCCAAGATATGGGACCATTCCTCGGGGAGATCAACCAGCTACTTGGTGGTAGGTTGATTACATAGGATCATTTCCATCATGGAGGGGGCAGCATTTTGTTCTTTTTTTTGTTTCAGATAAAATATTATAGGTTTATTTAAAACTTAATTCTCACCTCGAGTATGCAAAATACAAACTCCACAAAATGTTCATTTTTTTTTACTTCGTAGTTTACAAATATACAAAATAGAAGTTTGCTTAAATTTATATTACATATTTATTAAGGCAAGGAGCTATATAGAAAACACATTTGTTCTGCTTAAGGCATACTTGGGAATAAACCATTGTACAAATTATTGCACATCTGAAACCACAGTGCATACAGCAAGACTGTGTGCATAAAAAAATGTTAAAAGAAGTAAACCAGGTGTATTTACCTGACTTAGGTCATGCATGTAGATCGGAAGACAACACTAGATTTTCCTTGTTGCAGTATGCAGCAGTTTGAGAACTTTGGCTTCCTCATTTGATACCTTTCGAAGCAAGACTCATTAAGCACCATCATTTAGGCTATTAAAACACATGTTCTGTACCTGAATTTCTTCCTGTTTTCTTCTCATAGAGTAATGGCTTTTAGAAGGCAAAGAGAATACAAGGTGATCCTTATGCTTATATTCAAGGAGATGTTTTTCTGTTCCTGCTCCCAATTCTCGGATCTAATTTATACCCTGACAGCCACAACTTCCAGTCACCACCACCCCACTCCCCTACCCCCCGCTGCTTGGCGTTTTTGTAAGTCCAGGAATGTTCAAGTTGGATTTCGTTTGGAATGATAGAAGATCCAGCCACAGACCCCAGATTTGTTGTTTGATCTTTTTTGTCTTTCGGTTTCCTTTCCTCCGTGCTTGCTGATTCTCCAGTCACAAGCTGATCTGCTGGGAACTTGACCATGATTGTAGTGCTTTCCAGCCGGGTTCCTCTCCCTCACTGGAATAGACACCTACTCTGGATATGGATTTTCCTTCCCTGCATGCAATGCTTCTGCCAAAAACACCATTTGTGGACTAACCGAATGCCTCACCCACTGGCATGGCATCCCACATAGCATTGCTTCAGATCAAGGAATTCACTTCATAGCAAATGCAGTGTGGCAATGGGCCCATTCCCATGGAGTCCAATGGATGTATGTCCGAGTGGATTTGTACCCCACTCCTGGTACCAAATGTGTTAGACAGGGTTCTCTAGAGAAACAAAACTAGAATGCTAATACTTATATATGTATTTATACTGATAAATAGATATATAACATAAGAAATAAACAGTTAATTAAATTATAAAGCAATACAAATGGCTCAGTGCAATTTACTCTCATGACACAATTGTGAGACACTGGCAGTCCTTCAAGTCTTGAGGGCCGCCGGATAGTCCTCTGTAGAGCAATACAGGCTATATGGGCACAGGCAGCAAATAGCAAGGCAAGTCACCAACAGTTAGCCAGATGACAGGGTCCGAGATTCCCCAGCTCAAGAGATGTAAATTCCAATTGTGTGGTGAAGCAGGTCTTGAAGGAACCTCAAATTATAGCGACACAGTCCACGGGTTAAGTGTCTCACAGGTAGTGTAGTTTGCTAATTGAGGCAAAGAACAAGCAAGGCAACCGCACACTGGACAGATGATCAAAGACCAAGAGACAAGGAAGGTGAGGCTCACCAACACGTATTTATCAGCCAGGTTGGCACAATAAACTAACTACCCCACTAACTAACATTTTGATATCAGACCCAAACCATAACATCACAGAAGTATGGTAATATTACACTATTACTACTGGAACATCACAATACTATGACACCACACTAAAATGATCACTTCAAAGCTATATTGTAACATCATAGAAACCTTTGGACCTCCTACAAATATTGTGATCTCATTGTAATATCATACTATCAGTGACATCATATTGTGATGTCCTCACATTGTGACATCATGGTAACATTGTGACATCATAAACACTTTGTGACATCATACCAGCATTGTGACATCACAATCACGATGTGAATCTTACTAACATTATGGCATTACACGAATACTGTGACATCCCACAAGCACTATGACATCACGCTAACATGGTGACATCATAAAACACTGTGGCATAACAACATTTTGAGATCACAGTAACACATTTTGACTTTATAACAACAATTAGATATCACACTAACATTGTGACTTCATTCTAACATTATGTAATCATGATTTCCAATTTGGTTTTCTAAAGTATTTACAGAATGGATGGATTGCTGTTGTAGCCCAACAGGCTCCTTGTCGGATAAATATTAGTCCTTCAGCTTGAACACAGAGTCCTGGTGGCATAATATATTATGAACTGGACTAGCAAGCCACAAGGGCAACAGTTAGAGCCCAATAGCAACTCTGCTGGAGAACGATGATACTTTCTGATTCAGTAAAGTTTTACAACCTTGGAAAGCCTCTATTGGGATACTGAAAGTCATAATTGTCACGATGTCAGTAGATGAGCTTCCATAGTTTTACAGCCTCCAAACCACTAGGAAGAAGTTATTCTCTGCCCTATGGAGGTGCTGAGATGGAATAGATTAAACAACAATAGTTAATTGGGTAAGCAATATATAATTTCTGAAGACAAACTACCAAGAGTTATATATTCAGGGTGAGTATTTGAGTTTGTTATTGCCTTAATTGGTAGAGATTTTACATCTAAAAATATGTCCTTGTCAGGTTCCATCTGGACAATGCTAGCTCATAGCAGCCCTTTGTAAAACAGAACACAATTCGCCCCAGTTCTATAACATCCTCTCAATTATTCCTATTTGTGAGTCTGTTGTTATAGTCATTCTTTTAATCCGTATCACTAAGGGGCTTCCTCTTTTTTGCTGCCTCTATACTTAACCTAACATAATTTCCTTTGCCAGGGTCTGATCTCTTCTGACAATATGTCCAAAGAATGTAAGATGAAGTCTTGCCATCCTTGCTTCAAAGGAACACTATGGCCTTAATTCTTCCAAGATGGGTTGCTTTGTCCTTTTACCAGCCACTAGTATTTATATTCTTCTCCAGCACCACAGTTCAAAAGCATCTATTCTTCTATGGTCTTCCTTATTCAATGGCCAACTTTCACAAATGTGCTAGTCTGGGTTGATTAAAGAAACAAATATTCAGACAGTCATATGTGTATAAGAAAGAGCATTATATAAATGAACAATTGTATATTGAGAAAAAATATCCAAGCCCAGTCAAGAACAAGTCCAAAAGTTTAATATTAGCCCATATGTCTGATACTAGTCCATAAATTCCTCTTTAGACTCATGCAGAACCTGCAATGATGCAGAATGCAGGAAGATTACAGGCCAATGGGCAGAAGGTCTTGTGTATCCAGTGACAAATACCTTTTCTCAAAAACACAGTAGATGAGCTCCCCAGATAGAGTACAGAGAAATCAAAGTGACTACATCTGTGAGAAGAAACAATGTAGAAGCTCAATTATCAGGAGCTAAAACTGGGCCTGGGGCTGACTGTGGAACAGACCATCAATTGCTCATATCTAAGTTCAGAAGAAAACTGGAGAAAATTTAAACAAGTCCAGTAGAGCCAAAGTAGAACTTGAATTTCAAGTATATCTCAAGAAAGTGATTTGATACATTGAACACTAATGACAAAAGATCTAATGAGTTATGGGAATACATCAAGATTACCATTCATTGAGAAAGCAAAAGGTCATTAAAGAGACAGGAAAAAAAGAGAAAAGATCAAAGTGGATGTCATAAAAGGCACTGAAAATCGCTATTAATGGTACAATCGCTAAAGCAAATGGAAGAAAGGAAGAAATCAAAGAATTGAATAGAAAAAGTCAAGGGCAGCTGGAGAAGATAAAGCCAAATATTACAATGAAATGTCAAAATAAAACACCTAGAATTAGTAAACCTAAAGGAAAGAACATGTCCAGTATACCTTACACTGAAAGAGCTCAAGAAAAAAAAAAAGTAGGCCTTGCGTTACAATCTTGAAAGATTTTCTAGGCAAGGTATTGAGTGATGCAAGAAGCCTCAACAAAAGATAGAAAAATACAGAATCACTGTAGGAAAAAGAACAAGCTGACATTGTACCATTTCAGGAGGTATCATATGAGAAAGAACCAATAGTGAAGGAAGAAGCTCAAGCTGAACTGAATTCATTAGCCAAAGCAAGGCTCCAAGAATCTATGGAATGCCATCTGAAATGTTTCAACAAGCCAATAAAGCACTTTAAGCACTCACTTGTCTATGCCAGGATATTTGGGAGACTGCTACTGGGCCGACTGACTGGAAGAGATCCGTATTGGTACCCATTTCAAAGGTGGATGGCCCAATACAATGCTCAAATAATAGAAAAACATTGACATCACATTCAAGTAACTGTTTGCTTAAGATCCAACTGCCAGAAGTTCAGGTCAGATTCGGAAGTGTATGTAAAACAAGGGGTATCATTGCTGATGTTCACTTATATCTTATTGATTTAGTGAAGGCATTCAACTATGTGAACCACAATGAACTATGAATTACTTTGAGAATAGGATGTTCAAAACACCTTAGTATGCTTATGAGGAACGTCTACATGGACCAAGAGGCAGCTGTTCAAACAGGGAATACTGCATGGTTTAAAAGCAGGAAACGTGGTCTGTAGGATGTTATTTTATCACCAAATTGTTCCATTTATATGCTGAGAAAATAATCAGAGAAGCTGGGTTTTATTAAGATAAATGTGGAACCAAGATTGGAGGATGGTTTAAAAACCTGCAATATGAAGTGACACAATATTGCTTGTTGAAATTGAGGAAGAACTGAAGCATTGCTGATGAAGGTCAAAGATTGTAGTATGGATTATGACACAATGTAGAGAGGGCCAAAATCAGCATCATTAATCTCTCCAAGAAGGAGGGAAGGGTCTGGAAGTGCGGGTCCAAAGAGAAAAGAGAGCAGTGGCATGGTGGGCCTGAGGAGGCCAGGAGGGAAACTGAGAAAGCTATGAAAAAATATGAAGGGGGCCAGGCAGGATCATCTATGAGGGGCAAGTCAAAGAAGAAGAAAAAATCAAGCTAAAAATAGAAAAGAAGTCCATGCCTTGAAGGGGCTCATTATCAAGGCAGCTTAGCAAGAGCTTCAAGAGCAAAGACTTTTTTTTTCTTGTGAAAAGAGTTCAACAGGAGAAAACAAGGACAACAAGAAGAGACTGCAGAGTGAGGACTCAGAGGAAGATAAACTAGGCAGTACTCCGTGCCCCAGCTCAGAGGACTCACCATCAGCCTGAGATGAGTAGGAAGCGGGAAACCTTGCTGTGTGTCTCCAGTCACATTCCAAATCTCCCCACTCATCATTTTTTACCAACTACTTCCCCATCACTTGAATTTGAGGCCACCTGCCTAAGGTCTGCTGGCAGTCTGCATTTTGCCAGGTGCTGCTGGGGCGGTGGTATCCTCTGCTGCTCCACAAGAAGGCTTTTTCATCTGGGGAGAGAGTGGGTGGGAAGCAGGGCAGGGGAGACCCTTGGCCCTCTTTCTCAATCCTTCATGTGTGCTGTTCAAGTGCTCAGCGGGTTGCATGTGAGGCTGGGCCTATGGCTCCTCACGCAGGGGTCTATTTCTACTTTTATTTTGTATTAATGATCTGTGAAAATCATTTAATAAAGGGAACTGACTTTAGGGGAGAAAAAAAAGAAAAGTATCTAAAATTTGTTCTTGTGATGATCATACAACTCTTTTAAAGGTGATTGAACTATGTAATTGTATGAGATGTTAATTACATGACAAATAACTGTTAAACGAGGGAGAGGTCATGTTCTAAAAGGAGCCATTGCTCTCCGCTCAGTTCCCACTCACCACAGCTGTGTAGGACAGAAAGGCACTTAGAACAATTCCAGAGAGTTTTATAGGCTATAATCTTTAGAGAAGGAACCCTTGCCACATCTTGAGGGTTGAGTGTTGGGCCACTAAGCTAACGGTCAGTGGTTGAAACCCACCAAGAGCTCTGTGGAAGAAGAATCAAGTGACTTCAATATGATTTATACCCTAAGAAACCACATAGAAAAGCAACACTGCTCTACTAAGTCGCTATGAGGCAGAATTGACTTGATAGTAATGGATTTAACTTTTTTAGAACCTTTATGGAAGCAAACTGTCACATCTTAATCCTGTGGAGCTGCTAGTAGGTTTGAACTGCTAAACGTTTTGTTAACATTTGCTTACACACCACTGTGCCACCATTACTCTTCTCTACCACGTGACAGCGATTCCTTAATCTAATCAGAATAGTGCTTTTTTATAATATACTTCCCTCCCCCAAAATAGCCTTTTAAACCCTAAAGGGTTGAGTTGTTTTCTGAAACATAGGGGTGATATAAACAGTTAACTTTCTATATGTTAGAAATGTCAGTACACACAGAGTGCCTCATAAGAAAGTTCTGGCAATCCATTTACAAACAAACAGCCATAGAAAATCCTATGGAGAACAGAATCCTGCTGACACTCAGGGTGCTGCAGTTAATTCTCTAGGCTAGTAGCATAAAGCTTAGAAATTTGAATACACTAAAAAATGTCTGAGAAGAAAGGCCTGGTAATTTTATTTAAAAATATATCCCCTAGCCAATGAGAGCATTGGAGAGGCTCAGAAAACACAGAACTCTTCTCCTACAGCATCTTGAAGGAGGAGAAGGGACCGCTGAGGCCAAATGCCTCACTGGAGAGTGGGAACGTTCGCTCCATGCCAATTCAAAAGCTTTCATAAACATGCCTGCCGCATCTAAAAACACACCTCCATATGATCACCAATGATGGAATATGGTGGTGCATGCTAGGGAATGAGTTTACCATGGAAACCCAAATACAGTGGTTCATTTTACCCTTTGTCACCTGTCTCCAATACCTAGTATTTTGGTTCTCCATGAAAATCTTTCCAAGCTAATATGTCCCTTTTTAAGTTTGGGTGGATATGTGAATTTTTCTACCACGCTTTAAGAAATGTCCTTTTTGCTTATTGAAGGCAAGATGCATTTTGGCTACTGCCAGATACTTTTGTCAATCTTGCTGCCCTTTCCCAGTGTTCAGAAGCTTTCATGTTTAAAAAGGATATATCAAAGTCAGTCTTGAAGTACAATACTTTCAGAGATAGGGTTCTATACATCCATATTTATGAAAATACATTCAATACAAGTATTACACAAAGTTATACACCATCCACGAGAAAAGGGGGTGAAGATATTGAAGAATTCTACCAGAGGCTTCAATCAATAGTTGATCAAACATGTAATCCAGATGCATTGATAATTATGGGCAATAGAAATGCAAAAGTTGGGAGCAGAAGGAGGCAGAGTAATTGGAAGGTAAGGATTTGGTGATAGAAGTAAAGCTGAAGATCACTTGATAGAATTTTACAAAACCAATGCCTGATATATAGCAAATTCCTTTTTTCAATGACAGAAAGGGTAATCATATACGTGCATATTTTTAGATGAAATGGAGAAAAATATGATTAAGTTTATGAATGTGAAGAGAAGATGGAGAAGCTGAATCTCAGCAGCTAAAACCAGGCCCGAGATTGACTCTGGAACAGACCATCAATTGTTCCTATCCAAGTTCAGGCGGATCATGAAGAAACGTAAAGCAGGTCCAGGGCAGCCGAAATATGACCTTGACTTGTTCTCAACTGAATTTGGAGAAAATCTCAGGAACAGGTATGATGCCTTGAACACTAATGACGGAATACATAATGAGCTGTGAGAAGACATCAAGATAACCATTTTTATGCAAAATTGATGGCAAGGTGGGAGTAGAATGCCTCTTAGGTTTTGATCAAGTGCAATAGAGCTGAAAGCAAATGCAAGAGCCACGTGAAAGTCAAACATGATAGTTGGATGGGAGGAAAGTGAAAAGAAACAGAGGAAGAAATAGGAGGCAAAGGACACATATAAATATAAATACAGGCACATACATATGTAAATATACCTTTATATAACCCTAAATATATATATATATATTTCTAGGTTATGTAGTAATAAAGAAGGCAGACATTGGGCCTCAATTCAAGTCGTCCCTCAAGGCATGAACACTTTGTTCTAATAACCTGGCATTCTGTGATATTCACCTTCCGGACACCATCACTTAAGGGAAAATGTTTGCTTAAGCAAATGTGGTGCAGAAAGCTGATGGTGGTCGGCTACAAAAAGATATCTGGGGTCTTAAAAGCTTAAAGATAAAGAAGGCCCATCTAACTGGGAAGCATACAAACCCACATGGAAGAATCACACCATTCTGTGTGATCAGGAGGCATGGACAGGATCAGGTATCAGGCATCACAAGACCCAAAGTACACCATCATACCAAAGTGAACGAGGTGAGGGCATTGATACCAAAAGCCCATCTGTAGACATTTGGACACTCCTCACAGAAGGGTCAAAAGGAAAGCATGAGCCATCCAAAGTGCAGTATAGCACTGATGAAACAAACAACATTCTTCTAGTTCTTTAATGCTTCCTGCCCCCAAGTATCATGACACACATTCTAACCTAAAAAGCCTGCTAGACAAAAGCATGTACACTGGTACAGAGAAGAGCTCTCTACTCATTGAAAACACGAAAGATAAACACCTCATTAACAATAATTTAGGTAGCGATACCATGGAGGTAGGTGGAAAATAAGAGGAGAAATGAAGCGCCAATCAGAATTATCAATGTATAATCTCCACACGTGATGAACAAGAGAAACATGGGTGAAGAGAGACAGAGGATGTTGCAAGATCAGAAAATAACAATTTACAATTTATCAAGGGCTCATGTGGGTGGAAGAGTTGGGGAGGGATGGAGGGGCAAAAATGAGGAGCTCATACCAAGGGCTCAAGTAGAAAGAAAATGTTTTGAAAAGAATGATGACAATATATGTACAAATGTGCTTCATACACTGGATGTATGGATTGTAATAAGAGTTGTAAGAACCCCCAATAAAATGATTTTAAAAAAATTTTAATAAAAAGAACCTCATAGTTGAAGAAAGACAAAACTCATGAAAAAGACAGAATAGAGGAAGATTTCCTTAATTGTAGAGTAGCTAAACACATGTAAGAAATGAGGAAGCATGATAGCTGAATAGAACATTTGAATGGGCACCTGGAAAAAACAAATTCAAAAATTATAATGAAATGTAAAATGATCCAGGGTTAGAAAAACATAATGGAAGAGAGAGCTCGGCATGGGTCAACCTGAAGGAACTCAACAGAAAAGTCGTGCCACGAGATGTAATATTGAAAGATTCTATGGGGGAAATATTGAATAATACAGCAACTTCAAAGGTAGGTGGAAAGAAAACAAGAGGGTCCCAGTATGAAAATAAGCCTTTGGGCATTCAAAAATTTCAGGAGGTAGCATAAGAGCAGGAACCAAATCTTCTAAAGGAAGAAGTTCAAGCTGCTCTGAAAATATTAGCCAACATTGATGGAATACCAGTTGAAATGTTTCAATAAGCTAATGCAACCCCGGAAGGACTAAGGTTTACTCTACCAGCAAGTTTGGAAGACACCAGTTTGGCCAACTGACAAAATAGGTCCATATTTTTACCTATCCCAAGCAAGGTCAACCAACAGAATGCTGACAACCCAGAATAGTATCAATATCATATGGAAGTGAAATTTGATGAAGATAATGCATCAATGGTTGCAGCACTACATTGGTAGCAAGCTGCGAGTTATTCAGGCCAGATTCAGAAGAGAACGTGAAGCATAGCATATCGTTGCTGATGTCAGAAATATCTTGGCAGCAATCACCGGATTTCTGAAATATGGTGATTTGTGTTTTATTGACAATGAAAAATCAGTGGACAGCATGAATCATAAGAAACGATGGGCAGCCTTATGAGAAATGGGAATTCCAGAACTCTTCATTGTGTGCATATGGAACCAGTACATGAAAGGAGAGGCTGTTTTGAGAAGAGAACAATACTAAAGCATGATATAACACGAGTAAAGTTAGGTACCACGGTTGTATCCTCTCACTTTATTGGCTCAATCTACATACTGAGCTCATCATCAGAGAAGATTGATTATACGAAGGAGAACATGGCATCACGATTGAAGGACAGCAAGAACTTGGTTACCTTTATTGGGGAATGACACTGCTGCCACAAATAACTGAGTTCCTTCCAACACATACACACACACACACACACACACACACACACACCACACCACCACCACCACCCCACCACAACCAAAACAAAGTTCTTTGTACTCTTTCCTTCTGGATTATTGATGACATTTTTCTTTAATATCTAGTCATCTCACACATTCGCCATCACCATCAATGGATGAAAACCTATCCTCCTCTTAAAATATCTTTGTCTTTTCTTCTTCTCCGTCCTCACCATCAAAAAAATCACAGACACGCATCTCCTCTTCCTACATGTGGAACTTATTTGAATCATAAACCACTCAGCAGTCTATCCTCCAAGTGTAAGATTTGGTGGCTATGTCATTCAGGGATTTTACAAAGCCTCCTCTCAAGCCACACATGGCATTTAATTGTTGATAGCACTTTGTGAGAAAAAATTGTTACATGCAGGACTGGTGTTTTTGGAGACCTCCTCTAGCTCATTTGCTGGATATTCATCTTTTTTCATATCCTTGCTGTAAAAAAAGGCTACTGCTCACTTCTTTGCTCTGGTAGGTTTTTGGGAACTCTGGTCATGAGAGATTGCAGCTTTTGCAACATCTTCTCCATCTGAGAATAAAATAGAAAAAGACCATTAATTTGAGAGAAAATGGGAGCAGGATAGCAAGGATATTATCATGAGATGGGTTTTATATTGGTAAGGGACATGTGGCAGGCAAATATATGGTTGGAACCTTGGGGAAGGGGAAAGCAGTGTCAAGTGTCTATACTTTTAGACAATCTTGTGGAGATGGGTGTTCTACCTCTTTTCATTCCCACAGGTGCTTGTGACTGTATAATTTTTACATTGTGTCTGCTTATTCATTATCAACAGCAGGCTCTTGGATCTTCTCCATCATGCCTGCCTTCTTAGACACTCCATCCATTCAGGAAATGAAAGTGAATTTCTTTCAAGTCCCTTGATCTCCTAAAACACAGCATCTCACAAAAATGGAAGCAAACTGGTCAACTTTCTTTGGTCGGTCATCATGGCAACACCCTCTGCCAATGAGAGCCCTATAGAGTCTCAGACATCACAGAGCATTTCTCCCTTAGCAACATATAGGAGGTGAGGTGAACCCAGAGAAGCCAAAATGCCTGGCTTGAGAAGGGACATGTTCTCTCTATGTATCATTTGAAAAGCTTTCCCAAACTGATATGCTCATTCTACAAACACACCACCCTCTGCTCACCCCTAATGGATGATGATACCAGTGCCAGCGAGTGAGTGGACCAATGTGAGATTGTAGGGAGAAGGGGCATTGGAAAGAAAACTGGCAGAGTGTCCCTCTATTCTCAGTTTAAGCCCTCAAGAATATGGGAGCCTGGAAAAAATCCCACTGAGCAGAGCCCTAACCCTCCTCCCACCCATGAAAATCAGAGAGTGTTAGCTGAGTGCCTGCTTTCACCCATGAAAAACAGAGAGTGTTATCACACTCTGCAGGGGCTATGTTTCTATCACAGCTCCCTATAAAAAAAGGCCTTCCTGCCCTAGAGGGGAGAAACAAGCTTTGTCTTCACTGCATACCCATAGCAGGGCTTCCCATGGAGCTTCTGCTTTGCCTAACAATAAAAATGAAAATTTTATTCAATCCAGGAGAAAGTTGTGTTCATATTTCAACAGATAATAAAAAGTATATATAAGTTTATCTTTGGTGTGTCAGCAAACAAGGCTTCCATATTGATCATCACCTGAAAAATAGAAAGGTTGCAAATCATTCATAAAAATGCAGCCCTCCATTCTTTGATGCCCACCTTCCCGACACAACCGCTGAAGACAAAGCGAGTGAATAAGAAAATGTGGTGAAGAAAGCTGATGGTGCCCGGCTATCAAAAGATGTGGCATCTGGGGTCTTGAAAGCTTGAGGGTAAACAAGCGGCCATCTAGCTCAGAAGCAACAAAGCCCACATGCAACAACATATCAGCCTGTGTGATCACGACGTGTCGAAAAGATCACGGAAGACAAATGGGTGCATAAGCAAATGTGGAGAAGAAAGCAGATGGTGCCCAGCTATCAAGAAGTATAGCGTCTGGGGTCTTAAAGGCTTGAAGGTAATCAAGCG
>NW_022103951.1:19466392-19468461 GCF_000313985.2 Echinops telfairi
GAGTTGTATGAGCCCCAAATAAAATGATTTAAAAAAATGCTGCCCTCATTTTTGTTCTTGCAAGTAGAATGGAATTAACTGATTTTCTTAATGTTTGATTAATGTTTGTCCTTGTCGTCTGTCATTAAACTCTTGTATGGAAGGTAGCCACAACTTGTCCATGCCCTCTGGAATTGGGGTTGCATTGACCCTCTCTGTTACCGATGATACAGTTCTCTCTGGTCACCAAGAGCCTGTAGCCTAACCAATTGGAGGTCAGGGGGGTTCAGCACCATCTCATGACACTCATGGAGATAGTGGCCTGTCTTTAGGAACCCAGGAAATGATGGGCACAGCCCTGGGTTAAATGAGTGGGTAGGCTTGTTACCCAGCAGGAGGTCTGCATTTTGTGATACATAGAGTGGTGGCTCTCCCTTATGGAACTCCCTTTGCTTTATTTCCTCTCACAGAGCTCAAGCAGTGATATCCCAGATCTTTGGAGTCCATGCAGCGAGAAAGCTGAAGCCCTTGCAGCATGTTCCTGCTGGTGGGTATGCCCTCATAAAACCTGGAGGGGATGTCTCCATTTCCTGAAACTCATAATAGCTTACCCACCCCCACTGGTACTGAGGAAACTGCGACCATGCCACTGGCAGAACCGGAGGGATTAGCCCCACCCTGTATTCCTCAGGTAATCACTGGCCCCACCCTCTAGAACCTAGGACCCTGTGGGAGAAGCATCTGGCTTTGCCCTCTGGATTTCCGGATGCTCTAGCTCTCTTGTTGGGAATCAATGATCGGCTCAGACACAGAGAAGCAATATATTGCCCTAGGCTTGTGGTACTACCTTCCTCTAAAACCCCAAGGCAAGGCCATTATCTCCATGAATTGTTAGGAACCACACGGCGCAATGCATTTGCATAATTAGTAAAACACAAGGAAAAATATGATATTATGCGCTTGTGTTCATGTCCCCACAGGAATCAGCTATGTTGTTCCCTGTCTTCTTCTGAAACAGGCTTGAGCTTTGGCAGCTCCCTGTCAAGGTCCTTCTGCAACATTTCTAGAATTATCTTTTGTTGAAATATGATGCTGGTATAGTTATATTCCCACAGATCAAAGGAGTTAACAAATAGCCCAGAAATTAACTCAAGCCGCAAACATAAAACTAAAAGTGTGTTGGTGCCTCTGTGCACTAGTGGTATGCTGCTACCCTGAAGGCCAAGGGTATTAAATTCACCAGCCACTGTGAGGAAGAAAGACCGACAGGTTCATAAACCCTAGGTATGGCCACTGTGTATCATAATTAACTTGATGGTAGTGGGTGTTGTGTGCTTCCATAACAAGGTTGCTGTTTATTAAATCAGGAGGGAACTTATGAACTATTTAACAACGAAGCTGGATAAACCAGTGTGACAAACTCATTTAGACTATTCAATTGTTGTCCAGGGGACACCCCACCTATAAGTCCTCTACTTCATCCACTTTCTTCTGGGGCATGGGCTTCAGTTTGAAAGCCCTGACAACGAGAAGAAAGCAGCAAGAGATTATGAATGATGAAACCTGTAGGCTTTGAAAACTTCTTGGAAGCTGTGTGAGGCGGAAACTACAGAGAGAAGACAAATCGAAGGTTCCACTAGAAAGGAGCAATGGGGAAGTGGTCAGAGTGCATCCTGGCAAAGTGGGAAACCATTCAAAGCTATTAAACAAGACTCCAGTTGAGTTTCAGCTCTCTCAGATTTCACCGTAGTCTCAGAATCCAGGGTGAGAGAAGATACTGCCAAATTTGTGGGGGAAGGCAGAGGGAGACTGAGACAGTACAGGGAAACGATAGCGGAATTAACTGTGTAAGAACTAAAAGCATGCAAAAAAACTAGTTATAAATAAAGCCAAATAGAGACACAGCAGGAAATGAATGCACCCTGCTTTCTATCGACAAAATGCTCACCCCCTTACTAAACAAGGACTCTTAAAGACGACAAAAGAAAGACCAGCCATCTGCCATGGAGAAACACAGATTGAAACACGCTTAGGCAATAACAGGAGAAATAAAGTTCTAAACATATAAAAGGATGGGTCACATGTTTGCT
>NW_022103951.1:19469771-19470702 GCF_000313985.2 Echinops telfairi
GCAAGTGGGAGGGAGGCAGTCTCGGCCGGTTTGAGCTGGGCACAGCTTGTGGGAGGCCAGAAGGAGAGGGTGTCCTGCTGAAGCCTGTCCTAAGGGAGATGAGCAGCCTGGGTCTGAAAACCAGTGTCCCTTAACCACGTCCTTGCAGCACAGTTGTCGTCCCATTCCGGTCTCCTCAGGAGGCGGAGACAGCTCGAAGTCTGCTGACCCCAGCTTTACCAAGCTACCAAGCACGGATTAATATGCAGTTGACCGTTGACGGCAGCATCCTGACTGTGTAAGTTCTAGAAGGGGCCTGGGATGATGAGGGTGGCAGATACTTGGCCTAATATCAGCTAGAGGAAGCACATCTTGGAGACAAAATGCAAACCCACTGTTACAGCAAGGCTGTCCATCTCTATGGAGACAGCCAGCCAGACCATTCTCCCTAGGAGCACTGGTGGCTTTCAACAGTGAACTTGGGTTTAGCAATGCGAGGCGTTAATCTGTACCCCACCCCAAGCTCAGGAGAAGCTGACTCTTTGGTGTAAGGAGGTAGTGGGTGCACTCACGGCAATGGCTTTGCTGGCCTGGGAAATGATATCCTCTCCTCTCACTTTAGCAGATGGATCGGTGAAGACGCACTTGTGTTACGAGTTGCCACCAACTGTTTCCTGGAACAGCTTTACCTGGTGAAACGCCATCTTGAAAGCATTGCACCCCCAGATCTGAGAAGCCCTGAGGGGCAAAGCGGGGCTGAGGCCTAAATTTCCCTCCCATTCTATCCAGTGTTTCCTTCCCAGAGCACTGTTTGCTGGAATCATTTGCCACTATGAGCCTGTTTGCCTGAAGTAGACCTTGAGCGCCGAGGACCCACTGCTTTGGTTTTCTTGTTTGGAGGGCAGAGGGCGATTCAATGGTTGTCACCGCAGAAAATAAAACTGAGTTGCAA
>NW_022103951.1:19471894-19472970 GCF_000313985.2 Echinops telfairi
AAAGAGAACTCTTCTCAGGAGAGTTCTCAAGGCCTGGTTTCTTGGAACTTGATTGCCAGATCTTGCTTCTAAGGTGCCTCTGATTGGACTCAAATGTCTAAGCATTTAGAGAAGAGACTACCACATTAGCTGATTGTACACCTCTGTGTATCAGAAGAAAATTCTCATGGCTATTCAAGAAGAGATACTGTGGAAGTAGGTTTTCGGGCCTCTCTTCTGAGCCACCTCTGAGAATATTCTAATTTAAGTCCTATGTTTCACGGACCAGGGAATAAGTGTGTGCCAGACACCCGGGATCCACGGAGAATTGTGCTCCACTTGATTTCCAAGGCTCCTGGAAGCACATTGCAGTCCTTTCTTCTGACACACCTATGAATAGACTCGATGTTCTCACCTCTGCTTTAGCAGACTAGGGAAATAGCTTCTTTGCTTTATCTCTTTGTCAGAAGAGAACTCTTCTCTGTTGGGGTTTCCAGGGCTGAGTCCTTGAACTGACGTTGCCAGGTTTCCTTAGAAGCCTGGCCAAGGAGCAATTTGCACTACCACTGTTCATTTGAGGAGAACCCTGCTCCCCAATACTTTAAGCCTGGGTGTTTGGAAGTAAATAGCCAGGCCTTTCTTCTGATTCGTTTCAGTGGGATGCAACCTTCATAACTGTCAGTTGCCAGCCTATCTAGTGACTTGTTTGGAATTCCACCGTGTTTCCTAAGAGAACTGTGTGCCATCATCCATCAGTTGAGAGCTCGGGAAGTTATGTTTGCAGAAGCGGCAGGTCTCTTTCAGAAAGCTTTTGAAAAGGCATGGATTGAAGTGTCCCCTTTCTAATCAGGCATTTGGGCCTCTCGGTGCTCCCCTCTCCAGCAAGATGCTATGGGAGAAGTGTACCCCGCTGTCTGAGCCTTTATATTGCTCTCATTGCTGAGGACTAGTTTTTCGAAGAAAATTGCTAGGCTTTTCTTCTGGGTCATCTCTGGTGAACCCAAGTTTCTCTGCTTTATGACAGCATCCATGCTTGGTCAGTGTAGCACCGTGTGTTCAGAAGAAATCTGTGCTTCATAGGACTTTCTGTAGCTTGC
>NW_022103951.1:19474421-19476751 GCF_000313985.2 Echinops telfairi
AATCTCCCCTCTTAATGCACGTTGGGCTCATGTCCCTTTTATTTTGAAGTGGTGGAAACAAGGCCTGCTGGGGTCTACAATGGGTGGCCCCACTGCCTAGGTTCCAGATGCTATGTTATTGGCTTGTCGGGTCCAAAGGAAGGTTCCACAAACTATGAGAGAACTAGAGAGTCAACTAGGCAATTAGGATATACAAGCGGCAGGGCCAACACTACCCTGAGGAGCATTGGGCTGAGCTGGCTAACAACTCTGTCCTCCAAGAGGCTAGACCATAGAATCTTCAGCTCAAGTATGGAGCTGCCACTTTCCTGAGGAAGATAGACCTGGGATCAAATGGTTTCTCAGAGCCAGCATGTGCAGCCCGGCCTGCGTTCCAGAAGGCAGTCAACTGCTGTCCATGGAGCAAGGCCAGTTTCCCAGATGGTACAAAGATATCCTCCTCACTTTTAATAGGAAAGAGTAACAACTCCTGGAATATCAGATTGAGGATCCTATCCTTGTTTCTGGAACAGGGCTTCGATGCCTAGGTTGTGAATAGCTGGTCCACCGTCCATTGGGGAACAGAGCAGAGCCAAGCCCAGCCGACATTAAGAACTTGACAATACATACCCTGGGTTCCAGATCGCAAGGCAAAATCCTACCTGATTTCAGTACGAGAAGCCCAAGGCCTTCTAACGACCAAGTGGGAGGGAGAAGGCCACATTGGTTGCAAGGTGATGGCAAAAGCCACTTGGGGATCAGGGGTTTGGCTACATTGCTTCATAAGTTGAGGGCATGGAGCATCAAAGGCTAAATGAGCACTTGCTGGGCTCTAGGAGAGGGTTCAGTTTCTCCTGGAAGCCTGAGTTTCCAGCCACCTTCCCCTAAAACCCGAAAGCAGGGATGTTATCTCCCTGCACTCTGTGGTGGGGCCTTGTGCCCTGCAGTAGCACAGGCCTAGAACAAGCCCTTCACAGCTCCCATAGCCTGTTGGTGTCCAGGGAGAAGAGCTGACTGCCTTCCAGGTCCCACTTGCACAGGCTACCACCTCTCCGCGGCAGAGCCGGTCACTGCTTCCCAACAGAAGAGCTTTTGCCTCCAGGAGTCTGGAAGGCCAAGCCAGTTGCCTCTCTCTCAGCCTCCTGGGTTTTAGTGGGCGGGACCAACAGTTCACCGAGGACCAGAGGACGGGCTATTTAGTCTCCTACTAAAAGAGGTAGGGTCACAGGCGCCTCAGTCGCAGGGGTCATGGTTAAGCTTTTCTGATATCCAGGAATTGGAGACTGGACCCCCAGCGCTTCAGAGGGCATAGTCACCAGGAGGAACGTGATGCAAGGGCCTCAGCTTTCTTGCGGCATGGACTCCAGAGACCTGGTGCATCACTGAATGAGCTCCAAGAGAGGAAGCAAAGCAAAGGGAGTCCCTGAGGGCAGGGCCCCCACTTTAAGTACCAAAAAAGGCAGAGAGCATTTTGGGGTTCCAGAGTAGGTTTCCTGACTTCCTAGTGAGTAGCAGGCCCATGTACTCATTCAACCCAACACTGCGGCCATGATTTCCTGGGTTCAAAAGGGCAGGTCACTGTCTCCATGAGTGTAATAGGATGGCACTGCACCATCCTGAACTGCAGTTGGCTAGGCTACAGTCTCCTAGTGATGAGCGGGAACTGCATCATGGGTAATAGAGTGGGCCACTGCCCCCGTGATTCCAGAGGGCAGGGTCAAGCTGAGGTTATTTCCCAGAGATAAGGACCCAGCCTCCTGGTCGGGAATCATTTCCTGAGTATCAGAGGAGCAGCCACTTCCACTGTGTCATGAGGGCAGGCCCCTGTGCCTTACATCGCAAAGTTGTGCACTATATTTCTGCTCCTAAAAGAGAGGCTGTCCCTGGGGGAGTTGCCTCAGCCCTAGTGGGGAAGGGAGGGATCTTTGGTGCCCAGAAGGCCCAGACTATGTGACACACGCTTGACTCATCCCTCCCCTCAGAATAGACGGCATCCCCTCTCCCCACCACTGCTCAGTGAAGGGTTGCAGTTACTGCAGCTCCACACACAAGCACATGGAGGACCTTCAGGCTGCTAACCAGCCTCCTAAGCAAACAAAGGCCTCTCTAATCTGTTCCCATGGGCCACCAAGTCCCATGTAGTGCACAGACAATTCCTCAATGCACGCACACCCACAGCAGGCTTCCGACGTGAAGGCCCTCAGTTCTCTTTTGGGTCAGCAAGTTCAGGGCAACCACGTGTTTCTTGGGTCAGCAAGCACACTTTACCTTTGACAAAGGCTCAGAGACCCCACGTCCCCCAGCAGACTCCCCAGCCAAGGGCACTCAACCCAGCTTCCCTGTGAGTCCGC
>NW_022103951.1:19477181-19478363 GCF_000313985.2 Echinops telfairi
TTATTCCAACTGGTGCAGCTGCATAGTTAGAGCCTGCAGAGTGTATTTCAGCATCAAGGCCAATGAAGTCACATGCTCTGGGGACAGCAAGTGCTTTGAGCTCTGCTGACAGGCCAAGGTGTGAAAGTTCATCAACAGGTTACCCAAGCAGGGGAAGCAGGTCTTTGTCCCATACTGATACATCCAAGGGTGTGGGAGTCTGCACGTCCCTCAGCCCATTGCCTGCGCCGTCCGCTGTCTTTAAGCTTCCCATTCCTGTATGTTCCCTGGCCTATTGTCCTGCCTGAGTTTGGCCTTTGTGATGATTGGTGCTCGGTGGCAGGTAGCCGCCATGCTCATTGGACACCTCCGTCAGGCATCTGAGTGCACCTCATTTGCATGCGGACCGTCCAAGTGCACCTCATTTGCATGTGGACCTGTTTGAGGTCCTGCCATTTCTTCCATATTTGGTAGCTGCGTGATTATTGGATACTATCTGTTACACTTTATTAGCATATGCTGTAATGTTACCCGCCCACCAATGGGTATTTAGGCCTCTGCCTTCTGCTCAATAAACGAGGCTTGACCAGACTCCTGTCTTGCCTCCATTTCTCACCTCTTGCCCCTCTTCATTCCCTGTCCCTTCTTCAGGTATCCACGTTGTTTGATGACCTGCGGGACTGGTCACAAGGGAGATTGGCTCTCTTGTGCTGTAAGTTCACAAGTCCGCAGTGTCTACCACATAATACAAAATCGATCAGCCCATTAAGCTGAGGTAAGCCATGCCAGTGTACCGTTTCTGCTGTTTCCACTCGGTTGCTGCAGGTCAGTAGGGCACCGTCATGCAGGAAGCTCTGAGGATCCATGTCCAAGACACAGGATGCTTTTTACCAACTACAGTTTGTGACGGCAGGATGGCTGCATGCGTGAGCAAGTGGCTAAGCCCTATTGGGTGGAATTTCCACACCCCTTTTGCATAAAAATCTACCTGTCTCCCTGGTCTACTCTGCCCAATCCCCTTGCAAGTGCCATTGTCTGCACATATTTTCTTACAAGTGCCCCCTACTTGTAGGTGTAGGTCTAGAAACCCTTCAGGGAGCTTCTCCCAAAGATTCATAGCGTCCCTGCAGGACAGAGGAAAACTGGTCCTATGAATTTCTGAGCCTGTGATTCTAACTAGACTTAACAACCAAAGACTACGGG
>NW_022103951.1:19482523-19484132 GCF_000313985.2 Echinops telfairi
GGCACCACATCTGTCCGGCTGGGTTCACACTAAGCTTGCAATACCCAAGGAGCCAGAGGGTTAGAGACTGCCAGAGCCTACTCGACACTTTAGCCAACCAGCAAAGGTGAATATCAGGTGGAACCGGCACCCGGGAGCAAATGAGGCTTGTATTTGGATATTTTGAAATATTTAAAGATTGCAAATCTTTCACTAAAATGGCGCTCTCAGGGATAATGAAGTCTCAAAGTGTTATTCTTCATGCCTTTGATTTTTATTTAGATTAAAAATACTGTTCATTATATTTATTGAGTATTCTCAGATCTATATTTTTATGTAAATTGTGTATTCATGTAGCTGTCTGCTTTTCTCTTTGATTCTTTTCCTGTCTTCCTTTAGTGATTGCTTAAGCGTACTTATCTACCAAGGATATTAGCCATTAGCCTATCAAATGCAGTACAAATTCATTTCCTACTGTATCTCTATTTGGCTTTATTTACTGAAAGTTTCTTTCCATGACTTTAAATTCTCACACAGTTACTTCCGCAAACATCCCCCTATGCACTCTCAGTCTCCCTCTGCCTTCCCCCACAAATTGTGGGAAGGTCTTCTCCCACACCATTTGTGAAAATGCAGTAAAACCTGAGAGATGTGGCACTCAACAGGACTCTCTTGTCAAAATTTTGAACGCCCCCCCTTGCCTGGCCTGTCTTTTCCCTCATGCATTGCACATTTGTGCAATGTGGCATGGTTTTTAGTGGAAAGTTCAAGTTCCCTACTCTCACCAATTTCTGTCTCACAGTTTCCAACTGCTTCCCAACGTTTCACGGTTTCATCGTGCATTTGTTTTCTTGCTCTGCACTCTTCTGAAACCCATGCCCTGGAAGCAAGTGGCTGAAGTAGAAGACCAGTGGGTAGAGAGTGCAAATCAGACATTTGATTCCTCCGGACATATTTCAATGATTCAAATGAACTTGAGACAAAAGTTTACCCAGCTTCATGATTAAATAATTCACATTTCTGCTTCTTATTTTCAACATCAGCTTTATTACAGAACACCAAAATCCCCACTACCATCAAGTGACTCCTGAAGAATAGTGACCCTGTGTAGGGTTTCAGAGACTGCCAGTCTGTCTTCCTCCAACCAGCTGGTGAATTGTACGTCAGCTTCCTTGAGGCTGGCAGCATAATGCTAATACCACAGCACCACCAACACTCCATATGTTATAGAGTAAGTGGCTTGGGTTTATTTCTAGACTTTTCTTCAACGTCCATTGGTCTGTGTGAATGTGATGATTGCCAGCATCATAATTCACCAAGAGATCCTCTGAGAAATGCTGCAGCAGGATATCAACAGAAAGGTGCCGTAGTGCAGATCATACTCAGAAAAGGATGTAGTGCAGCATACCCCAAGTCAGATGGGTCTTGGATGCAACAGAAAGATAATTACTTTTGTTTTATTGACCGTATGCCAATGCACTGGACTGTGTGGATCATAACAAGTAATGAATATCCTTCAGAAAATGGGAATTCCACAACACTTCATTGTGTTCATGCAGAAATGACATGGATGGATCAAAAGGCAGTTGTTGGAATCGAATGAGACAACAGTGCATGGTGTGTGACAGGG
>NW_022103951.1:19484872-19487114 GCF_000313985.2 Echinops telfairi
TCTGGTTTCCAACATTTTATGTATTTGTGGTTTGCATTGTTTTGTCGGGTTTTTAGTTGTTCATATTAGAGGGTACCTCAGAGGTGATATGTCAATCGAGGTCAACCTCGTAAAGCTGTATTATATGCTTTTCTGTGTTTTGGGTATATTAAATGAGAAATGTCTCCAATTCCTGGAAATCAAAAAAGCTTAACCATGCCCCCGTGATGGAGAGGCCGCTGATGCTGCCCCTGGCAGTACAGGAGGGGTTAGGCTTCTGTTCCTCAGGGAAATGTTGTCCCCGCCCTCTAGAACCTAGAGATGCCTGTGGTGGATGCACCTGTGTTGGCCCGCAGGATTTCTGGAAGCTATGGTTCTTCTGTGCTGTGCCGCGGAGAGGCCATAGCCTGTGCAAGTCGGACCTGGAAGGCAGTCAGCTCTTCTCCCTGGACACCAACAGGCTATGGGAGCTGTGAAGGGCTTGTTCTAGGCCTGTGCTACCGCAGGGTACAGGGCCCCACCACAGAGTGCAGGGAGATAATGTCCCTGCTTTCGGGTTTTAGGGGAAGGTGGCTGGAAACTCTGGCTTCCAGGAGAAACTGAACCCTCGCCTAGAGCCCAGCAAGCGCTCATTAAGCCTTTCATGCTCCATGCCCTCGACCTATGAAGCAATGTGGCCAAAGGCCTGATCCCCAAGTGGCTTTTGCCCACCACCTTGCAACCAATGTGGCCTTGCCCCCCCCCCCCCTTGGTCGTTAGAGGGTCTTCAGTTTCTTGTACAGAAATCAGGTAGGACTTTGCCTTTCGATCAGGAACCCAGGGTATATATTCTCAAGTTATTAATATCGGATGGGCTTGGCGCTGCTCTGTTCCCCAGTGGAAGTTGGACCAGCTATTCACAACACAGGCGTCCGGGCCCTGTTCCAGAAACAAGGATAGGATCCTCAATCTGTCTGATATTCCAGGAGTTGGTACTATTTCCTATTAAAAGTGAGGAGGATATCTTTGTACCATCTGGGAAATTGGCCTTGCTCCTTGGACAGCAGTTGACTGCCTTCTGGAACGCAGGCCGATCTGCACATGCTGGCTCTGAGAAACCATTTGATCCCAGGTCTATCTTCCTCAGGAAAGTGGCAGCTCCACACTTGAGCTGAAGATTCTGTGGTCTAGCCTCTTGGAGGACAGAGTTGTTATCTAGCTCAGTCCAATGCTCCTCAGGGTAGTGTTGTATATCCTAATTGCCTAGTTGACTCTCTAGTTCTCTCATAGTTTGTGGAACCTTCCTTTGAACCCGCCAAGCCAATAACGCAGCATCTGGAACTTAGGCAGTGGGGCGACCCATTGTAGAACCCACCAGGCCTTGTTTCCACCACTTCAAAATAAAGGGGACATGAGCCCAACGTGCATTAAGAGGGGAGATTGTCATCCCTCCCTTTGACTCCCAGGCGGGAGTCAGGTCCTCAGGGCCTGTCCTCTGTGGTCAGAGAGGCATCAATGTGGTACTGTGGGACACAGAGACATTATACACCCCCGCCTTTTGGGGTTCAGAAGTGCCTTACACTGCCATCTGGATTCCTGCAAGCCACACCTCTGATTATGGGCCCCGGGAAACAGTTACCCCCAACTCTGCAACGCAGGGGCCATGGCTTCACACACTGGGGCCTAAAAGGCACGGATGTGTTCCTTGCTCTGTAAACTAGGAGCCAGTGATCACCTCTTGGAGGTAAAAGGACTTGTAAGGCTCCTCCAGCCCCCCTCCCCTGAACTTCTCTGTACTAGAGGAGACAGTAGCCCACCTCTTGGTTCCCAGAGATCGTGACCCCACTCATGAAGCCGAACACGTGCACACCCAACGTTAAGGTGTTCAACGATGTGGGTTCTATGCCCTCTGTCACCAAAGAGGCAATGGCTAGCCAGGGGCATTTAAGTGATGATGTCCCTGTCCTGTGGAACTCTAGTGACCGTGTGCCAACTCCTTGGTGTTTGGAAGGACAGAAGCTATCTTCTTAGTAGTAATGTAGTTTTGGATCCTAAGATCTGGAACTCAGAAGGCTGGGTTCTCATGCCCAGGAAATCCCAAGTTATTTCCTGTGTAGCCTGTGTAACGCTTAGAAGTTCACACAGAGGCACCTCAGAGGAAAAGTATGGCAACGAATTTCTAAAAACTAGGTCTTGACAATCCTATGCCGCACGGTTACCCTATGACACCAACATGGTGGAGACAGCTATTTGACGCGCCTGCTAACATAAAAGTTTCAAGTCT
>NW_022103951.1:19489001-19490263 GCF_000313985.2 Echinops telfairi
GGGTGCCCTCACCAGTGCCTCAGAAGAGAGGGCTGGCAATCTCCTTCTATAAAGTCAGCCCCTGAAAACCCTACAGAGAAGAGTTCTCTTTAGACACAGAGGGGTGGCATGGCTATTTCCCAGGTTTGCTAAAACAGAGGGGGGAAGTTTGAGTCCATAAAGAGAGGTGTTAAATAATTTTCTGCCATGAAGAACCTTTGTAGTAACATTTTCAAAACTTAGTTTATCGTACAGCTCTGATCACGACCCATCCATCCATCTGTTGTGCAGAGGACATTTCTGCATATGTTGCCATGGTCTTGTAAAGCATAGATGCAGAAATATTCTGCAGTAGGGATTTCACTGTTCATTAAAGAAGCTCTCTGCCTCACCATCCATGCCCCAAGCTGAAATTCCTCGTAAAGTCTTTCCTGAATACAGGGAATCACTCTACCTTATTTCACAGTGCACTTGGTGCCTATTGCATATCTGATATGCACACCTCTGTAACCTATTTTGGAGGAAGTTTAGTGCCAGGAAAAACTTACACGTGAAATAAAAATTCATGAAAAATCCAATGTGCACAAGAAAATCTTAATGTGAACCTCCTGAAAACATGACACTTCATGCATAGATGCGTACAGTAATACATACATACAAATATACAAAGAAAAATCAATTGAAAAATGTTTGCAGTGGTGAATGCAGAATGACAGAACGCAATGAAGAAAAACTGAACTGTGGTTTTCCACTTGTCCTCAACTCTATTGAATTGATTGGAAATCTGAGTCCCAGAACATCCCCCCAAAGATCAGAACAAAAGGTTGCAGCTCAGTTTTATTTTCTGCAGTGACAACCATTGAATCGCCCTCTTCCCTCCAAACAAGAAAACCAAAGCAGTGGGTCCTCCGCGCTCAAGGTCTAATTCAGGCAAACAGGCTCATAGTGGCAAATGATTCCAGCAAACCGTGCTCTGGGAAGGAAACACTGGATAGAATGGGAGGGAAATTTAGGCCTCAGCCCCGCTTTGCCCCTCAGGGCTTCTCAGATCTGGGGGTGCAAAGCTGTCAAGATGGCATTTCACCAGGTTAAGTTGTTCCAGGAAACAGTTGGTGGCAACTCGTAACACAAGTGCGTCTTCCTCGATCCATCTGCTAAAGTGAGGGGAGAGGATATCATTTTCCAGGCCAGCAAAGCCATTGCAGTGAGTGCACCCACTACCTCCTCACACCAAAGAGTCAGCTTCTCCTGAGCTTGGGGTGGGGTACAGATTAACGCCTCGC
>NW_022103951.1:19494787-19495833 GCF_000313985.2 Echinops telfairi
GGATTCTTGCCGGGGAGATATGAGCACTGGGACTCCTTTGCAAGTCCAGCCCTGAGCTTCTGCTCCCTGGAATCCCAGGAAAGGGCGCTGTTTTCTGTGTTGCAGCAAAAGGAAACAAGTAAGCAAACCGCGTCCTCATCACTTTCTTGTTGTCACAAAGCTGATTTTTGGACTTCGGGTGCAAATGAACAGGACAGCGCTGTTCATTCATTACCAACTTGGAGGAGGGGCAAGCACTAGGCTTTAGTGAACTGGGTCTGCAGAGGCGTCTGCTTTTGCCCCTGCAAATACCACCTGGTCAGGTGCCCACTGTGATCCAACCAAGACCCCCCGAGCCTGCGTGGATAAACACGCGCCCACACTTCTCCAAGGATGCGCCCCTGATGCAGCGCACACCCAGACACCACTGGGCATTCACTGGGCAGCAAGGCCGGTTCCTGCACCAGGCAGCCGCCACAGAGGAGCAAAGGGGAACAAACTGCAAGTCAGAGCCACAGGTCTCCTCCCAAAGGGGCCCAATCACCACTCAGCGCTCATGTGCACCAGCAGTATTTTCTAGGTTGGGTCTGTCCCTGTGCAAGCCTCCAGCACGTACCCTCCCCACCCCCATTGCACGCCCACTAGAAAGGAACAACAGGACCAGACACACCCAGGATTGCCTCCTAAGGAGAGAAAGCGCGGGCGCGGTAAATCCAGGAAGAGCTTTATCTACAGAGCCGCGCTAGAGCCCTGCTCTGGCTCACAAAGAGGCCCCCACGTCAGAAGACCAAGTCACAGGAACCTGGAACGCAGTCCCGCCAAGGACACCCAGAGCTCCCCTGGCTGCTCATGGAGCCCCTGCTGCACTACAGAGGCCAGGACCCCTGCTACAGCTACCTGGGATTGATCCACAAGGTCAATGTCTCAGCCGGGGCGGGGTCTGGGCGGTGGCCGGCGCTTCTCCAACCACAAGGAGTGGATTTTCCCTGGGGCAGAGGGGAGAAAGTGGCATGGGGGGGAGGTGTGGAACATGATGCAGCCACCCCCACTGTCCTTCCACCTGGCCC
>NW_022103951.1:19497195-19499708 GCF_000313985.2 Echinops telfairi
CTCACCTCATAATTCAGTTCATCCAAAATTCCAAATACAGATCATTTGTCATCTCTCCCTCCCTGGAGGTGGAGCAAAGCTTGGATGTGGCAGCAAGGCGAGTGCAGGGCAGTCCCTCTTGCAAACAGCGTTCGCCAGATTAGCCACCCTAAAACCTGCCCCCAGACAGTTTGGGCCCGGAAATTGTCGAGTTGGTGTGTTTGTGTTATCTTTTTCGTGTCAGACAAACCATTTTGGAACAATGAGGGCTTCAGGGATAGAAATGGGATCAAGTAAACTTGATCTTATGGAAATTGCCCATTAGCAGAGAATCATGATTTCATAAGAAAAAAGGAAAAGGCATAAATATACATGAAGCCTAGGAGAGTCAGAACTTGAAGCGACTATTTGCTTTTCCTAAATTTTCTGCCTTTGATACAGTGCACTCCTAACACATCTCTTTTGCTATGTGTGTAAAATATTGGGGTTTACCTCCCCTGACAGCTTTCTACCCAACTCAGATTCTGGCTCTTGCAGGTTTCTACTGATCAATCGCAACCAGCAAAGCGAACCCTCCTCATATCACACTCAGACTCTTCAATTCCCCTGTCCCTGTCCTTACAGGCTCATCACTAGCCTCCCCTTTCCCCTCTCCCGTGCCCGCCCCCCCCACCCCAACCGTTAGATCCCATTGCCCTCTCCTTGGAATTGTTTATCCTCTCTGGCTTATATAGATGGACACCAAAATAGAAAGAAAAGAAAAACAAATACAACACACACACCCCTCCCCGCCACCTCCCCCCACAAAGCACAAAGGATCTCATGCAAATAGTTGCATGTCTACCTATTGTCCTGGCTCCTAGTAGATGAGTATCCATCTGCTAACTAGCATGCAGTCCCTGATAAAATTCACCACTCCATATGCTTTTTCTTTTGGGCATTCATCTTTCAGGACCCGCTTATCCAATAGCACGGAAACCCTTTTAGTCCGCAGCTTTCATGTGTGAGGGACGCGCCTTCTACAAGACCCCATTGCTCTTCTTGCAGTCAAGGCTGGAGTGGTCTAGTGCCCAACCCCCAGCCTGTTGCACCTTTAGACTTTCAGGGTGGCCCCCTGGGGACTATCCATCAAGAGCTGCCCCAGTCAGATGTCTGCTATGGAGATTACTCAGGGATTGCTTGTCTTTCCTCCCACTGCTAGTCTGTTGCACTCCCCTCTTGGTTTGCCCCCATGTGGGCTGTCAGGCTGCCTGCTCTCCCAGAACTTTACCTGCAGTGATGTCCTCTGTAGCACTGTCATCTAGGGTTGGAATCTCATGTCTCTAGCTGGGGCTGGACCTGCAGTCCTCTCTGCGGACCGATGAGCTGTTCTGAGTACCAATGTCACCCTCAAGGTGTCATGAGCAGCGCAATCAATGATGACAATTTCTTCACTGGTATACTCACCCAGGGTAGAGCTGGAGAGAGCAGGACTTGGTGCCTCCTTGGTTCCTAACTCTCTACCTGGGTTGTATAGGCAGTTCAGCTGGCCATTTGAGGTCCTGCTGGACATTCCGCAGCACCCAGCCAAGCCTTATCAGGATCCCCCGGATTTTCTGGGGTGGCTCTTTGGACCATCTCTTGGTCCTTGGCAGTGGCTCAACATTTAAGCTAGGCCTAAATATTATACTTTCATGTCTTTTTCCAAAATGGAGTTTCTTGTGTTCAAGTCTTGTGAGGTACTGCACCTTCTTGCAAAGTAGTTCTATAACACTCTTATCACAAGGCTTGCTGCACCAGAATGATGTCTACTCTCTCTCTGCCTTTCCTCTATCTCACAGCCAGGCCATCGTCTTGGAATGAGACTGTACATCTTTAGGGGAGTAGAAAGCCATCATTTTTTTCCATCAGAGTAACTAGTGCTTTTGAACTGCTGACATTGTGGTTTGCCACCAAACAAGTAACTCACTATGCCACTAGGACCACAGAACTGGGTCTGGTGTTCTCCCTCAACTGAAAGAGTTCTTCACAGCCGTGCAGTTCACTACCTCCATTTTACAGACCGGGGAACAAAGAAACAACAGGGGAGTATGCAGAGTTCATTTCAAAGAAGGTCAACTTTTGGGTGGCCATGCCTTCCACCAGGCTCAGAACCCCCAAGGTAGGAGAAGTTCAAACGAGCCCACATTCAGTTGCTCCTCTTTATCACCTCCAGCCTTCCCAGAATGCTTTGCTTCAAAGGGCCACAAACTCAGGACTCAACCTAGGCTGATGGCCATTTTACCTCCAGGAAAAGTAATCAACTTCCCAGAAGGCATGCAGTATTCCTCATGTCCATTCTGGAACATTTAACAGTTTGAGAGTGATGCAATTTGTCCTCTCCTCACAAAAGGCTGAGTGCGCTTCCACTAGGATAATCCTCATTTGCCCTAATCCTCTTGTGAAGCCAAGGCTGCCAAATGAGAGCGTAACACATAAACAATAGCCAGCTCTAGGCTTGTGCTGAAATAACTTTCTTTTTTTAAAGTAGGCTAGGAGTTTGGAAACGGTGATTA
>NW_022103951.1:19499808-19501436 GCF_000313985.2 Echinops telfairi
ATGAAGTGTTGTGGAATTCCCATTTTCTGAAGGATATTCATTACTTATGATCCACACAGTGCAGTGCAGTGCATTGGCATACGGTCAATAAAACAAAAGTAATTATCTTTCTGTTGCATCCAAGACCCATCTGACTTGGGGTATGCTGCACTACATCCTTTTCTGAGTATGATCTGCACTACTGCACCTTTCTGTTGATATCCTGCTGCAGCATTTCTCAGAGGATCTCTTGGTGAATTATGATGCTGGCAATCATCACATTCACACAGATCAATGGATGTTGAAGAAAAGTCTAGAAATAAACCCAAGCCACTTACAACATATGGAGTGTTGGTGGTGCTGTGGTATTAGCATTATGCTGCCAGCCTCAAGGAAGCTGACGTACAATTCACCAGCTGGTTGGAGGGAGACAGACTGGCAGTCTCTGAAACCCTACATAGGGTCACTATTCTTCAGGAGTCACTTGATGGTAGTGGGGATTTTGGTGTTCTGTAATAAAGCTGATGTTGAAAATAAGAAGCAGAAATGTGAATTATTTAATCATGAAGCTGGGTAAACTTTTGTCTCAAGTTCATTTGAATCATTGAAATATGTCCAGAGGAATCAAATGTCTGATTTGCACTCTCTACCCACTGGTCTTCTACTTCAGCCACTTGCTTCCAGGGCATGGGTTTCAGAAGAGTGCAGAGCAAGAAAACAAATGCACGATGAAACCGTGAAACGTTGGGAAGCAGTTGGAAACTGTGAGACAGAAATTGGTGAGAGTAGGGAACTTGAACTTTCCACTAAAAACAATGCCACATTGCACAAATGTGCAATGCATGAGGGAAAAGACAGCCCAGGCAAGGGGGGGCGTTCAAAATTTTGACAAGAGAGTCCTGTTGAGTGCCACATCTCTCAGGTTTTACTGCATTTTCACAAATGGTGTGGGAGAAGACCTTCCCACAATTTGTGGGGGAAGGCAGAGGGAGACTGAGAGTGCATAGGGGGATGTTTGCGGAAGTAACTGTGTGAGAATTTAAAGTCATGGAAAGAAACTTTCAGTAAATAAAGCCAAATAGAGATACAGTAGGAAATGAATTTGTACAGCATTTGATAGACTAATGGCTAATATCCTTGGTAGATAAGTACTCTTAAGCAATCACTAAAGGAAGACAGGCAAAGAATCAAAGATAAAACCAGACAGCTACACGAATACAAAATTTACATAAAAATATAGATCTGAGCATACTCAATAAATATAATGAACAGTATTTTTAATCTAAATAAAAATCAAAGGCATGAAGAATAACACTTTGAGACTTCATTATCCCTGAGAGCACCATTTTAGTGAAAGATTTGCAATCTTTAAATATTTCAAAATATCCAAATACAAGCCTCATTTACTCCCGGGTGCCGGTTCCACCTGATATTCACCTTTGCTGGGTGGCTAAAGTGTCAAGTAGGCCCTGGCAGTCTCTAACCCTCTGGCTCCTTGGGTATTGCAAGTTTAGTATGAGCACAGCCGGACAGATGTGGTGCCGGCACCTGGAGACCCAGAAAAATAGGATGCTGGAGATGTATCGTTTCCAAGGACAGATATTACCACCCTACCCAGGCCGAGACCACGAAGTGGGGTTGTTCAGTAG
>NW_022103951.1:19501785-19502710 GCF_000313985.2 Echinops telfairi
AGGTGGTATTGAGTTGAAGGATGACTAGAGTAGAAGTCCAATGTCTGTCTTCTACCTTAATACTTAACATATAAATGTATGTACATAGAGCTATATACCTATTTTTCTATATAAATATATTTACATATGTATGTGCCTGTATTTATACCTCTACAAATACCCTTGGTCTACTAGTTATTTCCTCTATTTCCTTTCATTTTCCTCCTCTCCCACTATCATGTTGGACCTTCATTCAGCTCTCAGTAATTCCTCTCGTGAACATTGTACTTGATCACACCCCAACAGGCATTCTAGGCTTTCCCCACCATTGACTTTTAATAACTATGATGTTCTTGATATCCTCCCCTAGCTCACCAGGTCTTTTGTAATTAGTGTTCAAGACATCATACCTGCTCCTTACATGTTCTCCAAACTCAGGTGTGAACAATTCAGGGTCATATTTGCGCGGTCCTGGACCTGCTTAAATTTCTTCAGGATCCACTGAACTTACATAGGAACCAATGACGGTCTGTTCCAGAGTCCATTCCAGGCCTGTGTTTAGCCTCTGTGATTACTCTCCATTCCATTAGCATAAGTGCACATATACAGCCACCTTTTGTGTCATTGCAAAAAGGAATGTGCTTTGAGTCATTGGTCTTGCAAAATTCTATCAAGCCATCTGCAGCTTTACTTTTGCCACCAAATCCTTGCCTTCCAAATACTTTACCTCCTTCTGTGTTTCCAACTTTTGCATTTTTATTGCTCAAAATTATCAATGTATCTGGATTACATGTTTGATCAATTTCTGACTGAAGTCTTCGGTATAAATCTTCATTATATTCATCCCTTCCTTTTGTGGCTGTTGTGCAACTTTTTATAATGCTTGTATTGAATGGCTTTTCCTAAACGTGTATATGTAGAATCCTATAGTAGACAGTATTGTACA
>NW_022103951.1:19503707-19505605 GCF_000313985.2 Echinops telfairi
TGGAGAAGATGTGGTAAAAGGTACAATCTGGTGTGAACACAGTTTACAAAAATAAACCAGAGAACAGAAGTGAGCAGTAGTAGTCCTTTATTGCAGGAAGGGTATGAAAGATGAATGTTCACCATAAGAGATAGAGGAGGTCCCACAATACACCAGTCTTCATGAGAAACCTCTTGCTCACATAGTATTAACAAAAATAAAGTGCCTGGTGTGACCTCAGAGGAGGCTCTGGAGAAAACGTGAAAGATATAGACACCAAATCACACTCAGGATATTCTAAAAATTAGTTTATGATTCAAATAATTTCAACATGCAGGAAGAGGAGATGCATGTTTCAGTACATTCATTGATGATGAGAGAAGACCAAGACGTTTTAAGGGAAGGGATTGGGGCCCTCTGTGACTGATGAGCAAGAAGGTGTGTGAATACTAGGTATTGAAGACAAGCCAACGATGTCTCAAAAGAAAGGATTACAAAGAGCTTGGTGGTGGTGGTGGTGGTGGGGTGTGTTTGTGTTTGTGTACTGGCAGGAACTCAGTTAATTGGGGTGGCAGTGCCATTCCCTAACAAACACAAACACATTCCTAGCGTCCTAAAATCATAATGCCATGTTCTTCATGAAGTGCAACTTAACATGATTTGCTCAGCATATAGATTTAACAAACATGGTGAGATGATGCAACCGTGTTGCCTAACTTTTGTAGTGTTAAATCTTGTCGTGTTCCTTGTTTTCTTCTCAAAAATGCCTCTTGTCCCATGTTCTGGTTCTGCGGACACACAGTGAAGTGTTGTGAAATTCCCACTTCTCTCAAGACTACCCATTGATTTTCTTGATTCATCCAGTTGATTGACTTGCATGGTCAATAAAACACAAGGTTGGTTCACATGGTTAAGTAATTAGCCTGCTACCATCAAGGTTAGAAGTGTGAATCCATACAGAGGTGGGTTAGAACAAAGGCTATACAATCAATGTCCAATGAATACGATGTTCAAAATAATACCCTTGGAAACTACAAAGACTTGCCCTCTCCCTCTGGCACGCAGCTGTTGGTTGCCAGGACACTGAGACCTACAAGGCAATAGATGTCCACAAGGGGAAATGGGAACCTTTGGCCCCAATGTATGCAAAACAGGAATCTATGGGACCTCCCCCACCCATGAGGCAGGAAGTCCCCAAGCTTTCTGGCACTCCTGGTAACCCAGGAAGCAGTTCCTCCCCTTCATCCTCTCTGACGACCACAAAGGCCTTTGAGACCTAAATTCTCCAACCTTTGGAAACCAGGCAACTAAGTGGCCAAATGGTGACAGGAGTTTCTTGATGTGGCCTTTGCTTTGGTCCAGTAGATAAAGGGAGATAAAAGTAACAGCTTGGGATATTTCTTTTCCTCCACTGGGCATGAGGAGGTGAGACAGCACCTTTGTTACAGTGGCCCTAGTCTTTCAGGAGATGGAACCCTGGGGGCAATATGGGGTACACACTAGGATCCTAACAGCAAAGTCAGCATTTCAGTATCACTTGCCCCACCTCAGACGATATGTCTTTCTGGAAAGAGTTTGTTTGGGAAAGACGGAAGTAGTTTCATCCTGTCATGTAGTCTTTGGCTGTTAAGACAAGTTAGAATCACAGACTCAGAAATTCACAGGACCAGTTTTCCTCTGTCCTGCAGGGACGCTATGAATCTTTGGGAGAAGCTCCCTGAAGGGTTTCTAGACCTACGCCTACAAGTAGGGGGCGCTTGTAAGAAAATATGTGCAGACAATGGCACTTGCAAGGGGATTGGGCAGAGAAGTCCAGGGAGACAGGTAGATTTTTATGCAAATGGGTGTGGAAATTCCACCCAAGAGGGCTTAGCCACTTGCTCACGCACGCAGCCATCCTGCCATCACAAACTGTAGTT
>NW_022103951.1:19506876-19508903 GCF_000313985.2 Echinops telfairi
TAGGGCTGAGGTAACTGCCCCAGGGACAGCCTCTCTTTTAGGAGCAAAAAGATAGTGCACAACTTTGCGATGTAAGGCACAGGGGCCTGCCCTCATGACACAGTGGAAGTGGCTGCTCCTCTGATACTCAGGAAGTGATTCCCGACCAGGAGGCTGGGTCCTTATCTCTGGGAAATAACCTCAGCTTGACCCTGCCCTCTGGAATCACGGGGGCAGTGGCCCCCTCTATTACCCATGATGCAGTTCCCACTCATCACTAGGAGACTGTAGCCTAACCAACTGCAGTTCAGGATGGTGCAGTGCCATCCTATTACACTCATGGAGAGAGTGACCTGCCTTTTGAACCCAGGAAATCATGGCCGCAGTGTTGGGTTGAATGAGTACATGGGCCTGCTACCCACTAAGAGGTCAGGAATCTTACTCTGGAGCCCAAAAAATGCTCTCTGCCTTTTTTGGTACTTAAAGTCGGGGCCCTGCCCTCAGGGACTCCCTTTGCTTGGCTTCCTCTCTTGGAGCTCATTCAGTGATGCACCAGGTCTCTGGAGTCCATGCCGCAAGAAAGCTGAGGCCCTTGCATCACGTTCCTCCTGGTGACTATGCCCTCTGAAGCGCTGGGGGTCCAGTCTCCAATTCCTGGATATCAGAAAAGCTTAACCATGACCCCTGCGACTGAGGCGCCTGTGACCCTACCTCTTTTAGGAGGAGACTAAATAGCCCGTCCTCTGGTCCTCGGTGAACTGTTGGTCCCGCCCACTAAAACCCAGGAGGCTGAGAGAGAAGCACCTGGCTTGGCCTTCCAGATTCCTGGAAGCAAAAGCTCTTCTGTTGGGAAGCAGTGACCTGCTCTGCCGCGGAGAGGTGGTAGCCTGTGCAAGTGGGACCTGGAAGGCAGTCAGCTCTTCTCCCTGGACACCAACAGGCTATGGGAGCTGTGAAGGGCTTGTTCTAGTCCTGTGCTACTGCGGGGCACAAGGCCCCACCACAGAGTCCAGGGAGATAATGTCCCTGCTTTCGGGTTTTAGGGGAAGGTGGCTGGAAACTCTGGCTTCCAGGAGAAACGGAACCCTCTCCTAGAGCCCAGCAAGTGCTCATTTACCCTTTGATGCTCCATGCCCTCGACCTATGAAGCAATGTGGCCAAACTCCTGATCCCCAAGTGGCTTTTGCCCATCACGTTGCAACCAATGTGGCCCTCTCCCTCCCACTTGGTCGTTAGAAGGCCTTGGGCTTCTTGTACAGAAATCAGGTAGGATATTTCCTTGGGATCAGGAACCCAGGGTGTCTATTCTCAAGTTATTAATATCGGATGGGCTTGGCACTGCTCTGTTCCCCAGTGGACAGTGGACCAGCTATTCACAACCCAGGCGTCTGGGCCCTGTTCCAGAAACAAGGATAGGATCCTCAATCTGTCTGATATTCCCGGAGTTGGTAATCTTTCCTATTAAAAGTGAGGAGGATATCTTTGTACCATCTGGGAAACTGGCCTTGCTCCTTGGACAGCAGTTGACTGTCTTCTGGAACGCAGGCCCATCTGTACAGGCTGGCTCTGAGAAATCATTTGATCCCAGGTCTATCTTCCTCAGGAAAGTGGCAGCTCCACACTTGAGCTGAAGATTCTGTGTCTAGCCTCTTGGAGGACAGAGTTGTTAGCCAGCTCAGCCCAATGCTCCTCAGGGTAGTGTTGGCCATGCCGCTTGTATATCCTAATTGCCTAGTTGACTCTCTAGTTCTCTCATAGTTTGTGGAACCTTCCTTTGAACCCGCCAAGCCAATAGCGCAGCATCTGGAACCTAGGCAGTGGGGACACCCATTGTAGACCCCAGCAGGCCTTGTTCCCACCACTTCAAAATAAAGGGGCATGAGCCCAACGTGCATTAACAGGGGAGATTGTCATCCCTCCCTTTGACTCCCAGGCAGGAGTCAGGTCCTCAGGTCCTGTCCTCTGTGGTCAGACAGGCATCAATGTGGTACTGTGGGACACAGAGACATTATACACCCCCGCCTTTTGGGGTTCAGAAGCGCCTTACA
>NW_022103951.1:19510671-19511962 GCF_000313985.2 Echinops telfairi
GGCCTGCAGAGAAATGCCTGGCAGAGCCTAGCTTTCCCAGCAGTCCGCGAAGTTCATTTCCTGGCTTATGTGGTGACTCAAAGAGAAGGTCCATTCCCCCAGTCTGCCAGTAAGTCTTTTGCCTGGCCTACCGGTAAACAACGGGCAGAGCCTCACGTTCCCAGCCTGCCAGGTAGTTGCTTGCCACGCTGACTGGGAGACGCCAAGCAGAGACGCTATTGACCACAATGCCCAGAATCACATGCAGGGCAAAAAGTGAGAGACTGAGCGAAGCCTCCCTCCCCCATGTCCCTGAAGTCTGTTTCCTGGCTTGCAGGCTGACCAAGCCTTGTATCCCTCCGCTTTTCAATTAACCCGCCTGTGTTTACCGGCCAATTAGGGATGATAAGCTAAAAACCTCAGTGAGGAAACCTTGTTGTGAAGCACAGGAAGTTACCTAATGCTCTGCTCTTTATTGTTCTTCGGACCCAAAGGTCATCCGAAACCATGCCATTTACAACCCTGATGAGCTGAGGTGCATTCTGACACCTAGGGGTGGTGTCAACAGCCATTGGCTTGTTTGCTAACATAAAGGTTATACATTTCATAAGAATTTTCTGAAAACCCTCTCAAGAAAATTCTGGCAATCAATGTAAAAACAGAAAGCTACAGAAAATCCTATGAAGCACAGATTTCTTCTGAACACACTGGTGCTACACTGAACAAGCATGGATGGTGCCATAAAGCAGAGAAAATTGGGTTCACCAAGAGATGACCCAGAAGAAAAGCCTAGCAATTTTCTTTCAAAAAAACCCAAAAACTATTCCTCAGCAATGAGAGCAATATAAAGGCTCATACAGCGGGGTTCACTTCTCCCATAGCATCTTGCAGGAGAGGGGAGCACCGAGAGGCCCAAATGCCTGATTAGAAAGGGGAAACTTCAATCCATGCCTTTTCAAAAGCTTTCCAAAAGAGACATGCCGCTTCTGCAAACATAACTTCCAGTGCCCTCAGTTGATGGATGATGGTACCCACTTCTCTTAGGAAACACGGTGGAATTCCAAACAAGTCACTAGATAGGCTGGGAACAGACAGTTAAGAAGGTTGCATCCCACTGAAACGAATCAGAAGACAGGCCTGGCTATTTACCTCCAAACACCCAGACTTATGAAAGTATTAGGGAGCAGGGTTCTCCTCAGCTGAACAGTGGTGGTGCAAATTGCTCCTTGGCCAGGATTCTAAGGAAACCTGGCAACATCAGTTCAAGGAGTCAGCCCTGGAAACCCCAACAGAGAAGAGTTCTCCTCTGACA
>NW_022103951.1:19512969-19514183 GCF_000313985.2 Echinops telfairi
TCTACCTTATTTCACAGTGCACTTGGTGCCTATTGCATATCTGGTATGCACACCTCTGTAACCTATTTTGGAGGAAGTTTAGTGACAGGAAAAACTTACATGTGAAATAAAAATTCATGAAAAAATCCAATGCGCACAAGAAAATCTTAATGTGCACCTCCTGAAAACTTGACACTTCAAACATAGATGCTTACACTAATACATACATGCAAATACACAAAGAAAAATCAATTGAAAAATATTTGCAGTGGTGAATGCTGAATGACAGAACGCAATGAAGAAAAACGGAACTGTGGTTTTCCAATTGTCCTCAAATCTATTGAATTGATTGGAAATCTGAGTCCCAGAACATCCCCTCAAAGATCATGACAAAAGGTTGCAGCTCAGTTTTATTTTCTGCAGTGACAACCATTGAATCGCCCTCTTCCCTCCAAACAAGAAAACCAAAGCAGTGGGTCCTCCGCGCTCAAGGTCTACTTCAGGCAAACAGGCTCATAGTGGCAAATGATTCCAGCAAACAGTGCTCTGGGAAGGAAACACTGGATACAATGGGAGGGAAGCTTAGGCCTCAGCCCCCCTTTGCCCCTCAGGGCTTCTCAGATCTGGGGGTGCAATGCTGTCAAGATGGCGTTTCACCAGGTAAAGATGTTCCAGGAAACAGTTGGTGGCAACTCGTAACACAAGTGCGTCTTCACCGATCCATCTGCTAAAGTGAGGGAGAGGATATCATTTTCCAGGCCAGCAAAGCCATTGCAGTGAGTGCACCCACTACCTCCTCACACCAGAGTCAGCTTCTCCTGAGCTTGGGGTGGGGTACAGATTAACGCCTCGCATTGCTAAACCCAAGTTCACTGTTGAAAGCCACCAGTGCTCCTAGGGAGAATGGTCAGGCTGGCTGTCTCCATAGAGATGGGCAACCTTGCTGTAACAGTGGGTTTGCATTCTGTCTCCAAGATGTCCTCCCTCTAGCTGATATTAGGCCAAGTATCTGCCACCCTCATCATCCCAGGCCCCTTCTAGAACTTACACAGTCAGGATGCTGCCTTCAACAGTCAACTGCATATTAATCAGTGCTCGGTAGCTCGGTAAAGCTGGGGTCAGCAGACTTCGAGCTGTCTCCGCCTCCTGAGGAGACCGGAATGGGACGACAAGTGTGCTGCAAGCATGTGGTTAAGGGACACTGGTTTTCAGACACAGCCTGCTCAGCCCTCTTA
>NW_022103951.1:19539629-19545197 GCF_000313985.2 Echinops telfairi
GCTTAGAAGTTCACACAGAGGCACCTCAGAGGAAAAGTATGGCAACGAATTTCTAAAAACTAGGTCTTGACAATCCTATGCCGCACGGTTACCCTATGACACCAACATGGTGGAGACAGCTATTTGACGCGCCTGCTAACATAAAAGTTTCAAGTCTCAGTCCATGCAGAGGTCCCACAGAAGAAAGTTCTTGCAAAGAAATTACAAGAAATAAAAAAGCCCTACCATGGACAGCCTTATAGGGCACAGCCCTCTCTGTCACACGTGCATGTGTCCGTTATTTCCCTAGGCTGCTCACAAGAAGCTGAGAAGTTTCAGCCCTCTCATGGGCACCTGAGGAGAGAGGCGTGGCAATCTGCTTCCGCAAAATCTGCTGCTGCAAAGCCTAAGGAACTGAGGTTATTTCTGCCACACAGTGGTGCTAGCAGTTATTTTTTTGTTCCAGGACAACACAGAATTTTAATCCATTTGAAGCACCACCGAAGCAAGGCGTGATAATCTAACCCCCTAGCCCCCTCTCCGCTCCCCCGGCCAAAAAATAAACCAAAACCCAGCCTTTTACAACCGTGATGAGCTGAGATGCTTTCTGACACATAGGGGTGGTGTCAACAGTCAATTCGCTGGGTTGCTCACATAAAGGTTACACATTTCATAAGAATTTTCTGAAAACTCTCACAAGAAAATTCTGGCAATCAATGTACAAACACCACGCTACAGAAAGTCCTATGAAGCACATATTTCTTCTGAACACACAGGTTCTGCACTGAACTAGCTTGCATGCTGCCATAAAGCAGAGAAATGTGCCTTCACCAAGAGATGACCCAGAAGAAAGGCCTAGCAATTTTCTTTTAAAAAAATACCAAAAACGAATCCCCAGCAATGAGACCAATATAAAGGCTCAGACAGTGGGGAGCACGTCTCCCATAGCATCTTGCAGGAGAGGGGAGCACTGAGAGGCCAGAATGACGTCTAGAATTAAGTCAATCATCCATTTAATTTGCTTTCTTGAAATTTCTATTTAATTTAAACCTTGAGGGGTTGTTTCAATCCCTTAGCATATCCGTTTAAAGACAGGAAGTTATTCATTTCAGAGAGATTCGGAGGACATTCTCCTGAATAAAATTAGTCCATCACAAAAAGAACAAACATTGCATGAGACCTCTGTTAGAAATGCAAAAAGCATGAAGATAGAGCTTTTCATACTCTAAGAAAAAAACAGCAGCAAATTAGCCCTACAGAGTGTCTGTGAGTCTGAATCGACATCATGGCAGTGGGTTTTGGGTCCCTAATGTGTACCTATGTGAGAAGACGTGGCCAGAGTTTGTCAGAGAAGACAATGCACTACTTTTTTCTGTGGTACTTTGCTTTAGAAGACACCGAATCAATGCTGATTCATTGCAACCTTATATATAACAGAATGAAATGTTCCACATTCCTGTGCCATCTTCCCGTTTGTTGGTAAATTTAAGTGCATTGAACTGACGGTTGTTTCAATCCATCTCATTGAGGATTTTGAAAAATGTTGCACTGCGTGTGTAGAAACAAAAAGAAGACACACCGAGTGATGTCAGGTGAGTGTGGCGCATAGAGCAATAGAGGTATGCTGTATTTTGCCAAAACTGGCACACTGAAATAGTTGTGTGAGCAGGTGCATTGTCGTGGTAGCAAAACCAGCCCCCCCGCCCATCCCTGATCCCCTGTCTACCATGAATTAGGTTTTGTCACCCAGTATTACACTATGTTTTCAGAACCCCTAAATGGAAAACTTAATGAACAGTCTGACCTGCTGGAACAAACTCCAAATGCACTTTGAGTGGACATTTTTGTCTCTTCCGGAAGTTGATGTATGTCCAGAATGAGGTTTGTCATCAATCGATATTTCACCTTTTGGAAAAGAGAGAAACACTAGTACAATTGAGCAAAATATTCACTGTGACCAGAGAGAACCTTCCCAGGGGACACCACTGGCTACATGAGTGAGGTGCGTGTTACTCGCCTAGCATGAAAAATGTGTGCTTAGAAAGCTCTGCCCAGTGGAGCTTTTTCCATTTTGGGGGGTAACCCCTTGTCCACCTAGAAGAAACAAGGCAAAAAGACCCGTGTGGGTTTTGTGATGCAGGGAACATTTTACCACCATACATATCTACGGTTTCAGTCACGTGCTCAGTTTTCACAGTGCTCAAGACTCTTCCTTTTCAAAGGACACGAATCTGTGTTAATCCAAATGAAGTCAACACCAATTCACTGGAAGATGAGCACAGAATTATCATACCCACGAAAGAGGTGGTGCGTTAGTCTGGGTAAACTAGGGAAACACATCCACAGAAACTCATATGTATAAGACGGAGTTTTCTACAAAAGGTACATTAAGAAAGCATCCTAACCCAGGGCTGTCCAAGCCCATAAGTCCATCATTAGCCCATATGTCCGACACCAATCTACAAAGTCCTCCTCAATCTCACAAAACACACACAATGACAACAGCTGCATGAGGATAGCAGAATCAGTGAGCGTGTAAGCATCTCAGCGCTGGCAGGGGTCTCCACGCAGCTGCTCCAGCACCCAGGCGGCATCGGGGTAGGTGCATGTGGCTTCTCCTCAGGGATGCCCCGCAGGAAGTGATCCTTGCCAGCTGAAGCTGGGAACTGGCTAAAGCAGCTGCACCGTGGTCGGACCATCAGAAAGCAAGAGACCCAAGATCTAGAAAGCTCCTCTCCACCCTTCAGTTAATCCCACATGTGGTTATCAGTAAGGTTTGCACAATAAACCTTAACTATCTCAGGTGGCCATAATTTCACTCAACACCCATTGATAGTAATCATCTTGATACTAATGACATCATAAACAGAATGCTTTGATTTTATCTTAGTAGGTAAAAGTGTGATATATCCCTAGGGTTTGATTTTTTCTTGCTGAAAAATAACCAAATAAAAATGTCTAGGAATATATGAAACTGTTTCTAAAATATGTCATCAGACTTTCTGTTTTGATTATACTTCTTAAGAGTGAACAGTCTATTACCATCGTAGATTTTTCTGTTTGCCTTGCTGTTGTTAGTTTCTGTACTTTTACCCCGCCCCCCAAATGGCATTAATTATACCTTTTTTTGAAAACCGTGAATCTTCCCACCGTACTATTATAATAGCAGGTGCATTGCTTATATAGGTATATTATTTTCCAGGAAAAAATAAAAACACATAGATTTGTTATATTCAGTTATTCTTTATGCAAAACTATCAGCATTTTTTCCGCAGGTTATATTCACTTCTGAAAACTGGAGGAACTAAAGGAAAGTAACGCATGTGTTTCTAATTAGTATTTTGGGAGAGTTGTTTTTTTTTAGTGAAAAAGTTTATCATCCTTCCCAGAATGCTTAATTTTAAAGACTGCATTATTTCTAGCACTAGAATTTTCTGGTTCAGACTATGAAAGCCACCCCGATGAACAGAACAGAACTGCCCCTGCGTGTTTCTGAGACAGTAACTCTATAAAATTCACGAGTCTCATCTTTCTCCCAGCTGGTTTTGCATCAGAATCAACTTGATGGCAGTGGGTCTGGTGTGGGGTTTGGGAAGGAGAAGGGGACGAAAACAACAGAATAATTTTGAAGATATACATACTTGTAAATGGGAAACAAGAGAAGTGCACCTGCTAAGGACATTTTGCAAGTCAAACATCTGTCTCTCTGCATATTAGGGCTTGATAGGTGAGCAGAGTCTGATGAACCGGCTAGGATTCTTCAACGGAAGTTCTTGGGACAGATATTGGAAGGTCAGTGAAATCTTTAGAATTGTGGACATAATTTTGATGGCAACTTTACACGAGCATTTTCGTGGGGAAAAAATCTTCCGTTTTATCAGATTTTAAAACTGGTCCTTAAAATTCACACCCTGGCCCCCTTAACCCCCAGCACCTGAAAGGGATTAAATAGTTTCGATAGATAAATATGATGTGTTATTTATTCATAATCTTTGCTTTTCAAAATCAGGATTTCTGAGGAAGCTATTGGAGCTTTCATGTGGGATATGCATGAATGGCAGGAGAGCCAACTCTAGAGGGCAGGCCCAGCTCAGGTCTGTCTCTGTTTGATCCGGTTAGAACACTGTGGACAGTAGATTTTTCCCAGACTATCTCTGGAAAGGCTGACACAATAGGCGTGTTTATAGCTCTTCAAAGGAACCAGATTGGAAGACCTAGAGATTATTGATCTTTTATTGCCCAAGGCCAGGTACAAGCTCAGGTAGCCTCCTGGGTAGCTCTTCACATCGCCATGGCAATGGATTTCTGACCTGACCTAGAGAGGCAACCTTTGTTAAAGAAAGAGCTATGAAAGACCCTTCATATCCATGTGTTAACAGTCCTTTAAGAAATAAAGTCACATGTTTTATTTCAGAATAGTTTGAGCTTTATTTTTTAATGTATATTGAATTTAGCAACAATCATACATAGCAACAAAAAATCTAATATTGAAAACCTTGCTTAATTTTTCAGGTTAAATATCCTTTGACGGGCGTTCTGTAAATTTTTTAGTCAGCAGGGTTTATTATTATTATTTATTGCCAAATTTAATTGAAATATTTAATCTCAAACTCATCTTACTTGAAAACATATAGGTTCACATGTGAGGAGGAGGAGGAGATGAATTCTGTGGGGGTGTCACTTAGAACATATTATGTGTGCCCTGCAAAATAATTCTGAATAGCATGAACTATATTCCTTTCTGGCCTGAAATTCAAGTGTTCCAAAGGAATTAGCCAGACTTTAAGCACAATTTTGCTTTTCTGCTAAAAGAAAATTAAATTTTATATCCCTGCTACCTGTATCTCTCAAACTTTCATGTGCCCAAGAGTCACCAGAGAAGCATGTTGAAATGAACATACAGATTCAGGAAGTCTATGATGACCCAGGAAATACTGTGTTTTTATAGGCTCCCAAGCAGGGCGAATATTGTTTATCCCTGAACCATGTATTTAGTGTTAGACTGCTCTTTGACGTGTCTGTTCTATTTCTGTAAAACAATAGTGCAAATATTTCTTTCAATTATACATGAAGCTTATGTTTACAGTTTATTCATGAAACAGAAGCAAAGTACAAGAAATGAATGAAACAGCACTCTTTGAAATAAAGAAATATTAAAATCATATTAAAACAGCCTGTTAAAGTAAATATATACATCTATGTAAAACTGAAATCATTTTGCTAGGACTATTTAGTTGTAGATTTTACTTAATGATTCCAGAGCTGCATCCATTGTCCCGCATAGCATCATTATCTTTTAAATCGTTTTATTAGGGGCTCATACAACTCCTATCACAATCCATACACACATCAATTGTGTAAAGCACATTTGTACATTCATTGCCCTCATCATTCTCAAAACATTTGCTCTCCACTTAAGCCTCCAGCATTAGGTCCTCACTTTGTCCCCTCCCTCCCCGCTCCCCCCTCTCTCATGAGCCCTTGATAATTTATAAGTTGTTATTTTGTCATATCTTGCCCTGTCTGACGTCTCCCTTCACCCACTTTTCGGTTGTCCATCCCCCAGGGAGGAGGTCACATATAGTTCCT
>NW_022103951.1:19545331-19550197 GCF_000313985.2 Echinops telfairi
GGTAGAATTCGTGTCATGATAGCATCATTTTTATAGATCCTCTAGTTTGTTTGTGTTTTTGTTTGTTCGTTTGTTTTTTAAATGGATGTCTTTTCCATTGTTTATGAGATTAGAGAACTGGAAAAAGTTACTGGCAAGTTTCCTATCATTTATTTGAATGGTGAGATAGCTTCTGGCGATCATGAGTATAGGACTTGATTTCAAAGACCACACACACACAAACACACACACACACACACACACACACACACTCACACTCAGGCTCCACAGTCAAAGCCCAATGTTCATATGGAAAACTGAGCAGGATGAACTTAGTTCAAAGCTGCAGTCAGCACTTAATTGACCTGCTGAGATCTGCGAGGTTTTGAACCGCCATGTGGTTTGCTTCCGAGTGTAGTGTAAAAATTCCTTTTAAAATGAAAGTACAAATGCTTTTTTACTTTAGCTGAAGGACAAAACAGGAACATAATGAACTATAAATTTTACTGTAATCAGGAATATTTATAGCTCACTGTAAGGTTTTACTCTCTGTGTTTTTCACGCATTTCCTGTGAACTTGGCTCCCGCAGCACATATTCAGGGTGTCTGACCTTCTGACTATGAGAGTTACATCATGTTCACATTAACTGGCAAATGTTTTACTTTGCAACATGTGGGGAGGCTAGAATATTTCCTAAAAATACACACTTTGGGCACTACCGTTAGGCATTTTTAAATGCTGGTATTATTTTTCCTTTAACATGATAAATTCATAAAGGTTAGTAACCGTACTAATTTTTAAAATATTTATCTTTAACAGGAAGCTGCCATAATTTTTCCAACATGCATTGTCATTTGTCCACATGGGAACTGGAAAGTTTTTATGAATGTGGAGGGACAGGTAACTCTGCCAGGTTTCGGCCTGTTAGGGGGATTATTCGTTTTTCAAATGTGTACGCTTACATCTATAGACCTAGTTGACTTTAACTGTGTACAGGTTCTCTGTGCTGGGCTTCCTACAGAGAAGAGAACATGGCATTGACTGACAATGACATCTCTGGCACTTCAATTGTTGTCCAGAACTTTGGGTAAGATGTACCTCTGTTAGTTTTGCCATATTTTCCTTCATGCTAGCACAGCATGGCCACTGTGGGAGAAGGGAGGGAAAGAGTGTGTGTGGCCTCCTCAGCAGGAGCCACTCCTGCAGACCCACAGGTGGGCAGGGGCATCCTGGGAAAGGTGTCAGCCAAAGGTACATTCCAGAGACCAAGACTGCCACTCAAAGGACCCCTCCAAGTGTGAACGAGATATCATCTCAACTTGACTTTAGCAGAGTTCAAAACTACAGGAACCATCAAATGCTGATGAGGGTGTCAAGAGATGAAAACTCTCATACAGTGCTGGCAAGATTTTAAAATGGTAAAAGCACTGTGGAAATTTGTATGGCACCTCCTTAAAAATTTTGAAATGTAAATACCCTGTAATCTAGCAATCCCACTACTCAGCATATATCCTAGAGAAACAATAACAATAGCAGATATATTCAAACCCACCTTCATCACAGCATTATTCACAAAAGGTAAAAGGATGCAAACAAACTAGGCACCAATTTACAGATGAAAGTCTAAACAGACACAGAAGCGTCAAGATGCGACGCAATATATATCTGAATCAATTGTTCCCAGAAGAAATAACTGAAAATGGATTAATCCTTTCTCACCCACTAAGATGTTACCCTAACCTTGCCTTTTTATACAAAACATTACACATAAATTTCAAAGTAAATAAGTTTAGATTTAAATAATATAAGTTAAATAAGAAGCTCAATTTGGATTCATATGGCAGAAGAATTGTCCTTAATGAACATAATCTTCCATAACCCTTAGAGAATTATTATCTTCACTTTCCATATGCACAAACTGAGGATCAGAGATTTAGAGGTGCCCAAGATAACACAGATAGTGAAGGATGGAGAGAGTTGGACTGTATTTTTACGACTGTGGGCTTTATCTTGAAAGCAATGAGGACACATTGGAGAGTTTATTATTGTTCAAAGTTGTTTTAGCGCTATATATATTTGATGTTGACCTAATTGATGGTTCACAGAAGTTTCAAAAATAGTGGCACAGATGGGTTCTGTGTATTTCCCACTCAACTTTCTCCAGTGATAACTTATAAAGAAATCAAAGTACAAAATGGGTGCATAAACAAATGTGGTGAAGAGAGCTGATGGTGCCTGGCTACCAATAAATATAGCGTCTGGGATCATAAAGGCATGAAGACAAACAAGTGGCCATCTAGCTGAGAAGCAAAAAAAAACCCCCATGGAAGAAGCACACCAGCTTGCGTGAGCTTGACATGTCGATGGGATCAGGTATTTGGCATCAAAGACCCCAAACAAAAACAAACAAGCAACAAACAAAAATCATATCAATGGGAATGAGGGGGGCGTCAGAGTGGAGACCCAAAACCCATCAGTTGTCAATTTGACACGGCCCCCCCCCCGCCCCCCCTCCCATCAGAAGGTCACAAGGAAGAGAAGAGCCAGTCAGGGTGATAGCACTGATGAAACACACAAACTTCCTCTACTTCCTTAATGCTTCCTCCCACCCCACAACCATGACCCCAATTCTATCTTTCAAATATGGCTAGACCAGAACATGTATAAGGGTACAGATAAGAGCTGGCACCACAGATAATGCAGAACAGATAAACCCTCAGGACCAATAAGCTGAGCAGCGATGCTAGGAGAGTAAGGGGCGGGGGCACGGGTAGTAAGGGGCGCACCGACCACAATGATTGACGTATGGCTCCCATCCCAGGGCGACGGACAACAGACATATGGGTGAAATAAGACAACCATTGGTGTTAGACACTTGAAAAAAACATTAATTTATAAATTATTAAGGGGGCATGGGGATGGAGGAGGGAAAATGAGGAGCTGATGCCAGGGGCTCAACTAGAAAGAATATGTTCTGGAAAAGATGATGACAACATATGCACAGATGTGTTTGGCAAGATGGATATATGTATCAATTGTGATAAGAGATGTCAGAGCCCCCAATAAAATAAAATAAGGAATGTCTCAAAAGCACGCAGGGGCAATTTTACTCTGTCCTATTGGGTCACTAGGTGTAGATTGCAGTGAGTTTGAAGTTTGGAGCTGAATCCTTGGTACTAGACCGAGAAGGTCAGAGCGACTGCAAGGGATGGAGGAGACTCCTTACTTTCAGAAGTTTTAAGACCTGCCTAATAGCCTTCTTCCCAAAACAGGTCTCCCCTCCCCCACTCCTGGCTTGATATTTAAACAGCACTGTATGGTGGCCAGCTGCCATTACTGCACAGAAATTCTGTGAAAGAATGCTGACCAGGCTAGGGAACTAGGACTGCAGGAGTCACCATGAACCTCTTCATCCCCATCCAGAACTGGGTGGGCAAGACCCACCTGACCACGTGGTACATGAAATTGGAGGACCAGAAAGCAGAAATTGATTGAAGTGGCACAAGCCCTGGTCTCGTCCAAGACACCAAGCAACTCATCCTTGTGAAGTTCCAGAAGTCTAAGATCACCTACTGATTCTGTGTTGGTTTCTACATCTGCATATGCCTGCATGTCAATGACAACACTCTGGCCTCCCTGGAGGCCAACCCTAACTTCTTGGAGGACATAAACGAGCATTTCCACAATACCTGTGAGCTAGACTTGGTGTTCAATTTCTATAAGGCTTACTAGGTCGTGGACCAAATAGATGTTCCTGGCCAGGGACAGCTGGGAGAACAGCCAGACCAAGGTGCTGAAGGAGCTGCTTATGCTGCATTCACTGGAGTGGGGGGGGGGAGCCTCCCCAGGAGCCCATATTCCCTGCAGCCCCCATCACCTCCACCTGGGCCTCTCTCTCCATTTCCCTCGTGAGGCCTTGGCCCCATCCCAGCTACCCCTCCCCTAATCTGCCCAGGTGAAAGGGACCCAGCTTGGTCTGGAGCACTGGGGAGGACACTGCTAACCCCACTCGACTCTGGGCTCCCAAGGGCAGCAGAGGCCACTTCCAGTATACTGGGTAATCATGCGGAAGTCCTGTGAGGGTGTGTGTGTGTGTGTGTGTTTAGCCCACAATAAACTTGTGGCCCCCACTCTGTGCTGAAAAAAAAAAGGAATTCTAAGCAAAGAGAGGGGGATGGAGACAGACAGCTGAGATTGAAATTCTTCTATATCCGCACTTTTTGAAGCCAATGAGGCAAGATAAACCCTTGAAACCATCGCCACGAGAGAAACTTTAAACCCACTCTCCAAGTCTTATTGGAACCAAATAACATACAAATGAAACCAACTGTCGTGGACCGGATTCTGACTCATACAAACCCAATATGACAGAGAACGGGCACTTTGCGTGTCCAAGGCTGTAAATATGTATGGGAGCACCAACCCTCATATTTCTCTGGAAAGCAAACACTGGTTTGGCACCTTTAACAAAGAAAGTCTGCCTGAGCATCCAGCCATCTTAAAGGATTATCTACATCCAGTCAATTGACAACCCTTAATGTTCAGTTGGAATGCTAGGGAGCTGTGAGTTTATGGTATGGAGAAACTCAGAAAGGAGCCTGAGAATGGTTGCAAACATTGAAGAATGGAGTCCATGTCACTGAACTCTACTTGGAGAAGATGTTGGATTCGTGCCTGTTCTACTGTGTATTTTCACCAGCAACAAAATTGTTTTTTACAGGCAGCAGTGATGTCTGGCATGTTTTGAACTGATGGCCAGTTAAGTTGCCTGGCTTCCCTGATGTTGGTTTCTGTGTTAAAAACAAAAAACAAAACAAAAAAACAACAAAGGGGGACGCTAATATTGGTGATTGTGGGGGTAACACCAGACCTGTGAGAAGCAAAGG
>NW_022103951.1:19551437-19553113 GCF_000313985.2 Echinops telfairi
AAGTGGCTAGGGGGTGGCGTAGGGCATGATCCTCCACTCTTCCACCTGGACGCCTTGTTCCCTCTCCACGTGCTCCCTGGGCTTCCGTGCCCGAGTCTTACTTCTCTTCTCCTCCTGACTTCAACCCCCGCCCCCTGTCCTCTATCTGGACCTCTTTCTGGTTGAAAGAGACCAGTTCACACACCTGGACCTTGAGTGTGGACCTGCAGCTGCTGCATCCGCCACCAACGAAGCACCTGCAAGGGAGGAGGACGACTACGCTACCATTCGATTTTACCAGCTGATGGAGGAGGACCGTTGCGACCACAGTGGAGGCTACTTCCAGGAGCCTGGGCAGCTGCCCGTGGAGCCAGGATCCCAAGCTGGGAGGGATCCACACCCCAGGAACTCTGGGCAGCCCCACCACTGCAAGTCCATAACCCAGTTTTCAGCCAAATGTGATGGAGCAGGTTGTTCAAGGCACTTAGTACCCTGACTTGCTAGCACGGTAAGCAGCCTTGCTTTGGCGCCACATTCTCTGTGACTGGGATACATAGGGCGCAGAATGTGGGGGTTGGGTAGGGGGGAAGGGGGTGGTGGAAGGCGTCCTTCCTCACAAGTTAAAGGACCTCTTAGGGAATTCGTTGGTTGGGAAGATGCCTTAGGAGTTTGCAGGACTGGATACAGGGGCTGCGCTAATGCTAAAGCGAGTAAGACTAGTACAATCTTTTAATTAGGATTCTGATCATTTGTTTCTAGCCAGTTTCCACAGGTTTTTTAAACGTATTAAATCGTACAATTTGTGATCGCTTGCCTGTTTTTAAACACTCTGTACATTTTGCTTTAGGCTACTAACCAAAGTTAGCAGTTTGAACCCACCAGCTGATCTGCTGGAAAAATATTAGGCTTTGTTCTCCAGACAGATTACAGCTTCAGAAACCAAAAAGGGGCAGTTCCCTTCCCTTGCACAATAGACCAGAATAGTCCAGTTCAAAACACACCAGTGTAAAGGAGTTGGGCATTTTGTTTATCATCATGGGGGGATATCCTAGTAAAAGATTAACAGGGTTTTTATTTGCTGTTCCATAAACAGAAAATTTGATTGAGACCTATTCAGTGAATCAACATGCAGGCAGGCAGTTTCATAGCTATTTCTTTGCCCTCCATGGGAAAACTCCCTAAGGGAAGCCCCCAGCTGTATTACAAAGGAAGAAAGTGGTCAGAGGGCAGGTGTTGAAAATTCTAAAAGAAGCAAGAAATATGCAGCCATGGGTGAAGGGGAAGATGCTTCAAAAAAGTTTATGGAAATTGGAATTTTGAAAGAATCTTTTCATGAACTTTTTGAAGCACTCCCCCCATAATTCATTATATCCACAATTCCAAATAGTGAACATTTGTTTTTTCAAACGGACCTGTGACTTGTCATCTCTCCCTCAGAGAGACACTTGGCAAGCAAGGACCTTTTACCCTTTGTAATTAGTAATAACAGAGAGTGGATGCCTCCCTGGCATCCACTCTCACCCTGCAAGTTGATCTGGGTGAGGGGCTCTGTGATGTCTGAGCTCTTTCAGGGCTCTCATTGGCTATGGGTGTTGCCATGCCGACCGACCAGACAATGATAATCTGCTTGACTCTTCATTGACTGGGAAGGTGTGTTTGAGGAGATCAGGAGACTTGGGGGCTGTTCACTGTTGGTT
>NW_022103951.1:19553423-19564755 GCF_000313985.2 Echinops telfairi
TATCTCCTCAACCTAAGCGAGTTCCCATTTTCTCTGTACTGAATGGTCTCTCAAAATTTCACTTCCATATGGAGATGGTATTGTAAAAGGGATAATCTGTTGTGAATAGGATTCACAGAAACTGTCCTGATCAAAAAAGTCAGCAATATTGGTCTGTTACCTAGGGAAGAGTAAGACTAAAGATTAACATACACGACAAGGGAAAAAGGAACTCCCAGAGACTCCAAATCCTTCAAGTGATCCTTCTTGCTCATAATGTGATAAGAGCCTTGAAATGCCTGGTGTGGCCTCCAGGAGACTCAAGAGAAAAACGGAAAGATGTTGCAAACCATTCACATTATGAGGACATATGGGTGACTGGTGGTTGATTAAAAAGTACTTTCACAGGTTGCAAGAATGAGATGCTTGTGTCAGTGACGTGCTGGATGATGGTAAGGTGCAGAAAGATGGTAAGACAAACTGTGTTAAGAGGAGGGCAGGGACTCCCCCAGGGAGGGTGAACCAGATGGTGGGGGTGGGTGAAGATGAAGTATTGAAGACAAATATATCAATGATCCACAAGGAAAGAATTCAAAGGTGCTTAATGGTGTGGGTGATGGTTGTCATGTGTGATGGTGGTGTGCGTTTGTATTTTGGCATAGGTGAATTATTTGGTTTGGTAACCCAATTTCATTACCAGCATGACCATATTCTCGCTATCCTCCAGTCCTGATGCTACATTCTACTTAATATCATTCAGTTTATCTGATTATTTGTTCAGCATGTTTATTGAGTAAATATTTTAATAGCGTACCAAAATGATCCTTCACTATCCTCATTTTTAATCATGGGGTGGTCCTTACAGATTCTGGAGGCGCACAGTGAAGTTTTCTGTAAATCACATTCCTCTCAAGGCTACCCAAATTTTGTTATGATCCACACAGTTGACTGCCTTGGCATAGTCAACAACACACTCATAACCAACCATCTTTTACATATTACCTGCTTTCAATCAAGATATTTCTGACATAGGCAATTATATAGCTTCTTCCATGTTCTGTTCTGAATCTGGCTTGGACCCCTGGCGACTCATTGTTGATGAACAGATGCAACCATTGTCGCACGGTCTTCAGCAAAATTGCGTTTACATGTGATACTAATGGTGCTGTACTGTAGTCAGGCATTCTTTTGTGTCAACTCTCTTGGGAGGGGTACAAATATGTATCGCTTCCAGTCTGTTGGCCAAGAAGCTGTCTACCCATTTTCCTGGTAGAGAAGCCTAAGTGCTTCCAGTGTGGCATCAGATTGTGTAAACTTTTCCATTGGTATTCCATTAATCCCCAGAGACACATTGAACTTCTTCCTCGGGACCATTTTTTTCTTGCTTATATGCTACCTCCTAACACTTTAGAATGTCCTCCAGCTCTTTGAGTATAGTGACTGCCTGTATCCTTTCCAGCTGCCTAAGTTCTTGCTTTATTCAATATTTCTGCATTATTCAGGAAATCCCCCAGAGAATCTCAGTATTGCAAACACTCTTATTTTCCTTAAATTCTTTCCGTTGAAGACATGCTGAGACTTCTATTTCTTTTAAGGTTTCCTAACACTAGATGTATTCACATTTTCTCACTTCCAGTTGTCCTTTGAAAATTTCTCTTCAGTTCTTTGACTTCATCCCGTCTTCCACGTGCCTTAGCTCCTCTACCATGAAGAAGAGCCAGCTTCAGCGACCCTTATGACATCCACTTTGACCTTTGCCTTCTTTCCTGCCTGTTTAATGACCTTTGGCATTCTTCACCTAGTAAGTGCTTGATGTCCTCCCACAGCGCTTTAGGTCTCCTGTCATTTTTGTTCAAAGTGTCAGACCTGCACCTGAGATGTTCTCCCAATGAGATGCAGACACAGTCAATGTCGTATTTTGTCTGCCACGGACCTGGTTTAAGTTTCTTCAGCTTTAACTGAATCTATAAATGAACAGTTGATGGTCTGTTCCACCATCAGTCCCCGCCCTGGTTTTAGTTGCTGAGATGGAGCTACTCCATCTTCTCTCCGAACAGATGAACTGAATTGGATTTCTCTGTATTGCATCCGGTGAGGTACTTACGCACAACCAACTTTTGTGTCGTGTCAAAAGGGTTTTGTGTGATCACGTCATAGCTGTGAAAGTTTCTATCATGTGATCTCCAGGTTTCCTCGTATCAGAAGGTCCATACTTTCGAAATACTCTACATTCTTCTTTGTTTCCATCCTTTGCCTTTATTTTTTAAATACCGTTGTCTTACATCTATTACAGCTCTCCTCACAATCCATACATTCATCCGCTGTGTCAAGCACATTTGCACATATGCCCCCATCATCATTTTCAAAGTCTTCTCTTCCCACTTGAGACCGTGTTATCAGCTCCCCATTTCTTTGCCCTCCCTCTCCTGTCTGCTCGCCTCACAAACCCTTGATAAGTAATAGATTTTTTTTTCATATGTTACATAGTCCTCCATCACCCCGCACCTATTTTTCTGCTAATCTTACCCCAGGAGGAAGTTCTAGTTTCATCCTTGTGCTTGATTTCCCCCATTCCCCTAAATTCTCCTGGTATCTCCACTGTCTTTGTTGGCCTTGAGGGGGTTATCTAAGGTCCATAATTATCAACAAAACTGGATTATGTGATTGTCCAATTTCTGACTGAATCCTTTGGTGGAATTCTTCAATTTTTTGCATCCCTCGCTTTTGTGGTTGGTTCATACATTTGTAATATGATAGTATTCCACGGATTTCCTTCAAAGACCATAGATAGAATTGTATCATAGATAGTATTATACTTCAAGGTTGATTTTGAAATTTCATTAAAATACAGGAATGTGAAACCATTTATCTTGAGAACTGTTGGACAGGTTCAAAGGGCAGCCATATTGAAAAAACGGTCTGGCATTTGCCAAGTAATGGATTGCCTTTAAGTAACAGAAAGTAAATTGCTTCGACTGTAGTGAGGCAATTCACGTTTCCACCAACATTTTAAGCGCCCACATGAGGTTGGTGAGAAATGCCTATGCATTTCATCCGAAAAACTTGGTACGGGATGCCTGTAAGACAGAGTAGAATGAGCCATTGTATGGGGGCGTCCATGGTGCACATTTCCCTGGCATGGGGATCCTCATCCCTCAGGAGTGAGTACATGAAGATATGCTTGCAGAAGTGACAGTCCATTTGAGAAAACATTTCAAAATGCATGCAAGGAGCTTTGAGCCTCTCTAATAAGGAATTCTGGCCTCTCTGGCATCCCCTCTCACCTTGAAAGTTGATTTGGGTGAGGTGCTCTGTAATGTCTGAGCTATTCCAAGGCTTTCTTTGGCTAAGGGCATTGCCATGCCAACCGACCAAACAACGGTAACCTGCTTGACATGTCATTGACTGGGAGGGTGTATTTAAGGAGATTAGGGCACTTGGGGGCTTTTCATTGTTGGTAGCAGGATGGACGACATGACTGAGAAGGCAGATCAGATTGAGAAGACTCAAGATCTTGCTGTAGATAAGGAGCAAAGAGACACAATGAAGGATTAAACCACTGAAACAGCCTTGATTATAAGAAGATGAAGAACCTGATCCACACAGGATGATGGACAAGGACAAGGTCAGATGGCCTCTTCCACGTACCTGTCCTTTCTCTTCACCTGCCACTCCCTTGGAGCTCAAGGTGCTAACGCTGTCTTTCCTTTCCAAATCACTCTCCTCAACCTAAGAAAAAACTCAAAATAATACCCTGGCTAATGAGTTCCCATTTTCTCTCTACTTAATGATCTCTCTATATTTTACTTCAACATGGAGAAGATATTGCAAAAGGGACAATCTGTTGTGAACAGAATTCCCAGAAACTGTCCTGAGCAAAGAATCCGCAATTTTAACCTGTTACTTAGGGAAGAGTAAGAAAGAAGACTAACGTCTAACACAAGAGAAAGAGGAAATCCCAAAGACACCAGTCCTTCGAGTGACCCTTCTTGCTCATACAGTGATAACAACCTTGAAATACATGGTGTGGCCTGGACTAGAATCTGGAGAAAACCTGAGAGATCCAGCAAACAATTCAGCATTATGAGGATACACAGGGAATTAATTGGTGATTGATTAAAAATTAATTCCACATGTGTTAAAAATAAGATGCATGTGTAAGTGTGGTCTTTGATGATGGCAAGGTAGGGAAGGATGGGAAGACAAACTGTGTTAAGAGGAGGACAGGGACTCCCTAAGGGAGGGTGAATCAGATGGTGGAGATGTGTGAAGACTAAGTATTGAAGACAAGTGTAATCAATGACAAGGAAAGAGTGCAAAGTGCTGGATAGTGTGGGTGGTGGTTGTCATGCGTGGTGATGGTGTGTGTTTGTATTTTGGCAGAAGTAATTATTTTGGTTTGCAATCCCATTTTTTTTACCAGCACGACCATGTTCTTGCTGTCCTCCCGTGCTGACGTCACATTCTATTTCATACAATGAAGTTTCTCTTATGATTTGCTCTGCATATTCTTTGAATAAATATTTGGAGTGGGATACAAAAAAGAGAGCTAATTTTCTGCATGTTAAATAATGCTGTGGTCCTTGTTATGTTCTTAAAATTGGTTCTTGGTCCATATACAGGTTCTTCAGGCACACAATGAAGTGTTTTGCAAATCACATTCCTCTCACGGTTAACAAACGTTTAATATGATCCACTCAGTTGACTGCCTTGGCAGTGACAAAAACAAAACAAAAACTCTGGTAGACATGTTTCAGTCATTCCCGGATTTCAATCAAGATATTTCTGACATGAGAAATTATCTATTTTTCCCAAATTCTCTTCTGAATCCAGCTTGAACCCTTGGCAGCTCACTTTCAATGAACTGATGCCACCATTGTTGTATGATTTTCAGCAAATTTGTATTTACATGCTAGAGTAATGTTACTGTACTCCAGTTGGGCATTCCATTGTGTCAACATTCTTGGGATGGGTACAAATTTGTGTTGGGTCAAGTCTGTTGGCCAAGCAGCTGTCTACCAATCCTCCTAGTAGAGAAGCCTAAGTGCTTCCAGTGGGCATCAGCTGCTAGAAATGTTTCCATTGGTATTCCATTCACTCATTGAGGCTTTTTTTTTTTTTTGGATCATGCTTACAGTTTTCCTGTAACTTCTTCCCTCAGAACCATTTGTTCTTGGTTATACGCTACCTCCTAAAACTTTGGAATGTCTCTGAACATTTTTAGTATAGTGACTTTGTGTGTTCCTTCCAGCTTCGTTTTAAGCTCTTGTGTTACTCAATACTTCCCCAATATTCAAGAATCCCCCCATTGCCCCCCCCCCCACAAATCTCTCAGTATTTCAAGCAGATTCTTGATATTTTTCTTGAGTTTTTTCCGTTGAAGACAGGCTGCACTTTCTCTTACTTTTTGGTTTTCTAACACTAGATCTTTCCACATTTCATTGTTTCTGACTTTTTTCTCCACCAGTTGCCCTTAAAAATGTCTCTTCAACTCGTCTTCATCATGTCTTCCATGTGCTTTAGCTGCTATTGGAAGAAAAGCCACCTTCAGCGTCCCTTTTGACATCCACTTTGCTCTTTACCGTCTTTTCCATCTTTATTTTATTAGAAATATATTTATTTATTCTATCATTTTACTGGGGGCTCATACAACTCTTATCACAATTCTTACACACATCCATTGTGTAAATCACATTTCTACATTTGATGCCATCGTAATTCTCAAAACATTAAATTTCTGCTTCAGCCCTTGATATCTGGCCCACATTTCCCCCCTCCCTCCCTATTGCCCCTTCCATCAAGAACCCTTCATAATTTAGAGATCATTATTTTTGTCATATCTTACACTGTCTGACATCTCCCTTTACCCCCTTTTCTGTTCTCCATCCCCCAGGGAGGAGGTTATATGTAGATCCTTGTAATCGGTTCCCGCTTTCTACCCCACCTTCCCACCACCCTCCCGGTATCACCACTCTCACCCCTGGCCTTGAATGGGTCATCTGACCTGGATTCCCTGTGTTTCCAGTTCCTATCTGTACCAGTGTACATCCCTTGGTCTAGCCAGATTTGTAAGATAGAAATGGGATCATAATAGTGCAGAGGAGGAAGCATTTAAGAACTAGAGAATAGTTCTATGTTTCCCCGTTGCTACCCTGCACCATGATTGGCTCGTCTCCTCCCGTCTCCTCCCCGTGACCCTTCTGTAAGGGGTGTCAGTTGCCTACAGATGGGCCTTGAGTCTCCATTCTGCACTCACCCTCATTTAAATTGATATGATTTTTTTGTTCTTTGATGCCTGATACCTGATCCCTTCGACACTTCGTGATCACACAGGCTGGTGTGCTTCTTCCTTGTGGGATTTGTTACTTCTGAGCTAGATGGCCACTTGTTTATCTTCAAGCCTTTAAGACCCAAGACGCTATATCTTTTGATAGCTGGGCACCATCAGCTTTCTTCACCACATTTGCTTATGCACACATTTGTCTTCAGCGGTAGTGTCGGGAAGGTGAGCATCATGGAATGCCAATTTAATAGAACAAAGTGTTCTTGCATTGAAGGAGTCCTTGAGTGGAGCCCCAATGTCCATCTGCTGCATTAAGACTAAACCTATAAATATATGCACGTAGATCTATTTCCCTGCCATCCTATATAAATATATTTACATATGTACATGTCTTTATTTAGACCTCTATAAATACCCTTTTCCTTCTAGTTCTTTCCTCTATTTCCTTTTACTTTCCTCTTGTCCCATTGTCAAACTCAGCCTTCATTTGGGTTTCAGTAATTTTTCTTGGTTACACTGCCCTTGCTGAATCCCTACCAGGCCTCTCACACCCTCCGTGCCACTAATTTTGGATCACTTGTGGCTCCCTTGTCCCTGTGTTGGTCAACACCACTTCCTTTCCCCCACCTCGCACTCTCCCATGTCCCCCGTAACCACTGGGCCTATAGTTTTCTCCTCCAGACTGTTCATCCAACGTATCTGATCTACATAGATCTACAGAGATAATAATATGCATCAAAAACCAAGGCATAGCAACACAAAGTGACAAAAGAGAACACAATGATGACAACAAAAAAGAAAACCAATGACCCAGAAATGAGTAAATTATTTTTTTTAATAAGAAAGATAAAGGAAAAAAATGTAAAAGAAAGAAAAGCATGTAAATAGATCAAGGTCTGTTTTTTTTTTACCTCTAGGTGTGTCCTCCAATCAAGTCCGATGGGGTGGCAAAGTCTATCCTTTGTACTCCCTCGGGAGCTCCCTGCTCTGCTCCTCCCGTTGGTCTGCTGCACGCCTTTAGTGTTTTGCCTCAGTGTTGTGGGGTCAGACCAGGCCAATCGCGACACTGAGTCTCCAGCGTTAACCCCTGTAGGGAGAGGGGTCAACGAGTGATGTCGTGTCTCATAGTGAGATCAGCCATATGGTCCCCTCTGTGCATTGGCTGTTCAGAGCGTTGATATCATCCTCCAGGCCTGGACGTGCTCCACTCTCTACAGGATATGCTCCACACATCTCCAGGATGTGCTCCACTCTCTCTTCCTCCTAATTTGTTTGCTCCCAGGTGCTCTGATCAATCATGTCCCTCTCCCCTAGCTGCAGCTTCAGTGCCATCCTCTAAATGAAATTCTTCTGGGGGGAGGGGCAGTTGTCAACGTAGCTGGTATTGGAGCCGAGCCCTCAGGACCCTCCAATGGCTCCCCTCTCCATGCTGCCATGCTGCAATTGCATCTCAGAACATCAGATTTATGTCTGGTCCGTCTTTCTCTGTGGAGACACAAGCAATACCCTCCCCTTGGACGGATCAGTGCCCAATTCCCCCACCACACATCTCTTTTTTCACCCCTTTCCTACCCCCACACCGCCTTTTTAGTTGGCTACCATATGTACCCCTGGATTTGGCCTGGCCCCTGCCATAATACCTGGACCTCACCCCTGCAGTGTTTGTATACAGGGGCTTTTTCCCTGTGCCCTTTTTGCATTTTCTTTTCCTTTTTATAAACACCTCAGCGGACTCGTGTTGTACTTGTTCTTTTGTGCTTGGCTTACTTCACTTAGCATGTTTCCCTCCAGTTCTTCCCATGCGGCCCTATGCTTCCTGTGTCCATCCCTGCTTTTTAGCGATGCGTCGTACTCCATTGTATGTATGTAGCACAGTTTTCTGATCCATTCGTCTGTTGATGGAAATTTGGGTTGTTTCCAATTCCTTGCAATTGTGAACTGTGCTGTGATGAATATTGGAGCACAGTTGTCTGGCCGTGGTTTATTTCTTGCCTCTTCTGTTCATATCGCCAGTATTGCCATTGCGGGGTCTTATGGTAGCTCAATTTCCACCTGTTTTAGAAATCGCCAAATTGATTTCCATAGTTGCTGTACATACCTGCAGTTCTACCAGCAGTGGATGAGAGTTCCACAGCCCCTACAACACTGGTTGCTTTCTGATTTTTTTTGAATTGGGCTATCTTTGAGGGTGTTAGGTGGTATTTCATACATGTTTTCATTTGCATTTCTCTTATGGCTAATGATCGGGAACATTTTCTCATATGTTTATTGGCCATTTGGATTTCAGACTCTGTGAAACTTCTGTTCAGGTCCTTTGCCCAGCTCCTCAGTGGGCAGTGAGTTTTCCTCTTATTGTAAGCTTGTAAAGTATTGTCGATTTTAGTAATAAGGCCTTTGTCTAATGTGTCATTGCTAAAGATGTTTTCCCAGTCGGTGGGCTCTCTTATTACTCTCTTGGTGAACTCTTTTGATGTACACAGATGACGTAACTTCAGTATATCCCACTTGACTATTTGCGACTCCTCTGTATTTGTATCCTTCCCTATTTCTGATAGCCCATGTATTCCCTGTGCCAAGGTTCTCAAGTTTGTCCCAATTCCCTCATTAAGGGTCCTAATTCTTTGGAGTTTTATCTCAAGGTCTTTGATCCACCTTAATTTTATTCTTGTGCATGGAGTGAGGGAAGGGTCTTGCTTCATTTTTCTTCAGGTAGATATCCATTTTTTTCCAGCACCATTTATCGAAGAAGGCATCGGCTTTTGATTTGATTTTTGGGGGGCCCTTATCAAACATCAGTTGCCTCTATGCTGATGTTTTTATTTCTGGGTCTTCAGCTCTTTTGTATTGGTTTGAATATCTGTCGTTATACCAGTACCACACTGTTTTGACTACTGTGGCTGTATAATATATGCTAAAGTTGGGTAGAACAAGCTCTCCCACTTTGTCCTTCTTCTTGAGCAGTTCTGTGCTAATCCTGGGCTTCTTCCCCCTCCATAGGGCAGCCCTGGGAGTGCTAATCCAGAAGCTAAGACCCCAGCCTCAGCTGGTGGCATATTTATCAAAGAGGTTAGATCTTACCTCTGCCCGCTGGCCGCCTTGGGTACACACAACAGCTGCTGTGGCACTCTTAGTCCAAGAAGCAGTTAAGATTACCATAGGAGGAACTTTAGAGGTCCTGACTATCCATAGAATCTCCCATGTTTACAAGCTAAGTGCTATAACTGGCTATCTGACAGCCATCTATAGAAAATACAAAATCCTACTTACAGAGAACCCTGATGTCACCATCCAGACTTATAGCAGCCTCAATCCAGCTACAATTCTCCCTGACCCTAGGGAGGACTCTGAGCCTCTCCATTCCTGCTTAGAGTAACTGCTAACAACCTGCCTCGGCTAGACCTCAAAGAACGACTGCTTGCTGTCGCAACTGTGTCTGGTTCCCTGATGGTATCAGCTTTGTGACTGATGGACTGTGCAAGGCCAATGATACTATTGTTTCTCTGGACCAATTCATTAAAGTCAATTCCCCGCCCCCGGGTACTGCAGGCCAGGTGGCTGAACTCATAGCTTTGTCACTGTATCTCGCACTAGCAGAGGGAAAGTAATTAACTGTGTACACAGATGTAAAATATTGGTTTTTAGTTACCCGTCTTCAATCTGTCACGAAAGAGGATATCTAATTACTCAGGGAAGCCCCATTAAGTACTAGGACAAAATCAGGGCACTCTTAGAAGCTGCCCCCAAACCCACTGAAGTGTCAGTAGTGCATTGCGAAGGGCACCAGAAGGGTAACTCAGAAGTCGCCAGAGCCAAGCAAGCATCCGACAGGGCAGCCAGACAGGCAGTCCCAGGCACAAATCCCTTAGCCTCCATTAATGCCTCCATTGCCCCAAATCAGCTTCCTCGTCCAGATTACTCTCCCGAAGAAGTGGAACAGGCTAAAACTCGGGAATTCGGCCTCCAGCCTGATGGATGGTGGAAAAAAACCACAAACTACTGCCTATTGTCACAAAGGTGGCAAGTTGTAAAAGATGTCCATGATGAGCTCATCTTACCTATAAACCCTCCTTGACCCTGCTCACTCAAAAGTTCTGTGGGACCAACTTAACCTCGACTAGTAACTTCTCACTGCTCCACCAGCCAGACCAACGCCCCCAAGGGGCACTTTGAAATCACCTTGCTCAGCCCATGTAGCACAAAGGATGCCATCCTAGGGAAGACTGGCAGATAGATTTTACCCAGGGTCCAGCTGTCCAAGGATTCAAGTATCTTGTAGTGTTCATATACCCTTTCACCGGGTGGATGGAAGCATATCCCACCCGCATTGAGAAGACTCACAAAGTGTCTAAAATGTTACTTCAGGAAGTAATCCCTGGATTTTGGCTTCCCAAATCACTGCAACGTGATAAGGGGTCTGATTTCATCTTCCAAATCAATCAGGCATTCTCTCAACACTTAGGAGCAACTTATTGTCCCCACTGTGCTTTGAAGCAGCAGTCCTCAGGGCAAGTAGAGAGAATTAATCAATTAAAGCTAACTGACACAAGAAACTCAGATCAACTGGGAAGACACACTGCCAGTCGCTCTGCCATGTCTCAGAATAGTTCCGCGGCAATCGATGTGTTTATGCCCCTGTGAAGTTGTATATGGGTGACCTTTCCTTCAGAGACAGTGAGGTGGCTTTAATACAGCAATACGCCTTAAGAGTAACCGAATTCCAGGAGGCATTCCACCAGTATGAGCTCATCCAAGCCCATGGGGACGAAAAGCTACCACCCTTGTGCCTTTCCAGAGACACAGTTCTTATAAAAACCTGGAAGGACAGGTCCTGCAAATCCCTGCTCCAGCAAGTCTGGAAGGGTCTGTTGCCAGTTGAGTTAGTTCATTGTGCCAACGTGGCCGATAAACACATGTGGGATTTATTGAAGGGCAGAGGGATAAATGGCTCAGTGAGCCTTGCCTTTCGAGCTCTCAGGTCTCTTGCTTTGTGATAGTCGCACCAGGGTGCAGCTGCCTTAGCAGTTCCCTGCTTCAGCTTGCAAGGCTGACTTCCTGCAAGACATCCCCAAG
>NW_022103951.1:19567409-19581415 GCF_000313985.2 Echinops telfairi
AAAGTAATCCACACTTTTAAGGGCACTGCTCTCTCACAGCTTTGTCCCAGCCTTACCTAAACTGTTCGCCTGTTTGTTTTTTTCTTCCAGAAGTTGTCAGGTTACCAATGACACTGAGCCAAGTTTGCCAACACCAGGATCACCCGCTCCTGCATCACCCCAAACTCATCCAGCATAGGCCCCTAAATGGATAACCCCTCAGAACAAAGTAGGAAGCATGTGGACCACAAACCCCATGAAGTGTCCCTTTTGGCAGCAGGAAGCAGCCAGAGACATTGCTGCCCAGTACCCACAAAGATTTGGGTCCATACTCCTTCATTGGGGAATGCTATGTAGGTAGATTTAAGGACAGGCGCTTGTCAGTTCCATGCCTGCATAGGCCCCCATAGAGGAGGGTGGAAAGACATCAGGAAGCCATTGAACACCTATGAAGACCCCAAACTGAGCATGCTCATACTCATGTCCCCGAGCCAGGAGGGAGGTACACCTGGGCACCCAAACTAGGCTCAGGCTCATGACATCACCAAGGTGGGCTTAACTTAGCCTATGAGGGCAACCAATACCATCAACCGTGCCTTCTACCAGCCAGAATAAAGACGGAGAGCATGCTCTGACATGGTCTCTTGCCCTCTTGTCCTCTGGCCCTCTTGTCCCTTGCTCTCTTAACCTCTTGGCCCCTGGGATTTTCCCCGTTACACACGTGTGAGTACTGTTTTCCATGTGGTTGTCCCCCTGAAACTTTTCCATTCATTCATAAAAATCACTTGCATTACACGTGTGCTTCCACGTGAATTCTTTCAGCATGTGACGCAAAGAACTGAGGTATTACCCACTCCCAAAACGTAACACTTTGTGTCTACCCAGAGGTACCTCTGGAGAAAGACCTGGTGCTCCGCTTCTGAGGTATCAGTCATTGAAAATCTTATGGCACAGCTCAACTCTGAAACACATCTGATGACCATGGAAAGAATCGACTGCACTGCAACTCAATTGGCTTTTGGTTGGGCATATGTCAAGCCAGCTCCTGGCCTGTTTCACTGGGAAGCATGCACTGAACCACCAACATAACCATGAGGGGTACCTCTCCCAGAATCTGTCAGAAACATCACTGGATGATGTAGGGGAGCTATGTTCTGCCTACCAGCAGTCAAGGGGAATTCAAAGATAGGGTGAAGTAGCCGACATGCTTCTGATCCTTTCATACACTTGACTTGCATACTCAAATCACCTTGCAACTTCCAGCTGGTATTAGCAAGTCAGAGATGCCCCATGCTTATTTAGCTAAGCTGTCCTGGATTTTCTACCCAGATTCCACCCTGTGATTCTTTGAATGATGTCCCCTCACAATATGTGTTGGAATACTAACCCTTATCCATGTAGATGTGATCCCATTTGGGAGTGGTGGTTCCTTTATTATGTTAATTAGTCCAGGATTATATAGGGCAAGTTGGCAACTTTTTGAGAAGGAAGAGCTCATTCTTTCCCTCAGAACACTTTAAATTTTTTAGAGAGCCATACATATATTTTTGCAAGCAAATTAAATCATCATTATCTGAAAAATATACTTTGAATTTTTTCAACTTCACTTCTGAACGATCTGTATGTACTGCAAGAGTTGCCCATGGCTCTCCAGGTATCCAATCCCGGGTATGTCCAAAGAAAATCACTTTTAAGAGAAAAAGAACAGATCAGGCAAGGAAGGGCGAATGGGGCAAGATAGATGCCATGTCTTCAAAGAGTGCCCCCAAAGAAGCTGAGCCATGGGTTTTTCCTCAGAACGGTCCACACAGAGAGCCTTGACTCCAAGCCAGTGCCCTGATTTCAGACTGCTAGCCTCTAAGCCTGTGAGAATCACGTGGTGCTTTTTAAAAGCCATCCACTGTGAGATGAGTCTTTCTTATAGAGCAGTGTCAGAGAGCCAAGACATCTACTCTATCTCTTTATGGCCCTTCTCTACCATCTGCTGAACTGTGCATTTGAACTCAGATTACCAGCCTGCCCTGAGTTTTGCATGTAGTCTCACTGCCCCCAATCCCTGGCACCTGGTCATTTGAGTGAGTCCTTACTACTTGAAGGAAAGGGCATGCCTTGTTGATATTTCTGAATTCAATACATGCTCAGACAAATACTAGTTACTCAGGATGCTGTTGGAGGAATACAACTTTATATGTATGAGGTTTTAAAGAAATTCCCTGATCAACCTAATATGAAAACAGGGAAATGGAAACAGCAATCAGACAATATGTTTCACTCCACAGTTTGACCAGAATTTGAGAGGCTGATAAACTCAACTGCCTGGCAAGAGCAACACGACCACAAAAATAGTAAAGCCAAACAGCAAAACCAGTTGGCCAAGCTGCCTCTGACTCGTGGCAATGCCATGGGGAGAATCGCTTCACTGAGAGTTTTCAAAGAACCTCGTCTGGCCTGTATCTTGAGGAGCCTTGGGGTGGGTTCCTATCAACACCCTAATAGCTGGTCACTTAATGGACTGCACCATCAAGTAGTTCTTAGATGCGTTTGTCTTGTGGTGTTGTCAAGAATATTGGAAATACCATGGATTGCTAGAAAAACAAACAGCTCAGTTTTGGAAGAAGTGCAGCTAGACCGCTCATGTGAATTGAGGATGTTGAGATTTCCTCGTACGTTCCTTGGACAAGTTGCCAGGAGAGACCAGTCCCTGGAGAAGGGCATCATGCTTGGTAAAGTAGAGGGGCTGTGAAAAGGAAGAAGACCCTCAGGTAGACCAATTGACACAGTGGCTGCAACCACGAACTGAAGCCCAAGAACCATTATGAGCATGGCCGAGGACTGGGTGGTGCTTTGTTCAGTTGGACAGAGGGTTGCTATAGGTCTGAACCAACCTGATGGAACTTAACAAGAACAAGTGACAGAGAAAACTTGAACACTGAGGCCAAACAAAGAAAGCGTTAGTTCTTGTGCACATAGCAATCACTGTGGTTGGCAAGGGGTCTCTGCTATCAGTTATCTCAGAGAGCAAGGCGGCTCCCAGCATGTGGTCCCAGCATCTCAATACAGCTCTTAGTGTTTGTCTCTGAATAGGAGAAAAAGCAGAAAGAGTTGTCCTCCAGTCAATTCTGACTCATGGAGGCCCTCAGTTGATATCCCAAGGACCAGTGTATTGTGGGCAAGATCTATTTTTAAAAAAGCAGTCTCTTAATTTGTAATACATTTTAGGAGTGTGAGCTGATGGCTGGTGTGGGTGGAGCTGGGAGGGGCAATACTCAAGCGTATAAGCTTCCATCAAGGATAGAGGGATACATACTTGGGACATCTTCAGGGACCTGGAGCCTCTGAGTCAGAGATGCTCTGGTAGCAGAGTGGGTTATGAACAGGGGTGACCGCAACAGCCACTCTGTGGGAGAAAGGTGAGGCTTTCTACTCTCCTACAGAGTTTTAGCCTGAGAAACCCGCAGGGGCAGTTCTACCTGTCCCACAGGGCTGCTCTGGGTCGGCATGGACCGCCAGAAGGGAGTAGCATCTTTTTGTGTCAGAGCGTGGGCAGTGTTAACAGGGAATAGGAGGTGATACCTGCAGCCTGTTCCATGGGGACCAGGGGCAGCCTTCTGAGCAGGAGAGAATGGAGAGGTGGACACATCCCAGAGACGTTTGGGGCAAACACCAGGTCCTTAGTGATTGGCCATCATAACTCCGAAGATTTTTTTGCCCTACATTCTACCACACTATTTTCTGGAGATTTTCTTTTGACTCAGAATATGTAGCTTTCTAGGGAAAATAACACCAAATCAGTCAACACTTCTGCTTCGCATGTCAAAAAAGTTTCCCCATTAGAACACATGTGGTTTAATTTGGGGGTGGGGAGGCTTTGACACTTGGATGCAATTCAGAGCTTCTAGAATGGATTTTGTTTTCATTAAATACTTTTATTTGGGGCTCTTACATCACTTATCACAATTCACACAATCATGCATTGTGTCAAGCGTACTTGTACATATGCTGTAATCATTTTCAAAGCATTTTCTTTCTACTTGAGCTCCTTATCTCCCCCAATCCACCCACCCTCCCTCATGAACCCTTGAGAAGTTATATATTATTTTCACATTTTACATTGTCCACTGCTGCCCTTCACCCACTTTTCTGTTGTTTGTACCCCTGGAAGAGGGTTATATGTTGATCCTTGTGATCGATGCCCCCTTTCTCAACTCACATTCCCCTTATCCTCCTGGTACCTCTATTCTCATTGTTGGCCCTGGGTTTGAAGCATTAACTGTTCTCCTCCTTCCCCACAGCCCTTCCTTGTAAACCGTGCTTACTTTCACTCCTTTCACCCGAGCCAGAAAATCAACCCTCCCTTTGAGTTTGCCAAATCACACCAAAGATTTACATGATTGAAATGTCCTTTTAATGGAGTGGCTTGGGTTCTTCCAGACCAGGGAACAAGTGGTTATGCACTGAGCTGTTAACCACAAGGTCAGAAGTTCAAAACCACCAGCTTCTCTTTGGAAGAGACAGGGCTTTCTACTCAAAGAGTTAGTCTCAGAAACTCATGAGTGCAATGCTGCACTGTCCTATGGGGCCCCTATGAGCTGGCTTCGACATGATGCCAGCGAGTAGTTTTTCATTTTATTAAACTAAGCTCTGGCTCTCCTAGGCCAGGGCCAAGGCTAACAGCCCAGTAATCTATCTGGGCATCTCACTGCAAAGGAAAGTCTTTACTTCTTGGAAACTCCCTGGAGACCCTGTGCATTCACCTAGTTTGTGCTCTGGTTCAAGTGCACTGGAGCAAGAGCACTGGACACCTCCAAAGTCTTCCCTGCAGGAGAGTTTCCTCTGGTTTATTGATGAACACAAAATCCATCTCAGAATCAGTGTTTGATTCCTGGGGTTTGTCTCTCAGGTGTGCAGCACATCGCTGGGGTGAGTGGCCTCCCATAACCTCATCTGGCGCCATCATCCAGTGCCCCATACTCAGTTTAACTTAAAAGTATAGAAGCCCCAAACCTCACCTTCCCCAATAACCCCTGCTCCCCACTCTCCCACGCCCCCACCTCTACCACCCCAGGCTCTCCCACACCACCACCAGCTTTCTCATCTTCAGTTTCTTCAGATTTGTCATACAGGTTTGACTGGTGATTTGGTCATCGTCCCGGTGGGTATGCTGCTTCTAGACTGTAAAATTCTCAGGGCAGGGGCTGGGCCTTTTATACCCTACTGTTCCCACTGCTAACAAGATTCCCTTCCAAAAGCAGATGTGGATAATTAGTGTGAGGAATGAGTGAGCCAGTGAACATATGTTCCAATTTATTAAAAGTTTTATTTCTCTTAATGTTGAATAAGCCAGGTGTGTCTCTTTTATGTTCACTAAATAACAAGATAGAACTGATGTGGCAAACTAAGAACTCACCATCTCTGACTTTCTCTCTTTCTTGACCCCAACTATTTGCTGCTGATGTCGTTCACATTTCCAAGGAAGTGCCTATTCCAATGCCTTCCTATCTTGTTCTGGATCACTAAATATGAAGGAAAGTTTATCAGATTTTTCTGCAGGATAACAGACTTCTGACTCTTAGATCTAATAAGCAGCAGTAAACTTATAGTCAAAGCCATTCATGAATCTGGATTCTGAATCCTTTTAAAGCGTTCTACTTACAGGAATTGCCTTTGAGAACAAGAGGAAGAAAGGCAGGGAGGAGGCAGAAAGCACTCATAGTTACCTACGCAAAACAAAAACACATAGATTATATAGACCGTGTGTTTTCTCCAGTTCCATCCAGGCAGGTCACTACTCAAATAATGTTGGCTGTCTTTTATTTTTTATATAAACAAAATAATTTGTCTCAGATTTCAACATTTAAAATTTCTTCCAAAAAGGGGAAATAAAGGTGAAATTCCAAGTTGTACATGTAGAACAGGAATTAAAAGAGGATATATATATGTTTTTCCCCCTCTAACCTGACCCACCACTACTAGAATATTGCCAGTCTCTTTCAACCAAAACGTGAAGAATCCTTCATTTTTAGCTTTCACTCGGGTCCGGAGGAGCAGCTGCTCTGGCTCTGTTCTGAGCCCTGGCTGCAATTCGGGCTTACATTCCCTCTTCATCCTCGCTCAAAGCCTCTTCCCACCAGGGTGGAAAAGCATTGGGTGTGGTGTCACTGACGTTGCCCAAGAATTCCAGGACTTTCATCCTGGTGGTTTCAGCGTAGGCTCTGGGGCCCCACAGGAATTCATAGCGTGGAGCACCACTGTTGGGCACCTGCCGGCACTCCAGGTACTTCAGCTGCACAAGATCTTGGGTTAGGACTTTCTTAGGGTCTCCATAGATGCAGTGTTTCCTGTCAGCATATACCCCAATCATATTCAGCGCTTCCCAGACCTCCTCCTCGGAGGCACAGCTGTCCTTCAGGAAGATCACACTCAGCACCAGCATCAGGAAGCCACTCTGGCGCAGGCTGTTTTCTTTTGGAATCATTTCATTCATGCTGACATCCAGTTTGTCGATAAAGGCATAGCAGTGCCTGATGGGATCCACTTCCTTCAATTCAACATCAAAGGCCAGCTCCAGGTGCTCAGAGGCTCTCTTGAGGATCTCAGTGAAGTGATTTTTGTATTCTTTGACAACAGAATTCACCATGTCTGCCTTCGTGACTGGCTCTTCCATTTGATACTTCTCTATCAGGAACTTTACCAATAAGACCGCCTTCTTTGTTAAAGGATCTTTGCTTAGGCTACTACTGGCCTGAGGGGAGCAAGCAAGCTGTCCCTGCGTACCTGCATCTGAATCTGTGAAAGATGCAGCTGAGGCTCCCTGGATAGACAGCAGAGTGTCCTGTGTCCCTGCGGTGGCTAAATTCAGGGAGGGGGAGTTTGCTGCAGTAGCCTGAACATCCTCTAGGGCTTTGGTCTCATCTTGGGCCTGGCGCTTTTTCTCCCATGCTCGTGCTCGGCGCTTACTCTTCCGGCCACGAGGCATGATTTCTGATGCGGAGCACAGACAGGCACTGGTGAAAAGCTCAGTCTAGAAGAAAAGGAAGAGATGGGTGGAGACTCAGAAGGGAGCTTCAACCCTAGCTCCAAGAAAGCTACTTCAGCAGTTTGCCTTCCCTTGACAGTACTGCATCAGAAACCCACAAGTAGGGGTTGGGCAGGACTCTGAGGCCTTGTTTGTTCTTTTCGGGGTTGTCAGCTCAGAATACTCACTTGGATTCCTGGCTGGTCTTCGGATTCATCACTCTCCTGATCTCAGACTGTCGGTGTCGGACAAAAGCCTCACTTCCCACAGCCTCCCTGGACAAAGTCAGGGAGCATTGGGTCTAACAAGCATGTCTCCGGCCTCCCAGGAGCTGATCATCAGGGTGGGGCTCTATTGGGCTTCCTCTGTCCTGGGAGTGTGGGAAACAGAAAGATGTCTCCCAGGTCGTCTCCCCCAAATATATGTTAGACTTAGGACACTGCTTGCAGCTAATGGTGAATGATTGTCGTTACCTCCCTGAAGGCCGTCAGTTGCCAGACTACTGTCTGGTCACACCACAGGTAGGGCCCACTTCCTGCTGTTAAGGACAATGGGCTGCTTCTCCCTAAAGACTTGTGGCCATCAGTTTGGTCCCTGTAGGGTGGGTGTACACCCTACTGATAATGGTGTCTATAGTGTGCCAGAGAACAGGTCAAACGAGCTCAGTGACATCCAAAGTTAGGCTGCCATCCTGAATCTAGGATCTGCCCATCTTGTCACATGCATACCCCAATCCCTCCTCTTCCTATTGCGTGGATACCCCTAGATCACCCCCCTCCCATTACTGTATAACCTATAGCACAACCTTTCCTGTGATCTATGTCCTCACCTGTAGTTAGGGGGCTTGAACGTCCCCAGAGAATATAAAAGCCTAGGTTAGTCATAAATATCTCTCTCTCTCTCTCTCTCTCTCTCTCTCTCTCTCTCTCTCTCCCCACGTGGACCACCAAGTAAGGCTGAGGTGAGCATGCTACCATGAAATGTGTCTGACACCATTATCTCTTCTATCTCTCATGTTTTCTATGACTTTACTATCATCTTTACTTCCTAATGCTCTACAATTGTGCCTACCGGACCCGTGATGATGTCTTAGGGGCTGGTCTATTTTGACATGGGAGCAAGTTAAGTCCACTCAGTTCTTACTTGAGATACATACTTTGAGACCTTGTGGGACCTCAGACTTCTTCTCTAGATCTTAAGCTTTGGCTCTTAGAACAAAGTGCCACTCAGCACAGCCACCACATCAGGGGTCCTCAACCTGTGGGTCTCCAGCCCTTTGGGAGTCGAATGATCCTTTCATAGGGGTGGCCCAATTCACAACAGTAGCAAAATTACAGTTATGAAGTAGCATCGAAAATAATTTTAGGTTTGGGGCATCACCACCACGTGAGGATCCACATTAAAGGGCCGCAGCATTAGGAAGGTTGAGAACCACTGCTCCAGATCCCCCAGTTCGGGGGTTACTGGGCTCACATGAGGGGAGGCACTGCCGAGTCACCTACGTTCTGCTCCACAGAATGTACAGAGGCCTTATTGACTCCTGAAAGCCATAAATAGAATCGCCCAGCGATGTCAAGACCCCCATTTGCCCAACAGACGAAGTAAGGGGGAACCTGAGCCTAGCAGCCATGCCGGGGGAACCTCCCAATGCAGACAGTAGGGGCTCTGAGGGTCAAAGTTCTGAGGGAGAGAACCCTGGGCCCCTCTCTTCAGAATGCATGGAATCCCCCCCAGGCCTCACTCAACACCTTACCTTGATTCTTGTAGGGACCTCTTCTCTGCTGATCCGAGTCCACCTCCTTCAGGTGAGGCAGTAAACTGGTCAAGGAGTTGAGAGGAACTGGGTCGCTGTGAGTCAGAATTGACCAGGAAGCACTGAGATTGGCTTAGGTTTAGACAGTCTTTTTGTGTTCTGTTCTTCACTAATAAACGTTGTATCCAACCTTGTTCTTTTGATTAATTCTAACAGCAAGTTTGTATCCTTGCCTCCATAGAGATCCTGACTATTTTTTAAGTTTATGTATCAAAGGCATGATTTTATATGTAGCTGCTGTTTTTGAATCGTGGATTTCCCTTGACATGTTCCGAGTCCCTGCATTTAGTTTGAGTGGCCGTCCTGATCTTCCCCGCCAGCTTTCTGAGGCTTCTTCCATGAGGGGACATTAAAAAGTTTGTGGACAACAACAGCACAGATTTATTGACACGTAATTCACACATCATACAATTCAATAGATTAATCTTCTCAAAAAGAGTCGTGCAATCGGCACCACACTTAATTTTAAGGCACTTTCTTCTTTCTTGTACTCATTCTTGTTAGCTTCCCATTTCTCCATCCTCCCCCCCACACACACACACACACATACCCACCTACCGAGTCAACCCCCTCCACACACACACATATCCACCTGCACACACACCTTCAAGCTGCACGGCAGGCAGCCAGCTCAAGCACTTAATTTTAAGGCACTTTCTTCTTTCTTGTACTCATTCTTGTTAGCTTCCCATTTCTCCATCCTCCCCCCCACACACCCACACACACATACCCACCTACCGAGTCAACCCCCTCCGCCACCCCCCGGAAACTACGCATGCAATCACTGTCTCCATAGATTTATTGATCTTGGATTTCGTATACAGAAAAACATACAAAACCAAAACCAAAAAATTAAAGCCGTGACAAAACAATACAGAGAATCACCTTAATGGAAAAGAAATTCATAAACGTTTTTTTTAAATCATTTTATCGGGGGCTCATACAACTCTTATCACAATCCATACACACGTCAATTGTGTAAAGTGCATTTTTACATTCATTGCCTCATAAACGTTTTACAGGTTTCTTGTATACATCAATATTTTGTGAACTAACCCTTTGGGATTTTTTAAATTACATGATCATATTTTCTATTTTCATTATTCATACTTTTGATGTACTTTGCTGTTATTGTATATGGCTGGGTACTGGCCATACATTCCAGACTGTGCCGTCCTTCTGTCTTGGTCTGGAATTTATTTGGGAATGCTTTTAATATTTCACGTGTAGGTATGTTTGCTGCCGATCTGACAAACTGTAAATTCCCGTCCAGTATAAGTTTGATAAAGTTTATTATGTACTGTGAACTAGTGTTGCATATGAAAGGCTTGCTCTTTAGCATGTGATTGACAGCTCTCCTCCCTCTGTAAATGTTGTAGATTTTAATTCACAATATTTTGAAATGCCTTTTGTATTCTTTGGGCACATCCTATTTCTTCATTTATTTCCCTGCTGTCTCATATTCGCTAAGCATTTATTGAGGATACTTGTCTCCATCTCAGTGAGCTTGGCTGAACTGTTCCTTTATAGGGTGGTGGTGGTGGTGCGGTATCATCAGCTGACCATTGTTCAGGATAGCTAGCCTGTTCACACGAGCCAGTAATTTTCCATCATTCCATAAGGTGGTACTTGTTCATCAGAACTGACTTGTTGGGGCACATTCACCATTTGGTTGGTCATGAAATAGTCTGTATGTGATTTAAAGTTGGATGAAAGTTTCAGTTACATTATTCAAATACATTTATTCTTTAATTTCTATTTCTTCATGGACCCATTTAGTCATTTATGTTTTTAAAAAAGTTGAATCATTTCAATTGACTTTCCAAATTTACAGGCATAGAATTTATATAAAATTATGTTATCAAAGGCATCCTTGAACGTATGCAATAATACTGAGAAGAGAAAAAAAAAGAACCTATTAGATGAGCCTGGCAGATTATAGGTTAAGCTTTATCAGATTAATTTGTATCTATTGGTTCTTTGTTTATTGATACTGTAGACATCAGAAAGCCCCACCAAACTGACAGTCATCGAACAGGTACATTATCGGTATGTATTCATCCTTTAAAGGCTACATGATCTTAATTATCTAATTATATCATTCCTTTTGATATTAGTAGCTACAACATGTCTATAGATAGACTATTTTGCTAGTCACCCTTTGGTTTCCTTGAGATGATCTCTATATTTGACTTGCCTTATTGCCTAGAAAGGTAGATTGTAGATTCAAAGCCATTATATATCCATTTGTCTAACTTTCAAAGTATTCCAGGAGAAACCAAATTGTTTTGTGTACCATTGAGTCAGTTCTGACTCACAGTTACCAACTTATGTGACAATATTAAATGACTCAATCCCTTTAACAGCTTAACACTCTCCTCAAACAGATCAGCTGAAGATGCCCCCAGTAAGGGAACTCTTCAGCCAAGGTCTCTGACACAGATGTTCACACAATTCTTGAGTCAAAATTTGTTGAATTTCTTGTCGTGTTTATTCACCCAAAAGAGAATTGCTTGCAAACTAACCCAGAAGTTAGTCTTAGCTGGCTGAATAATTGATCTGTTATTAGTGATTATTGATGAGTGGTATTAGAATGATAAGTGTTCTAGCCTAGTCATTGTTCCATGACATGTTCTTTAAACCTATAGCTAGTGATCGCTTTGGAATCCATGGAAAATTTGCTTTGATTTTTCAGTGCATTCTTTCTTGGAAAGGCTAGAGTTTCTGTGCTATTTCTACATAGCTAATCATCAGTAAAGGAATCCTGGTGGTGCAGTGATTAAGTTGCTAACCACAAATTCGGCAGTTTGATCTAATTGGCTGCTCCACGGAAGAAAAATGTGGCAACCTGTTTCCGTAAAGACTACAGTCTTGGACCCTTGTTAGCATGATGGTGAGTATGCCCACCTGCCACAAATATTACAGTCCTGGAAACAAGAGCTGCACCTCGTCTGTGCTCTGTGTCCAGGCCTTCACTCTCTAGCTGTCCTGTTAATGGGATGCATTGTTATCAGGTGACATTTGGGATGGAACCATGTCTAAGACTGTATTCATCTAGGTACTTTGGAGAAACAAATCCACAGCAACTCATGTATAAGAGAGTTTTATGTAAAGAAAAGGTGCATCGTGAAAACATCCCAACCCAAAGCTGCCCAAGCCCACAAGTCCAACATTAACCCATTAACCCAACACCAGTCCACAAAGTCCTCCAGCTCACAAAACAGAGGCGATGATGCCGACTGCAGGAGGAAAGCTGAGTCAGTGAACGAACAAGCATCTCAGCACTAGCAGGGGTCTCCACACGGCTGCTCCAGCACCCAGGGCTGCACCGGGATAGGTCCATGTAGCTTCCTTCTCCTTGGGGATGTCTTGTAGGAAGTCAATCTTGCAAGCTGAAGCAGGGAACTGCTAAGGCAGCTGCACCCGGTGCAACCATCACAAAACAAGAGACCCGAGAACTAGAAAGGCGAGGCTTCACCACCCATTTATCCCTCCGCCTTTCAACCAGCCCCACATGTGATTATCGGCCAGGCTGGCACAATTAACTAACTCAAAGACCATTTGGGTTGTTGGCTGAGTCCGGTTCCTTGATAGTTGGAGGATTGAGATTCTTGTTTCCTTGGTGTCTGTCAAATGGGGACCCGGCCCTATGATACTAGAAGTGCTTGTACGCTGTGGTGAATAGCTGAAGCAAATGTAAAGTCCTTTCACAAGAAAGAGCCTTATTCTTCCCAAGGGTTCACCCGGTTAGGTCAGGCCCACTACACTGAATGTCCCTTTCTTAATGTCAACTGTGCTATGCAGCATAGTCTAGTCATGGGAGTGATAGTCCATCACATTCTCAGAGCTCTCGGGCAATCATTGCAAAGGGTTTTCACAGAAAGGTGGGCCTGCCTACCACATCTACAAACGGATATCTGCTTGCAGGTTCTGACCATGACTAGAGAGGGAACCCCCTAGTCACATATTCCGTAATGGATATAGAATAAAAGTTTCAAACTCCCCAATGCTGTTGATTCATTTCACCCTCAGAGAAACAATTGTGCCAAATATTTTCTAGCATGCATCAGGCTGCAGCGTACCTTGGATATTTGACCCTAGTAAGCAAAACCCAGGTCACTTATTTCCAAACTGAGAGACAACAATTGAACATGGAACTTCACAGAACATTAAACTTCACAGAGTCTTCATATTTACATCAACTCGGGAACTGTTTCTTTCTGCTTTTCATTAGGTTAACAAATCATATAAGGTACATGTCCTACCAAGACTAATGAATGAGTTCTGCTCTCTGACTTCAGAGTACTAAATAGAAATCAACAGGGTTTTAAACTCATTCATTCTTCCATTACAATAACATTTTTAAATGTAAGAAGCAGTTAACTACTCTTACATCCCAGTATTTTCAAAGGGTTAGGAATGATCCTGTATCACAATGAAGGGTGATGTGGGGAACACTACACTGGAAGTAGGGCACCTGGGTTTTAGTGATGGCTCAGCTCCAACATGCCTCTGAATGTGACCATGCCTTTCCCTGCCTGGGCCTCAGCTACCCTCATAAAAGATTGTTGGACAAGTCTATAGTAAGTATAAGTGTTTATTGTTTGTCACTAATGCCCACTAAAAACAGAGAAGGATTTTACATTACATACAAAATGTACAACGCAAAGTAAAATGAAATTCAAATGACGTTAATTCATTTGGACAGAAGCAATCTGCCAAAGAAATATAACAACAGGCAGTTGTTGCTGCTGTGGGATGCTACCAAGTCATTTCTGACTCATAGTAACCCCGTGTACAGAAGGAAACACTGTGTGGTCCTGTGCAATATTCACAATTGTAGTCATGTTTGGGCCCATTGTTGCAGCCACTGTGTGAATCCATCTCCTGGAAAGTATTCTACATTTTTTCTGACTCTCTAATTTACCAAGCATGTATCATTGTCCAGGGACTATTCGCTCCTGATAATACGTTCAAGGAGGAAGTCTTGCCATCCTCATTTGTAAGGAACATTCTGTCTGTACCTCCATCAGGACAGATTTGTTGGTTTCTCAGGCAGCCCGTGGCTCTTTCAATATGCTCTTCCAACACCCCAATCAAAGGCATCGGTTCTTCTCCAATCTTCCTTATTCATCCTCTAGCCTATGAGGGGACTAATATAGCCTGGCTTGGGTCAGGTGCACCTGCTACCACAAAGGG
>NW_022103951.1:19581515-19583715 GCF_000313985.2 Echinops telfairi
AAAAAAATTTTTTGAATTAAAAAAAAAGAGAGATGTTGGACTTTTCCCACAAACTTTTAGGAGATGTCTACTATTTGAAAGTGTGTGCGTAGATGGGTGTAACATTTTATTTGAATTATGGTGCTGGGGAAGAATATTGGAATTACCAGGAACTGCTAAATGGACAAGCAAATCAGTCTTGGAAGAAGTACGACCAGGGTGCTCCTTAGAGGCAAGTATGGCAAGACTTCATCTTATATACTTGGGACCAGTTCTCAGGAGAGACCATTCCCTGGAGACGGACATCATGCTTGGTAAAGTGGAGGGACAGCAAAAAAGAGGAAGGTCCTCAATGAGATGGATCGAATAAGTGGCTGCAACAATGGGCTCGGCATCGGAACGGTAGTAAGGAAGGCGCAAGACCGTGTGTTGGTTCATTCTCTTGTGCCTAGGGTCGCTATGGGTCTGAACCGACAGGATGCCATCTAACAGGTGCCCAACCTAATCAACCTTTTCTCTTGGCTAGATATATGCCCTGTAATTTTTGTTCCTCCCCACCTCCCCCCAAAGATTTCCAATATGTCCTTTATAGAGACATATTTAAACCTAGTGTTTAAATTAAACAACCTTGTCTCTGGGTTTGCTAGGAATCTCTTTCCCCCCTTCAGTTCCTCTAATTGTCTCTCTTTTTGTCCTTGAAATATATTAACAACTAGGTATCAACAAGTTGCCATATTATCAAATTAGTATTCGTTTATTGTGAATAATGGAACTTCCAATACACTTACTCATGCTTCTATGGAACCTGTCCATAGACCAAGAGGCAGTCTTCTGAAAAGAACAAAGGATACAGCATAGTTTAAAATCAGAGAAGGTGAACATCTGGGTTATATACCTTTACCATAGTTATTTAATCCATATGCTGAGCAAATAATCCCAAAAGCTGCACTATGTATAGAAGAACATGGCATCGGGATTGGAGGAAGACTCATTAACAACCTGTGATAAGCAGATGCACAACCTTGCTAGCGGAAAGTGAGAGGACTTGAAGCATTTGCTGATGAAGATCAACGAGGACAGCCTTCAGTATGAGTTACACCCCAATGTAAGTAAAAGAAACCCAAAGAAATGGACCGATAGACAGCATCGTGATGAATACAGAAAACACTGCCGTTGTCAGAATGGACTTTACTTGAATCCACAGATGATGCAGCAGTCAAGACATCAAGTGAAGTGTTGCACTGGGCAAATCTGCTGCATGAGATCTCTTTAAAGTTGTTGAAGGATAAGTATGTCCCTTTGTGGTAGCAGGTGCACCTGACCCAAGCCAGGCTATATTAGTCCCCTCATAGGCTAGAGGATGAATAAGGAAGATTGGAGAAGAACCGATGCCTTTGATTGGGGTGTTGGAAGAGCATATTGAAAGAGCCACGGGCTGCCTGAGAAACCAACAAATCTGTCCTGATGGAGGTACAGACAGAATGTTCCTTACAAATGAGGATGGCAAGACTTCCTCCTTGAACGTATTATCAGGAGCGAATAGTCCCTGGACAATGATACATGCTTGGTAAATTAGAGAGTCAGAAAAAATGTAGAATACTTTCCAGGAGATGGATTCACACAGTGGCTGCAACAATGGGCCCAAACATGACTACAATTGTGAATATTGCACAGGACCACACAGTGTTTCCTTCTGTACACGGGGTTACTATGAGTCAGAAATGACTTGGTAGCATCCCACAGCAGCAACAACTGCCTGTTGTTATATTTCTTTGGCAGATTGCTTCTGTCCAAATGAATTAACGTCATTTGAATTTCATTTTACTTTGCGTTGTACATTTTGTATGTAATGTAAAATCCTTCTCTGTTTTTAGTGGGCATTAGTGACAAACAATAAACACTTATACTTACTATAGACTTGTCCAACAATCTTTTATGAGGGTAGCTGAGGCCCAGGCAGGGAAAGGCATGGTCACATTCAGAGGCATGTTGGAGCTGAGCCATCACTAAAACCCAGGTGCCCTACTTCCAGTGTAGTGTTCCCCACATCACCCTTCATTGTGATACAGGATCATTCCTAACCCTTTGAAAATACTGGGATGTAAGAGTAGTTAACTGCTTCTTACATTTAAAAATGTTATTGTAATGGAAGAATGAATGAGTTTAAAACCCTGTTGATTTCTATTTAGTACTCTGAAGTCAGAGAGCAGAACTCATTCAT
>NW_022103951.1:19583815-19585099 GCF_000313985.2 Echinops telfairi
GGCATCATCTTTGTGAATGGGGGTTCTCTGTTCTTCATTTGCATGACTAGGGTTCTCTCGGTGCCATATTTACATATAGGGATTCTCTGGGTGTCATCTTTAAGAATGAGGGTTGTCTGGCATCATCTTTATGAATGGACGCTCTCGGTACATCATCTTTATGAATTGGGTTTTCTGGGCGTAATCTTTACAAATGACCAGTTTTTTGGGCATCATCATTATAACTGGAGGTACTCTGGGCATCATCTTTAGAAATGGGATTTTCTCGGTATCATCTTTATGAATGGGGTGTTGGGGGCACCATCTTTATGAGTGGAGGTTCTGGGGGCAGCATCTTTATGAATGGGGTTCTTTGGGCAGCATCTTTATGAATGGGGTACTGTTGGTGCATCTTTATGATTGTGGGTTCTCATTTTTATGAATTAGGGTTGTCTGGGCATCATTTTTAAGGGTGGTAGCTGTCCACTGTCATCTTTAAGAATTAGGTTCTCTGGGTGTGGTAGTTACATAATCTGTTGTCAATTTGAGACTTAAGAGTGAAGGGCTGGAGTTTGGCCTGTCTATCGGGTCACAGGTAAGGGGGTAAATAGATCACTGGAGAGTGGGATGCTTGCAGGTTTCCTGCGAGACATTCCTGGGGACAACCCACATGGAGATATGCTGATGCAGTCGGAGCCCTGGGAACCATAGGTGCCTCGTGGAGAACCCTGCCAGCACTGAAATCCTTCTTCCACCACTGGATCCACAAGACTTCCCACCCGTTGGTCTGTGTTCTCCCTGCATTTGGCATTATTGCATGGCTGTGTGCATCTAAAGAGGAATTTTTTGAATAGTTTTGGAAATTTGGGCTAATATTGGACTTATGGACTTGATCTAGACTGGGCTGGGATGTTTTCTTAATGTACAATTACACTTTATATAAATCTCTTTCCTATACTCATATGAGTCTCCCTGTATTTGTTTCTCTAGTCTGCCCAGACTAACACACTGAGATTCATCTTAAGAAGGAGGTTCTTGGGGCATCACCTTAATGAATGAGGGTTGTCTAGAGTCATCTTTATGAATGAGGGTTTGAGTTTGTTAGTTAATTGTGCCAACCTGGCCGATAAACACATGTGGGATTAATCGAAGAGCTGAGGGATACATGGCTCGGTGAGCCCTGCCTTTCTAGGTCTCAGGTTCCCTGCTTTGTGATGGTTGGACCAGGGTGCAGCTGCCTTAGCCAGTTCCCTGCTTCAGCTGGCAAGGCTCACTTCCTGCAAGACATCCCTGAGGAGAAGCCAC
>NW_022103951.1:19585199-19586332 GCF_000313985.2 Echinops telfairi
TTGCCGCTGACTCTGCCTCACGAAGCTTGATGTCCTTTTCCAGGGACCGCTCTCTTCTGACATACACTGAGAGGGTGGGTGTACTGAGTGGGTGGTACACTGAGAGGGTGGGTGGTGCACTGAGAGGGTGGGTGGTACACTGAGAGGGTAGGTGGTACCCGTTGACTGTGCTGTGACCTCCTGGTGCAGGCGTGAGAATTCTGGTTCACTATTATAGTGAGCGACAGTCCACACTCCAGGTGGCAAACCTTGATCTTCATCAGCAGGTGCTTCAAGTCCTCATCACTCACAGCAGGCAAGTGTGTGTCAGCTACTGCTCACAGGTTGTTCACAATCCTTCTGCCAATCCCAATGTTGCTGCTGCTTCATATCTTCCAGGATAATTTGGTTGGGAATTGATGCCCTTTCACAGCATGAAGGAGCCCTGGCGGCATACTGGTTATGCATTGCGGTGCGATCTGCAAGGTCAGCAGTTTGACACCAGCAGACACTCCTTGGGAGTGGGGCACTCTACTCTCAGAATAAGGGTCGGACCTGGAAACTCACAGGGGCAGTTCTCCCTTGTCATCTAGTCACTTGTCCCTGGGAATGGCGTGGTGGTACAGGATCACCAGACAAAGTGAATGACAATGTTTCTGAGTCACGCTGGTGCCAGAGTATGTGCTTCTGGCGGGAAGCACAGCTGTGTGTCCTGCCTGCCTCATTTGGTGCAGGCCTGAGGCTCCCTGCTGGTGTGAGAATGCCACTTGACGAGCTAGTCAGGGTGCAGTATCACACAGATGAGACACAACTTTCCACTACTTCTTTAATGGGCGCCCCCCACTACCCTGACCCCAATTCTACCTTATAAATCCAGCTAGACCAGAGCATGTACCCGCGTATAGATAAGAGCTGGAAACACAGGAAATCCAGGACAGATTGAACCCTCAGGTCCAATCGTGAGAGTAGGGATACCAGGAGGGTAGGAGAAGGTGGGGGGAGAAAAGGAGAACTGATGACGAGGATCTACATATAGCCCTTTCCCAGGGGGACAGATAACAGAAAAGTGGGTGAAGGGAGACATCAGTCAGTGTAAGGCATGAAAAAAATCTATCAAGGGTTCATGTGAGAGGGAAGGTGAGGAGGGAGGAGGA
>NW_022103951.1:19586432-19587690 GCF_000313985.2 Echinops telfairi
ACAGCCTTGAAAGCCAATACAGGGGTCACTGAGTGCTGATATGTACTGCAGAGAAGGTGGGTGACGATTTCTTTGGTACCAGATGCATGCAAAGTTTGTTGTGTGCCTCCCCCACGAACCCGGCTTCCAGCTTCTTGCTGCCTGAGTGCAGGGCAGAGGATAGAATCTGTTATTGCCAATTTCAAGTATATTTCCCAGGTTAGCAGGTGCTGCACACCTGGTAGCGTTCTCAACTCCCCCACTTCCCCCTTTCCCTCCCTTTCCCTGGAACTATTTTCTTCTACTCTTGTTTCCCACTGATGAATATAAAAAATAGGTCAGGCCAGGGAGCAGGAACTGGGGTCTGGGCTTGCAAAGAGGTCCCACTGCTCTGATGTCACCTGCAAGAAAGCCCTCCCACCTCTTGAGAAAACTCCAAGGCCCCCGGATTTTTAATAAGGAATCTCTGGTGCAACTGTGACCACCTGTCAGGGGTCTATGGCTTCCCCTTCCAGAAGCATGCGCACGTTTCCAGGAAGTGGTGCTCTGTGCTGTACAGGACTGACAGTGCACCAAACTCACTGCCCCTGAGCGGTCTCTATGCATAAGAATATAAGGTTAGCTTTGACTAATAGGTGTTGTGCTTGATTCCCTTTGCATCTCACAAGTCCTGGTGTTACCACCACAATCACCAATATTAGCATCCCCCTTTGTTGTTTTTTTGTTTCGTTTTTGTTTTTTTTTAACACAGAAACCAACCCCAGGGAAGCCAGGCAACTTAACTGGCCATCAGTTCAAAACATGCCAGACATCACTGCTGCCTGTAAAAAACAATTTTGTTGCTGGTGAAAATACACAGTAGAACAGGCACAAATCCAACATCTTCTCCAAGTAGAGTTCAGTGACATGGACTACATTCTTCAATGTTTGCAACCATTCTCAGGCTCCTTTCTGAGTTTCTCCATACCATAAACTCACAGCTCCCTAGCATTCCAACTGAACATTAAGGGTTGTCAATTGACTGGATGTAGATAATCCTTTAAGATGGCTGGATGCTCAGGCAGACTTTCTTTGTTAAAGGTGCCAAACCAGTGTTTGCTTTCCAGAGAAATATGAGGGTTGGTGCTCCCATACAGATTTACAGCCTTGGACACGCAAAGTGCCCGTTCTCTGTCATATTGGGTTTGTATGAGTCAGAATCCGGTCCACGACAGTTGGTTTCATTTGTATGTTATTTGGTTCCAATAAGACTTGGAGAGTGGGTTTAAAGTTTCTCTCG
>NW_022103951.1:19604241-19605795 GCF_000313985.2 Echinops telfairi
GAACCTCCCCCACCCCTGAGGCAGGAAGTCCCCAAGCTTTCTGGCACTCCTGGTAACCCAGGAAGCAGTGCCTCCCCTTCATCCTCTCTGACGACCATAAAGGCCTTTGAGACCTAAATTTTTCAACCTTGGAAACCAAGCAGCTAAGTGGCCAAGTGGTGACAGGAGTTTCTTGATGTGGCCTTTGCTTTGGTCCAATGGGAAAAGGGAGATAAACGTAATAGGTTGGGATATTTCTTTTTTCTCCACTGGGCATGAGGAGGTGAGACAGCACCTTTGTTACAGTGGCCCTAGTCTTTCGGGAGATGGAACCCTGGGGGCAATATGGGGTACACACTAGGATCCTAACAGCAAGGTCAGCATTTCAGAACCACTTGCCACACCTCAGACCATATGTCTTTCTGGAAAGAGTTTGTTTGGGAAAGACGGAAGTAGTTTCATCCTACCCTGTAGTCTTTGGTTGTTAAGTCTAGTTAAAATCACAGACTCAGAAATTCACAGTACCAGTTTTCCTCTGTCCTGCAGGGACGCTATGAATCTTTGGGAGAAGCTCCCTGAAGGGTTTCTGGACCTACGCCTACAAGTAGGGGGCGCTTGTAAGAAAATATGTGCAGACAATGGCACTTGCAAGGGGATTGGGCAGAGTAGTCCAGGGAGACAGGTAGATTTTTATGCAAAAGAGGTGTGGAAATTCCACCCAATAGGGCTTAGCCACTTGCTTACGCATGCAGCCATCCTGCCATCACAAACTGTAGTTGGTAAAAAGCATCCTGTGTCTTGGACATGGATTCTCAGAGATTCCTACATGATGGTGCCCTACTGACCTGCAGCAACCGAGTGGAAGCAGCAGAAACGGTACACTGGCATGGCTTACCTCAGCCTAATGGGCTGATCGATTTTGTATTATGTGGTAGACACTGCAGACTTCTGAACTTACAGCACAAGAGAGCTGATCTCCCTTGGATGTATCAGTATGGGGCAAAGACCTGCTTCCCCTGCTTGGGTAACCTGTTGATGAAATTTCACACCTTGGCCTGTCAGCAGAGCTCAAAGCACTTGCTGTCCCCAGAGCATCTGACTTCATTGGCCTTGATGCTGAATTACACTCTGCAGGCTCTGACTATGCAGCTGCTCCAGTTGGAATAAAACTTTTGGTGAAATTTGCAAATGAAATGGTTCGTTTTAATTTGTCATGAGTAACAAAGTTGAAGTGATGTGTACAGGACTATTGCTCTATTGAAAAGAATAAACCTTAAAGTTGAAATAAAAAAGTGGATGCAGCACTTGACAGATCATTGCAAGGTTGGGGTAATATATATGTGTGTTCAGTCATATACAGGGATTGCGATTGCTGCATGGCAGTGGGGAATTCTAGCACAGTGGTTCTGAGGGAATGTAGGCACTCACTTAAATTGTATGTAAAACATTGTCTTTTGGACCGCACCATCCTCCCTCAGGGGGAACGAAGAGGAGGCATAGTGGGCTGTGACACTGGAATGCATGCAGAACTGGGAGAACTGTGAGGGCAGCTGCTGTGATGTGCTGTTGGTCCCT
>NW_022103951.1:19607142-19608821 GCF_000313985.2 Echinops telfairi
TAGCCTGTGCAAGTGGGACCTGGAAGGCAGTCAGCTCTTCTCCCTGGACACCAACAGGCTATGGGAGCTGTGAAGGGCTTGTTCTAGGCCTGTGCTACTGCGGGGTACAAGGCCCCACCACAGAGTCCAGGGAGATAATGTCCCTGCTTTCAGGTTTTAGGGGAAGGTGGCTGGAAATTCAGGCTTCCAGGAGAAACGGAACCCTCTCCTAGAGCCCAGCAAGTGCTCATTTACCCTTTGATGCTTCATGCCCTCGACCTATGAAGCAATGTGGCCAAACCCCTGATCCCCAAGTGGCTTTTGCCCACCACCTTGCAACCAATGTGGCCTTCTCCCTACCACTTGGTCGTTAGAAGGCCTTGGGCTTCTTGTACAGAAAACAGTTAGGGTATTGCCGTGGGATCAGGAACCCAGGGTATGTATTCTCAAGTTATTAATATCAGATGGGCTTGGCGCTGCTCTGTTCCCCAGTGGACGGTGGACCAGCTATTCACAACCCAGGCATCCTGGCCCTGTTCCAGAAACAAGGATAAGATCCTCAGTCTGTCTGATATTCCAAGAGTTGGTACTATTTCCTATTAAAAGTGAGGAGGATATCTTTGTACCATCTGGGAAACTGGCCTTGCTCCTTGGACAGCAGTTGACTGCCTTCTGGAACGCAGGCCGGGCTGCACATGCTGGCTGTGAGAAACCATTGGATCCGAGGTCTATCTTCCTCAGGAAAGTGGCAGCTCCACACTTGAGCTGAAGATTCTGTGGTCTAGCCTCTTGGAGGACAGAGTTGTTAGCCAGCTCAGCCCAATGCGCCTCAGGGTAGTTTTGGCCCTGCCTCTTGTATATCCTAATTGCCTAGTTGACTCTCTAGTTCTCTCATAGTTTGTGGAACCTTCCTTTAGACCCGCCAAGCCAATAGAGCAGCATCTGGAACCTAGGGAGTGGGACCACCCATTGTAGACCCAGCAGGCCTTGTTTCCAAAACTTCAAAATAAAGGGACATGAGCCCAACGTGCATTAACAGGGGAGATTGTCATCCCTCCCTTTGACTCCCAGGCAGGAGTCAGGTCCTCAGGTCCTGTCCTCTGTGGTCAGACAGGCATCAATGTGGTACTGTGGGACACAGAGACATTATACACCCCCGCCTTTTGGGGTTCAGAAGCACCTTACACTGCCTTCTGGATTCCTGCAAACCACACCTCTGATTATGGGCCCCGGGGAACACTTATCCCCAACTCTGCAACGCAGGGGCCATGGCTTCACACACTGGGGCCTAAAAGGCATGGATGTGTTCCTTGCTCTGTAAACTAGGAGCCAGTGATCACCTCTTGGAGGTAAAAGGACTTGTAAGGCTCCTCCAGCCCCCCTCCCCTGAACTTCTCTGTACTAGAGGAGACAGTAGTCCACCTCTTGGTTCCCAGAGATCGTGACCCTGCTCATGAAGCCGAACAAGTGCACCCCTAACGTTAAGGTGTTCAAGGGTGTGGGTTCTATGCCCTCTGTCACCAAAGAGGCAATGGCCAGCCAGGGGCATTTAAGTGATGATGTCCCTGTCCTGTGGAACTCTAGTGACCTTGTGCCAACTCCTTGGTGTTTGGAAGGACAGAAGCTGTCTACCTAGTAGTAATGTAGTTTTGGATCCTAAGATCTGGAACTCAGAAGGCTGGGTTCTCATGCCCAGGAAA
>NW_022103951.1:19610547-19612200 GCF_000313985.2 Echinops telfairi
TAAATGCTTAGACATTTGAGTCCAATCAGAGACACCTTAGAAGCAAGATCTGGCAATCAAGTTCCAAGAAACCAGGCCTTGAGAACTCTCCTGAGAAGAGTTCTCTTTAGATACAGGTGCTTTGTAAAAATAGCTACGTCCATAGGCTGCATGGACAAAAGTTAGAAGATTGAGTCCACCTTGAAGTCCCTCAGAAGAAAGCTTTATAAATCTACTTCCGAAAATAGAGGCCTTTCATTCCCAGAGAACATTTAGCCCTTGACACACAGGGGAGATGTAAACAGGACACTTGCCTCCTGTGTACATAAAGGTTAGACGTTTGGGTGCCCTCACCAGTGCCTGAGAAGAGAAGGTTGGCAATCGCCTATAAAGGCAGCCCCGGAAAACCCTACAGAGAAGAGTTCTCTTTAGACACAGAGGGGTGGCATGGCTATTTCCCAAGTTGGCTAAAACAGAGGGAGGAAGTTTGAGTCCATAAAGAGAGGTGTTAAATAATTTCCTGCCATGAAGAACTTTTGTAGTAACACTTTCAAAACATATTTTATAGAAGCATTTCATTTGGGGATCGTACAGCTCTGATCACGACCCATGCATCCATCCATCCGTTGTGCCGAGGACATTTGTGCATATGTTGCCATGGTCTTGTAAACCGTAGATGCAGTAATATTCTGCAGTAGGGATTTCACTGTTCATTAAAGAAGCTCTCTGCCCCACCATCCATGCCCCAAGCTGAAATTCCTCCTAAACTCTTTCCTGAATACACGGAATTAGTCTACCTTATTTCCCAGTGCACTTGATGCCTATTGCATATCTGGTATGCACACCTCTGTAACCTATTTTGGAGGAAGTTTAGTGATGGGAAAAACTTACATGTGAAATAAAAATTCATGAAAAAATCCAATGCGCACAAGAAAATCTTAATGTGCACCTCCTGAAAACATGACACTTCATGCATAGATGCGTACAGTAATACATACATGCAAATACACAAAGAAAAATCAATTGAAAAATATTTGCAGTGGTGAATGCTGAATGACAGAACGCAATGAAGAAAAACTGAACTGTGGTTTTCCAATTGTCCTCAATTCTATTGAATTGATTGGAAATCTGAGTCCCAGAACCTCCCCCCAAAGATTAGAACAAAAGGTTGCAGCTCAGTTTTATTTTCTGCAGTGACAACCATTGAATCGCCCTCTTCCCTCTAAACAAGAAAACCAAAGCAGTGGGTCCTCCGCGCTCAAGGTCTACTTCAGGCAGTCAGGCTCATAGTGGCAAATGATTCCAGCAAACAGTGCTCTGGGAAGGAAACACTGGATACAATGGGAGGGGAATTTAGGCCTCAGACCCTCTCTGCCCCTCAGGTCTTCTCAGATCTGGGGGTGCAATGCTGTCAAGATGGCGTTTCACCAGGTTAAGTTGTTCCAGGAAACAGTTGGTGGCAACTCGTAACACAAGTGCGTCTTCGTCAATCCATCTGCTAAAGTGAGAGGAGAGGATATCATTTCCCAGGCCAGCAAAGCCATTGCCGTGAGTGCACCCACTACCTCCTCACACCAAAGAGTCAGCTTCTCCTGAGCTTGGGGTGGGGTACAGATTAACGCCTCGCATTGCTAAGCCCAAGTTCACTGTTGAAAGCCACCAGTGCTCCTAGGG
>NW_022103951.1:19615274-19620273 GCF_000313985.2 Echinops telfairi
AATGTATGCAAAACAGGAATCCATGGAACCTCCCCCACCCCTGAGGCAGGAAGTCCCCAAGCTTTCTGGCACTCCTGGTAACCCAGGAAGCAGTGCCTCCCCTTCATCCTCTCTGACGACCATAAAGGCCTTTGAGACTAAATTCTCCAACCTTTCGGAACCAGGCAGCTAAGTGGCCAAGTGGTGACAGGAGTTTCTTAATGTGACCTTTGCTTTGGTCCAATGGAAAAAGAGAGATAAACGTAACAGATTGGGATATTTCTTTTTTCTCCACTGAGCATGAGGAGGTGAGACAGCACCTCTGTTACAGTGGCCCTAGTCTTTCGGGAGATGGAACCTGGGGGCAATATGGGGTACATACTAGGATCCTAACAGCAAAGTCACCATTTCAGAACCACTTGCCACACCTCAGACAATATGTCTTTCTGGAAAGAGTTTGTTTGGGAAAGACGGAAGTAGTTTCATCCAGCCAATTAGTCTTTGGTTGCTAAGTCTTGTTAGAATTACAGGTTTGGACACTCACAGGACCAGTTTTCCTCTGTCCTGCAGGGACGCGATGAATCTTTGGGAGAAGCTCCCTGAAGGGTTTCTAGACCTACGCCTACAAGTAGGGGGCGCTTATAAGAAAATATGTGCAGACAATGGCACTTGCAAGGGCAGAGTAGACCAGGGAGACAGGTAGATTTTTATGCAAAAGGGGTGTGGAAATTCCACCCAAGAGGGCTTAGCCACTTGCTGACGCACGCAGCCATCCTGCCATCACAAACTGTAGTTGGTAAAAAGCATCCTGTGTCTTGGACATGGATCCTCAGAGCTTCCTGCATGACGGTGCCCTACTGACCTGCAGCAACCGAGTGGAAGCAGCAGAAACGGTACACTGGCATGGCTTACCTCAACCTAATGGGCTGATCGATTTTGTATTATGTGGTAGACACTGCAGACTTCTGAACTTACAGCACGAGAACCCATCTCCCTTGGATGTTTCAATATGGGGCAAAGACCTGCTTCCCCTGCTTGGGTAACCTGTTGATGAAATTTCACACCTTGGCCTGTCAGCAGAGCTAAAAGCACTTGCTGTCCCCAGAGCATGTGACTTCATTGGCCTAGATGCTGAAATACACTCTGCAGGCTCTGACTATGCAGCTGCACCAGTTGGAATAGAACTTTTGGTGAAATTGTGCAAATGAAATGGTTCATTTTAATTTGTCATGAGTAACAAAGTTGAAGTGATGTGTACAGGACTATTGCTCTTTTGAAAAGAATAAACCTTAAAGTTGAGATAAAAAAGTGGATGCAGCACTTGACAGATCATTGCATGGTTAGGGTCATATATGTGTGTGTTCAATCATACATAGGGCTTGCGATTGCTGCATGGCAGTGGGAAATTGTAGCACAGTAGTTCTGAGGGAATTTAGGCACTCACTTAAATTGTATGCAAAACATTGTCTTTTGGACCGCACCATCCTCCCTCAGGGGGAACGAAGAGGAGGCATAGTGGGCTGTGACACTGGAATGCATGCAGAACTGGGAGAACTGTGAGGGCAGCTGCTGTGATGTGCTGTTGGTCCCTAAGGCAAGACTACTGCAGTGGGCTGGCGGACTCACAGGGAAGCTGGGTTGAGTGCCCTTGGCTGGGGAGTCTGCTGGGGGACGTGGGGTCTCTGAGCCTTTGTCAAAGGTAAAGTGTGCTTGCTGACCCAAGAAACACGTGGTTGCCCTGAACTTGCTGACCCAAAAGAAAACGGAGGGCCTTCACGTAGGCAGCTTGCTATGGGTGTGCGTGCATTGAGGAATTGTCTGTGCACTACATGGGACTTGGTGGCCCATGGGAACAGATTAGAGAGGCCTTCGTTTGCTTAGGAGGCTGGTTAGCAGCCTGAAGGTCCTCCATGTGCTTGTGCGTGGAGCTGCAGTAACTGCAACCCTTCACTGAGCAGTGGTGGGGAGAGGGGATGCCGTCTATTCTGAGGGGAGGGATGAGTCAAGCGTGTGTCACATAGTCTGGGACTTCTGGACACCAAAGATCCCTCCCTTCCCCACTAGGGCTGAGGTAACTGCCCCAGGGACAGCCTCTCTTTTAGGAGCAGAAATATAGTGCAGAACTTTGGGATGTAAGACACAGGGGCCTGCTCTCGTGACACAGGAGAAGTGGCTGCTCCTCTGATACTCAGGAAGTGATTCCCGACCAGGAGGCTGGGTCCTTATCTCTGGGAAATACCCTCAGCTTATCCCTGCCCTCTGGAATCACGGGGGCAGTGGCCCCCACTGTTACCCATGATGCAGTTCCCGCTCATCACTAGGAGACTGTAGCCTATGTAATGCTTAGAAGTTCACACAGAGGCACCTCAGAGGAAAAGTATGGCAACGAATTTCTAAAAACTAGGTCTTGACAATCCTATGCCACACGGTTACCCTATGACACCAACATGGTGGAGACAGCTATTTGACACGCCTGCTAACATAAAAGTTTCAAGTCTCAGTCCATGCAGAGGTCCCACAGAAGAAAGTTCTTACAAAGAACTTACAAGAAATAAAAAAGCCCTACCATGGACAGCCTTATAGGGCACAGCCCTCTCTGTCACACGTGGATGTGTCCGTTATTTCCCTAGGCTGCTCACAAGAAGCTGAGAATTTCAGCCCTCTCATGGGCACCTCAGGAGAGAGGCGTGGCAATCTGCTTCCGCAAAATCTGCTGCTGCAAAGCCTAAGGAGCTGAGGCTATTTCTGCCCCACTGTGGTGCTAGCAGTTATTTTTCTGGTCTACCAAAACACACGCTAGAAATTTAGTCCATTTGAAGCACCACATGAGTCTGAGCTGACCCTGTGAAGAGGAGCCCAGCCCAGCAGTAATGGTGTCCTGACCCTCGCTGGGTGGCACAGGAAGGGGCCCATCACCCTGACCAGAGGCTGTGGGGTTTTATTCATGTTAAGAAATGGTTGCTTAAATGGGATGTTATTCACCCTGTAAGTCCCTCCGATAGCGCCCTCGGTCGGCTGCTGATTTGAGCTCAGAGGCCTCTCCTGGCAGGAATTGGAAGCTGTTTGTTTTGGCAAGAGAGAGGACTAAGCTGGCGATTCACTCACTCTGCTTAGCAGACTTGCTCCTCCTAGGAATAGCAAAGAAAGTTGAGAGACTAGCAGTCCTTCAAGTCTCTATCTGATGCCAGATCTTCCTCTATTTGTAGAGAGAGCTAGGCTATGTCAGCACAGCAGCCAATCACAAGGCAGGTCACCAACTTCCAGTCCCCAGCTCCAGAGAAGTCTTAAAGGGACCTCAATTTACAGCAACACAGCCCACAGGCTAGGCGTCCCACAGGCTCTGTAGCCTTTAAATTAAAGCACAGAACAAGCAAGGCAGCCGCACACTGGTCCGATGATGACAGAGCGAGAGACAAGAAAGGCAAGGCTCACCAAGCCATCCATCTCTCCGCCCCTCATTCAATCCCACCTGCGTTTATCAGCCAGGCTGGCACAATAAACTGTCTCACCCTTGTTCATGAAGATGATGTCCAGAGAACTCCCATCCTTAAAGATGGTGCCTAGGACCCTCCATTCATAAAGATGATGCACAGAAAACCACAATTCATAAAGATTACTCCCAGCAAACCCTAATTCATATACATGATGCCCAGAGAACCCCCAAACTTAAAGATGATGACCAGAAAGCCCCCATCCTTAAAGATAATGCCCTGAGAACCCTCATTCTTAAAGATGTCACCCAGAGTACCCCCTTCAAAGATGACACCCAGTAAATGTTAAACCTTAAAGATGAGGACAGGAGAACCCCAATTTTAACGATGATACAAAGAGAATCCTCCTTCATAAAGATGCTGTCCAGAGAAACCCCATTCATAAAGATGCCATGCAGAGAACCTTCATTCATAAAATGATGCCGGATAACTGCCATTCATAAAGATGATGCCCAGAGATATCCCATTCATAAAGAGATGCCAAGAGAACCTTCATTCATAAAATAATGCCAGGTAATGCCCATTCATAAAGATGATGCCCAGAGATCCCTCATTCTTAATGATGATGCCCAGAGAACACTCCTTAATAAAGAAGATGCCCAGAGAAACCTTGTGAAAGGTAGGAATATGGTGCCTAGCTGGCCAATAAACACATGCGGGGGCTAATAAGGTTGCAGTTTAATTGAAGGACAAAGATAAATGGCTCAGTGAGCCTCAACTTTCTGTCTCTTGCTCTCTGATGATCTGATCAGTGTGTGACTACCTTAGCTAGTTCTCTACTAGTTCTCAACTTGCAAGCAACACAACCTATGGGACACCCAGCCCGTGGACCATGTCACTATAGTTTGAGGTTCATTTGAGACCTGCTTCGACACACTACTGGTATATACATCGCTTGAGCTGGGGACTGTTGAACCCTGACATCTGACTGGATGTTGGTGACCTGCCCTGCTGTTTGCTGCCTGTGGCCGGACTGCCTGTTATTGCTCTACAGAAGACTCAGCTGTCTGCTCCCTTGACTTGCATCCAACAGCCATCGTGAGTTGAAGGACTTCCAGTGCATTAACTGTCTCATGGAAGTGAGTTGAACTAAGCCATTTGTACTACCCTGTGGTCTATCTAGCTGTTGATTTCTTTGTGTTGTATCTATTTATCTAAAGTCATAAGTGTTGTGGTTTTGTTTCTCTAGAGAACCCTATCTAACACAAACCTCATTCATACCTCAAAATGGTACCCAGAGAACACTCATTCATAAAAATGAAGCCACACAACCCTCATTCATAAAGGTGATGCCCAGAGAAACCCCATTCATAAAGATGTTAATTAGAGAGCCCTAACTCATAAGACTGATGCCCAGAGAACCCTAATTCATAAAGATGTTGGCCAGAGGACCCCAATCGTAAATATAACACCCAGAGAAACACATTCATAAAAATGATGCCCAGCTAACCCACCCAAGGGGAGGGTATTGTTTATATCTCCATAGGAAAAGAGGGACCAAACTTCAACCCAGTGCTCCAAGGTGTGAA
>NW_022103951.1:19622262-19623898 GCF_000313985.2 Echinops telfairi
TGGAGAGAAAATGTTTTGAGAATGATGTGCAAATGCGCTTTACACAATTGATGTGTGTATGGATTGCGATAACAGTTGTATGAGCCCCTAATAAAATGTTTAATTAAAAAATAAAGACTTGCAAAAAAAATAAAATAAAATGATGCCCAAAGAACCTCCACTCATAAAGATGATATCCAGAGAAGCTTGATTCATAAGATGATGCCCAGAGAAACCTCATTCATAAATAAGACACTGAGAGAACCCTACCCTTAAAGATGCCGAGAGAACCCCCATTCATAAATATGGTGACCAGAGTTCCCTCATTCTTAAAGATGAGGCCCAGAGATTCTCCATTCATAAATATGACACCGAGAGAGCCCCATTCATACAGATGAAGTACAGAGACGCTTCACTCATAAAGATGGCACCAGACAACTCTCACTCATAAAGGTGATTCCCAGAGAATCCCAGTACACTCATAAAAAACTGTGCCCAGAGAAGGCCATTCATAAAGATGATGCCCAGAGAACCCTGATGCACTATGAGGATGCCCAGATGATCTCCAATCATAAACACAACAGCCAGAGAACCGCATTCAGAAAGATGATGCCCAGAAAACTCATTCATAAAGCTAACACCCAGAGAACCCCATTCATAAAGACGATGTCCAGAGAAACCCCATTTACAAAGAAGACACCCAGAGAATCCCTATATGTAAATATGGCACCGAGAGAACCCTAGTCATGCAAATGAAGAACAGAGAACCCCCATTCACAAAGATGATGCCCAGAGAAGCCCCATTCACAAAGATGATGACCAGAGAACCTCCATTCATAAAGATTATGCCCAAAGTCCCCTCATTCTTAAGGATGATGTCCAGAGAATCCCCATTCATAAATATGACACCAAGAGACTCCCATTCATGCAGAAAACGTACAGAGAACCCTCATTCAGGATGTTGACGCCAACAACCCTCATTCGGAAAGTTGATGGCCAGAGAACCTACAGTCATAAGATGAGGCCCAGCGAACCCTAATTCATAAAGATGATGCCCAGAGAACCCCCAATCATAAAAACGACATCCACGGGACCCCATTCTTACACATGACACCCAGAAAACACTCAGTTATAAGGCTTATGCCCAGGGAAACTCCATACATAAAGATGATGCACACAGAACCTTCATTGTAAAGATGACAGCCAGAGAATCCCTATATATAAATGTGACACTGGGAGAACCCCATTCCTACAGATGAAGTACAGAGAACCCTGTGTGAGTGTGGGTACTTTAGAGAAACAAATACACAAATACTCATGTATGAGAGAGAGTTTTTATATAAAGGTTAAGTGTGCATCAAGAAAACATCCCAACCCAGTGCTGCCCAAGCCCACAAGTCCAACATTAACCCTTTAACCCATGTGTCCAACACCAATCCACAAAGTCCTCCTCCATCTCACAAAACAGACGCAGTGATACCAACTGCAGGAGGAAAGCCGAATCAGTGAATGTGTAAACATCTCAGCGCTGGCACGGGTCTCCACACGGGTGCTCCAGCATGCAGGGCTGCATTGGGGTAGGTCCATGTGGCTTCTCCTCAGGGATGTCTTGCAGGAAGTGAGCCTTGCCAGCTGAAGCAGGGAACTGGCTAAGGCA
>NW_022103951.1:19625029-19632719 GCF_000313985.2 Echinops telfairi
GAGAATCCCTATATGTAAATATGGCACCGAGAGAACCCTAGTCATGCAAATGAAGAACAGAGAACCCCCATTCACAAAGATGATGCCCAGAGAAGTCCCATTCATAAAGATGATGTCCAGAGAACCCCCATTCATAAAGATGATGCCCAGAGAAGCCCCATTCATAAAGATGATGCCCAGAGAAGCCCCATTCATAAAGATGATGCCCAGAGAACCCTCATTCTTAAAGAAGATGCCCAGAGAAGCCCCATTCATAAAGATGATGCCCAGAGAACCCTCATTCTTAAAGAAGATGCTAGAGTACCCCTTTCTTAAAGACAATTCCCAGAGAACCCCATTCATACAGGTGTCACCCAGAGAACCCTATATTTAAAAATGATGCCAGAGGACCCCATTCATAAAGATGATGCCCAGCGAATCTTTATTCCTAACAATCAGACTTAGAGAAACCCCATTAATATAGATTTTTTTTAATCTGATGCCCAGATAAAAGCCATTCATAAAGATGATGCTCAAAGAACCCCATTCATAAAGATGACGCTCAGAGAATCCCATTCAGAAAGATGATACCCAGAAAACCCATATTCACAAAGATGATGCCCAGAGAGCCCCATTCATCATGATGCTAGAAAATCCCCATCCTTAAAGATGACGACAGAGAATTTCCATTAATAAAGGTGACGCCCAGAGATCCCCATCCTTAGAGATGCTGTCCAGAGATCCCCATTCATAAAGATGATGCAAGAAAACCCCCATTCATAAAGATGACACCAGAGAGTCCCCATTCTTTAATATGTAGCCCACAGAACCCTCATTCTTAGAGATTTTGCCCAGAAATCCTTCATTCATAAATACGCCCCGAGAGCCTTATGCTTAAAAATGATGGTCAGAGAACCCCCATTCATAAAAATGGTGCCAAGAGAATCTCTTCATTCATAAAGGTGATGCTGACCCCGGGGAATACCAAAAATAGACTTTGGGGCCAGAGTGTGGCACCCCATCAGACTCAGCAGAAAACACTCCTAGAGGTCAAGAAATAGACCTGGGACTATTTATAGGCTTTTTTTTTTTTGTCATTGGTTTTGTTGTTGTTTTCTTTGGTTGTTTTGTTTAGCTCTGTCTTTTTTTATTATTATTATTATTGCCTCTGCATGTCTATCTAGGTAAGATAGACATTGCCCGGTTACCTGGTTCTGATTGATGTCTGAGAAACTCGGCTTCCTCTGGAGGTGCCTCCACACGGGCAGCCTGCAATTACTCGGCACGGCCAGCATGTGGCGCTGCCTCCCTTCGAAAGCGTCCCGGACCACACCGCGTCCACTGGACACAGAACTTCTTCCTGTCTGGAGCCTCCCAGGAGAAGGAAGTGGGAAATTTCCCTTCAAGCTTCCCGGAAAGAGAGTCCCACGTTTTCCTGAAGCGTCCTTGGGGCTTGCTGCTTGCGCTTCAGAACACGACAAGCAGAAGAGGTGGATTGCGTTTCAGCTGGGTTTTAAGGAAGAGAAAGAGCTGATTTAATTACACAAGTTTTTTTTAGGATAACTTAGTTGCAGGAAGAAAAAATGCCCAACGGCCTTTCCCATGCAAAGGAGACCGTTCAGGAAGGAGTGAGGTGGCTCTTCATTAAAGTGACACCCTGGGAGGACCTCATGCTTGGTGAAGGGCAGGGGCCGCAGCATGAGGAAGGCCCTCCCTCCCTGAGATGGGCCCACACAGTGGCCGGCACCAGGGCTCCCACATCCAAGCGACTGTGAGGGCGACTGTGCAGGACCAGCCAGTGTCGCACTCGCCTGGGGTCCCGATGGGCCAGGACTGACTGGGCAGCACCCACCGAGGTTGTTTTTCCAGTTGTAGGGTGCCTCTCAGAAGGCCCATTTGGGGGCAGCCAGCTGGATTTGGGCATGTTAAAAAGGGAGGGGTGGGGAGCGCTGGGGTTTCTTTGGGTGCCCCACACAGCTCCCTACACCTCTCACCAACCAGTCACAGGCTGTCTGGTAGGCCATGGGGACCGTGACTCTGACCCCAGAGGCCTGGGTGCTTTCTCGCTAGCGTGGCAGTTGGAGGCTCTCTTTCCAGAGTCCACGGCTCCAGTACTCTAGGGCACCTACCTTCCCTGGCCTCATGCCTGGTCCTGGCCTCTTGCCCGGCCTGTCTTGGAGACTGAACCCCCAGAACAGCAGAGGTCCTCTGACACAGGCTCGGGCCATGTGTCTCTCCCCCCACCCTCTCACGGTGGGAGGGAGGAGGGGAGAAGCAGCACCGGCAGTCAGGTCCAGAAGCAGCCAGAGAACAGCTGTCTGCAGCACCCCGGGCGGGCGCACCTCCCAATAGAAGCCACATGTGGTGTGAATGATGGCGTGGAGGGGGAGCAAGGCAGGCAGTTCTAGCTGCAAGGATGTGGGTGGCCCAAGGACCTCTGGGAGGTGGGCTGCTCAGACCCACCCTGCAGGCACCTTAGAAGAAAGGCTTCTGCAAAGACCACCTCAGAGGAAGGAAGCCAAGTGGTAGACTCACGCGGCATGGCATGGCATGGCATGGCATGGCAGGCATGGCATGGCATGATGTGGCCTCGTCACAGCCAGCTCGAGGCCATCGGGGCCAGGAAGCACACTCCAGGAAGGCCTGGTTCTGAACTCGGGTTGTTGGCATGGTTTGCACAGGAGGTTTAAAACATCACTCAAGGTATTCTGTAGCATGTGCACATTGCAGTCTGAGCCCTCTCGGGGCAGTCTTGGTAGGCCTCAACGCAAGTCAACTCACAAGTACCGAGTCCATGCCGACTCGGAGCCACCCTATGGAACTGCCCCAGCGGTTTCTGAGACGGTGCTGCTTCATGCGGGTAGATACCCTGGTCTTTCTCACTTGGAGTGGCTGGTGGCTCTGAATCACAGACGGCCATGCAGATTGCAGCCCACTGGGACACCACCCCACCACCAGGGATCCTTTGTTAAGCGTGGAGCTGATTCACAGTCAGGCTGAGCTTGTGTGCATTGCAAGTTCTGGTGAGGTGAACACTGCCCAAATCATTCCCAGTACCAACAGAAGGGACTGCAGTGGTCCAGCGGGGAAGCACCCACCACAGACCAGTGTTCTGTGGTTCAAGACCACCAGCCGCTCCGAGGAAGACCCACTTGGGTCCTGCTTCTGCAAGACTCGGGGCTGTGGAGAACCCACGGGAAGTTCCACCTGGCCCCAGAGGGCTCTTGTCAGCTGGGCTCAAGCGCCACCACTTAGGCTGGGAGTCCTTGTGTTCTCCCGTCAGAGCCGCCACGGTGTTATGTGAAAGGATAAATGTGCTCTTCAGCACTCCAGAGGCATACCCTTCTCCTGTCTGCAATCCTCGTGCTGTAGACCTGCCCCTGACATGTGTTCACCTCACCCGGGCTCCCCATTTCACATTTTGTTGTCCTATCTAAGTCTCGCTGTGGTGCTACCTGGGGTAACCCCCAAGCCAGTGATCCCCATAATCAATGGTCCCATTAGCAATGGTCCCCATAGCCTCTGTCCCCCTGACCAGTGATCCCCATAGCCAATGCCCTCCATGGCCTGTTCCCTCCATGGCCAATGCCCTCCATAGCCATGCCCTCCACAGCTAATGGCCCCCATAGCCCATGGTCTCCTTAACAAATGGCCCAATGACCAACCATCCCCATAGCCAATGCCCATGGTCTCTGGTCCCTATAACCAATGTCCCCATAACCCAGCGGTTTTCAAACTGTGGGTCAAGACCCCTTTGGGGGTCAAATGACCCTTTCACAGGTGTCCCCTAAGACCATATTTCTGATGGTCTTAGGAACTGAGACACCCTCCTCTATCCCTGTCCAGGCAGGTCTGCCCACATGCAGATACGCCCACATATGGGGTCACCACAACATGAGGAACTGTAAAAAGGTCACGGCATTAGGAAGGTTGAGAACCACTGCCGTAAACAATGGCCTTTATAATCAATGGCCTCTATAATCAATAGTCCCCATAGCACCAACAGTCGCGATAATGAATGACACTCGTAACCAGTGATGCCTATAATCAATGATCATAAAATCAGTGATCTCCCTAACCAATGGTCCCCATTACCAGTGACTTATATCATCAATAGTCTCCATAACTCATGGCCTCGGCAATCAGTGGTCACCCTAACCAATGGCCCCTATAACCAATATCACGAATAGCCCCATAATCAAGGGTCCCCTAGCCAATGCCCCCATACGCCGTCCAAGGAAAGAACTTGTTATCCCCCAGTTCTAAAGCAAGTTCTCAGCTTGCTTCTCCAGGTTTGTGGTGGGTTGTCACAGAACAGCATGACTGCTCGTCCACGCCTCCTCTTCAGTAATAGACCTGGAAACCTACACAGAGGCAAGCTGTTGTCTGGGGCATGGGAGGAAGTCTGGAAGTGTCTCAGCTGAATGTTTTGGACAAAATGCGTCCATGTGGGGATTAGGAAGCAGAGCATTGCACCTGATGCATTGCTCAACAGAGAATAATAAGAAGAAGAAGAAGAAGAAGAGAAGGCCCCTTGAGTAAAACCGCAGCAGAGGGGAACTGTGTGGCAAAGCCGCCACGGGGTTTCCTATGGGGCCTGTGTGTTCTAAACCCGTGCCTCTGCACTGCAGTGCACCAGTGTCTTGCTCTGTACTCATGTGGGGGTGTCGTTTAAGGGTTTATCTTCCAGCGCCGCACGCTGGTGGCCCGAAGCAGCATTTCTGAGATGGGGAGACCCCGAGATGTGCCGGTTTCTCGAGAACAACAGGAAACCAACCTCACTGCCACCACCGAGTCTTTGCAGAGCCCGTAAAGTAGCACTGCCTGTGTGTTTCTGAGATGGTAACTCTTACTGGGAGTACACAGAATCGTCTTTCTTCCAAGGAGCGGCTGGTGGTTTCAAACTGCTGACCTTGTGATTAGCAACCTGACTGGTAACCACTATGCCACCGGGGCTCCTCTGCCCCAGGGTACCCCAGGTGCTTCATCAAAACGTTCCGACTCCTCCTGACCTCTTGTGTGCTCCACGGGGTTTCTGTGGTGGGTGTTTGGGAAGTTGATGGCTAGACCTTTGCTCTGAGACTCTCTGGGCACCGGGATGGTCAGCCTTTTCATCTGAAGTGGCTCATGACCTGTCCGCACCACCCAGGGACAGGTGCATGTCAGACTCTCAGGACAAGGAAACTGTAAACAGACTCTGAGACAGATTCCGACTCCCGTTTGGAAGCCGAAGTTGCACGGGAGGGAGGTCTCCCTGTGTGTGCAACCTCTACAACCTGACCCCCAACGCGTGACGGGCCCGCAGCTTGGAGCATGTATGTTCACGCAGTTATGAAGCCCCTGTGTGCCTCTCCTTAACCAATGCATGTCTCGGCCAAACCCCATCCCTGAAGGCTCAGAGTGGCTGTGAAGGCAGTTCCCTCCGAATTCCATTGCTCTAAGCCAAGCCCAGGAATGAGGCTGTTGAAACTTGAGGCCCCGCCCACCTGCTGACCCCCTCGCACCTCTCCTTGCACGCACACGACTCACGGCTCACAGCCATTCCCACACTTGGCGTGCACACCAAGCCAGAAGGCTGAGACCCTCGTGTGCCCACTCCCAGCCGCCGGCTGAAGACCGGGCATGAACCAAAGTCCCCATGGACATGGGCACTCTGCGTTTCCAGGGAGGTCTCAGCGCTTCTCTAAACCCGGTGATGGAGAGCCGCGCCGGGGCCCACGGGGCTAGAGCAGGGCCAAGGCCACGTGACCTGGCAGGCCTGCCTGTGACTTGAGCATCCCCAGGCTCCTCTCGTGAGTTCGGCCTCGGGCGGTTCCCATGGTCGGTTTCTCCCGGAAGGCACTTGTTCACCGGGAGGAAGATGCAGCCTGAGAAGTCACACACAGACTGCGTTCTGCCCGCTCCATACCGCTGGGCCTGACCCTGCCGCGCTCCAGAACAGGGACCTGAAGGTGGGACGCGCAGGCCTGGGAATCCAGGGCGCCAGGAGGAAATGCAGCCTCTTCCAGAGACCGGACCCTCGTGGGACTTCAATCTCGAAAGCCACGTCACGGACGGACGGATGGACGTATCTGCTCCAGTTTGGGGGAATGTTTGCATGCTTCCCAAAGGACAGCCATCACGCTGGGGATCTCCCCCCTCCCATCGCAGGACAGAGGAGTGGCTTCTGAGCGGGGCGCATGGTCCTTCTTGGACCCTCCCCGCATTCAGCACCGGACCAGGTTGGATCTGGTTTCCATCGCAATGCTGGGCAGCTTTGAACACATTACCGGGTGTCCGATAGCTCAGGACCAACTTCCCCGGTGTCCACTCCAGTACAACACTGTCCTGGCTTGTCCTGCAGGTGGGAGGAGCTGCGTCCCAGTGGGTTAAAGGAACCAGGTGGCAGCTTCAGTCCTGAGCCAGCCACATGGGGGCGGCCAAGAGTCAGAATGGACACACAGGGATGAAGAACCCCCTCCTCACCCTACTGCCACCCAGTCGATGCTGATTCAGTGACCCCTTGGGACAGCGTGAAACTTCCCGGTGGGTTTCCGAGGTGATAACTCTTTAAGGGAGTAGAAGACCTCGTCTTTCTCCCAGGAGCTCTGGTGGCTTTGAACTGCCGACCTTGGAGTTAGTGCAACAGGTAACCCACCAGGGCTCTGGTTAAGAGCGAAACAATGTTCAGGGCGGTATTTAGCAATGCAAAAGGCCAGCTGCGAAGAAAGGCACGGTGCGGTTCCCTCCACGGGCCTGGCTGGTGTGAGTGATGTGGAGGACTGTGCTGTCAGCCGGGGGCGTGCAGCCCACTATTCAGATGATGGGGCAGGCGAGTGTGCAGGGACCTGTGTATGTGCGCGTGTGCGCATGCCCGCCCACAGCAGGTGTGTGACGCCTGGGCTCACCTGGCCCTTTCCTGTGTGCGTGTCTGGGAATGCGCTGTGTCACGAGGCATGGGAGGGGCCGTCTGGGGCTCTGAACTGGCACGAGTGAGCCCCCTCCTTTCTGATCCCTTTCTTTCAATGCCCTGCCCCAAGCGTCTGAGTATCACCTGGCTAAGGAAGCATGGGCCTAGTTCTGCTTACTTGATAGTCTGAGTGAATAATCCCACCTTTCCTTCCATCTCACCGAAGGTCTGACAGACATCCATCTCCCTGGACGCCCCTCCCCCCACGTCCCCACCCCCTTCCCGCAGAATCAAAGCCTCTTTCCAAATGTAGTGGCTCACCCTCCCCCACCCCCTGCTCACTCACTCACTCATTCACTCACCCACACACCTACTCACTCACTCACCGCTACAAAACCGAAGGACACCCCAGGGGGCAGAGTGGCTTGTCTACTGGACAGGACTTTGTGCTCAGATTGTTGCCCAGGTAAAGGGGGCGGGGGATGAGAAAGAAAAGGAGGTGGTGGGGGGGAACCGAGGAAAGAGGAATGTAAAGATGGATGGGGGGCCGGCTGTAGGATAAACGCCCCCCCTCCCCGCCGCACTCCAGTCCTGGCGTGAGTTTTCCACCAGTACTTGGGAAAGTGGCACTGCATGAGGGACCCGTCCCTGGCAGACAGGAGCTGGCCCAGACCGCGTGTGTTGGCTTCCCGCGATGGCAGGCCGAGCTCCTACCTGAGGCCAGGACCGCGGAGCGCACAGCCCCCTGGAAGGGGCGGAGCCCGGGCGGGGAGGGTCCCGGAGCCCCGAGAGCGGCGCAGAGCCCTCCCCGGCGCCGTCACT
>NW_022103951.1:19633324-19640447 GCF_000313985.2 Echinops telfairi
GGTGGCGCCCCGCGGCGGGCAGCCTCGCGCTCCCGGGTGGGCTGCGTGGCTGCGCGTTTGTGGGCGGCGCGCCCTTGCGCCCCGGGACGGTGACCTGGCCAGCCCCGCAGGTGCCCGCGGGTGGCACTGTGTTCTCCAGGGCAGGGCTTTCCGGCCACGCACCTCCCTGGATCCCAGGAGGGCGCGGGACCCTGGTCCTGAGCCTGGGTGGTGTGGAGGTATCTGTGCGTGTCCCTTCCACTTCAAGGTCTAGTGACTATTGAGTGGGGTGGGGCGCAGAGGGAGGGAGGGCTGCCGAGGGTCGGGGTGCGTGGTGGCGTGCCAGGGTCGATCTTCCTCCCACGCCAGGAGCTTTGTGTTGGCGGGTGGAGGCGGTGTGCGCGGGGGTGTGCGGATCTGCGGGCGATCCGGGAGATCAGGGGTGCTGGTGGTGCCCGCGGTGTGCTGGGGTCCCGGGGGGGGACCCCTGGGCCGTGCGCGGAGCCCGGATACGGTGGGCGCACGCGAGCAGCTCCCGGATTCGCTTCGTCTGCCCAGTGGCTGCCTTTCCCAGCTGGGCAGAGCGCGCCAGTCCCGGCCTCCTTTGCTCCCTCTCTGGCCCGGGCCCTCCCCTCTCCTGGGCGGCCCACCTGTTCTCAGATCGCAACTTCGCGCCCCAGGGGACGCTGCACACCCCGGTGGAACTCCGGGGCTCCTGGCGCAGCGCTGGGGCCGCTGGAGACCAGGACCTCGGCTCTGAGGAGCCAGACCAGCTGACCCGAGAGGCGCTGTGATCTCGGGTTGGTTGGCATCGCGGAGCGATGGAAGAATGAAGCCCCTTTGGCGTCTCAAGGGGGCTTCAAGTCGGGGTCTTGGAGAGAGTGAGCCAACGCACGTGGTGGTTTGCAGGCGAGAGTGGGGGCGGTTTGGCTTGCTCTTGACGTTAATTGCTCAGCTGACAAAGGAAACCTTGGCGGTTTCAGAGCACCCAGAGGCTCCGCGGGCGGTCCCTTAGAGATGGCAGCCAAGGACCCCATGGGGGCAGGTTTACTCTGCTACACTGGGCCACTAGGAGTCGGAAGTGACTTGTGGCGCCCAGGAGTGGAAGACGCGGCGTCCAGGGCGGGGACACAAGGGCGCGCTCCGCGGAGCAACACCGCCCGGGCCTCCTGGCCTCCTGGCCGGGGTCCGCGCTCTGGGCAGCAGACGCAGCGCGATCCTTAGAACATCAAGGGAAACTCCTCTTGGGCCCGCAGCGTTTTCCCAGAGAGGACGCGCTGCCCTTTTCCCAGGCCAGGGATACTTGGTGGCTATGGCGTTTCTTTCAGCAGTGAAGCAAGCAGATTCCCATGGAGCCAGGCCTTCCTGCGGCTTCTTGGCTTGAGGTCTGGCCCCAAGGGTCTTGAGGTCTGTCGCCCCCACCCCCTCCCGCCCCACCTATTGCCTACTCACCCTGATGATCCTTTATTTAGCAGTGAGGGTTGGAAAAGCTGCAAACGACTCCTTTGGGGCTTAATAGGGGCTGTTTTTGTCATCAGTGCACAGTGCCTCTTGGCTGTCTCACCCATCACCTGGTAGTGCTTACCGGGCATATCTAAATGGCAGGGATTAGAGCTTGCTTAAGACTGGACAGCAGGAAAAAGGACCCCCACAGCAATGGTGTGGTTTTCCTATGGGACTCCAGAGGCCTGCCCTGTCACTCCCCCGTTGTTGAATCGGGTCAAGACGGTGAGAGGGTCAGCTGTGACCAATGGCCCATCTTGCCGGTCCAGATATTGACCATACAGATTAATGGGCAGAATAAGGGTAGGCCGCCAAAAGGTCCCCTTGTGGTGCAGTGGGCTATGCGTTAAACGCATGGCTGCTAACTGCTGGGTGGCCAGTTCAAACCCACCAGCTCCTCTGCGGGAGAAAGACAAAGCTGTCCTTTCCCATAAAGAGCTGCAGTCTGGGGAACACACAGCAGCAGTCCCTTCCTGCCCTCCGGGGTCACTGTGAGTTGACATGAACTCACGAGGGCAGGGAGGTTGGCATTTTGGGGAAGGCTGGACTGGAGGCCCTAAGTGGTGTTCCTTCGTGGCTATAGGGCTCAGCTGCTGACTGCAAAGTTGGCCTTCGGAGCCCACCCTGAGGCAGCTGCAAAGAAAGACCCGGAGCCCTGCCTCAGAAAGACCTGCCATTGAAGATTCCACACAGCCTGGTGTGCTGGGCTGCATGGGGGCTGGCTGTGAGCTGGGGAAGGCCCCGGGAAGGACGCTGGGCTAGAGGATAGGGTAGGGCGGGGTCATCCGGAAGTGTGTGTGTGTGTGTGTGTGTGTCCCACCCCTCCGTCATGGACGCACAAGCAGAGCCTGCTGCCAGATCCTATCCCAGAATCTGGGGCCCCTATGCAAGGAGGGGAGGAGGTTGTGGGGGGCTTCACGGGGAGAACCCCTGGGGCTCGGCTAGGGAGACTCCAATGGGGCCTGCCCAGCCTAGGGAGGGACCAGCATGTAAGGCCACCACAGGCTGCCTGTGCCTTCTTACCCATCAGGAGGGATCGCGTGAACAAGGCTTTGGTCATGACATCATTCCATGTCAACTTGCAGCTATCTCCAAGTGTAGGTGTGGAGTTCAACCTGTCAATCAGGCCGTAGCCTGATGGTGCCTCCTTGTGGGCGTGGCCTTCTCCTAAGGCTGGCCGTGGGAACCTCCCCTTCTCTCTGCCTTCACCTTCCCGCTGACTGACCCTGTTTGCTGCCAGAGCCTTGGAGATTTGTCCACTGGCCTCTCACCTTCCTGCATTGTGCATCATTGCACGTGGCTGCATGAGTCTGATGCGAGACTGGACCAGCATCCGACTTCTAGCTTTGAGTTGGACAGGGCTGGGATATTTTATTGATGCATAATGGCTTCTTTACAGAAAGTTCCCTCTGTCACATATGAGTGTCCCTGGATGTGTTTCTCTCATGGGCCCGGCCACACACAATGTGGCTGGATTTTCAGAATTAGATTGCCAGACCTTTTTTCTCAGCCACCCACAGACCTCCAACCTCTGACCTTTCAGTTTGCAGCCTAGTGTGTTAACTGCCTGCACCACTCAGGATGCCTCACTCACTGATTATTATCTACCTACCTGGCTGCCAGTCCACCTGCCTAACTGCTGGTCTACCTACCAGTCTACATACCTACTTATCGACCTCCCTGTCGACCTCCCTCCCTACCCTCGCCCCTCCGTCCCTCCCTATCTACCTACCTACTTATCTAACTACCTACCTCTCTCACCCCTTATCTGCCTACCTACGTACCTACATACATGTATACCCATCTTCCTGCTTGTCTACCTACCTGCTTCCTTAACTATCTACCTCCAGGAGGTTACAGGAGCTGTTTGCACCCCCAGGATGCCCACTAGCTCGTGGCCCCATTGGCTTCGGGTTGTCCACGAAGCAGAGACCAGTGCAAAGTGACCCTTGGGGCCTCTTGTCCAAAGAGCGAGAAAGCGGTTTCAAGGGACCAAAGAGGAACGGTTCTGCTTTCTGCCACAGTTCCTCTCCGGGATGTGTGCTTTTGGCTCATTCTTAGAGAAAGGAGCACTTCTGATTGCTAGCATGGGTTTTCCTGCTCCTCTTGGTATCCCGATGCAACGCCAACTCCCGTGCAGCTGTCTACCTTGCCTGTGAGTGACCCTTGGTCGGGGCTGGGCTGGCCTATGCCCTGGGCGTGAAGGAGAGGGGCTCTCAGGAAGATTAAAAGGTGGGACAGAGTCCCCAGGGGCATTGGGCGGGTGTGCACTGGCTCCACAGGTGCCTGGTTTCACACCCCAGCTCCCTCTTTGATCCCCCTCCACCTACCTACTGGATGGTCACCAAGCCATCCATTTGCATTTACTTAGCATACCACCAAAGCCCTGGGCAGCTCTAGCAGTTCGAGTCCACCCAGGGGCCACTCAGAAACTCCACCGAGTGTGGAGTTGGGTGTGGTGTGTCTCCACCCTTGGAGAAGACTTGCTCAGGTGTGTGCAACATACCCCCAGGCTCTCCCTCCTCCTGTTTGTGAGCAATTTCACTCAAGGCAGAGAGCGAGGAGAGGGTGGAGCAGGGGCTTGATGGCAGAGAGCCAGTCTGAGTTTATGTTGGGTTACGGGTGGGCATGGGGCAGAACCCTGCTTCCATGCAGGGGACTGAATCCAGGTCCGTGCATCCACCGTCTGACATGGAGGCTTGTGCTGGGCAGGTTTCAGGGGCTCTCCTGGACCACGAGGGAGATGAGGAGGAAAGGACTGGAGATCTGCTGAGTAAATCAGTCAAGGAGCGCCCCCTGCCTGGATTACCAGCAATCTCGGGAATGGCGCGCCTTTGGTCCCGTTATGCCCTGGGTCTTGAGTCATGGTCCACTGGAGGGCACCTGGCTGGTGTCTGGCGCGAGAGCATGGAGGGGCATTTGGCGGTGCCTTTGCCAGAATTCAGGACAACAGAGGGAGAAAGCCGCTGGAACCCTGGGGAGGATGATGGCAGGTGGTTGGCAGCCCTGACCAGAGGCTGTGGGGTTTTATTCGTGTTAAGAACTGGTTGCTTAAATGGGATGTTATTCACCCTGTAAGTATCTCCGATAGCGACCTCGGTCGGCCGCTAATTTGAGCTCAGAGGCCTCTCCTGGCAGGAATTGGAAGCTGTTTGTTTTGGCAAGAGAGAGGACTAAGCTGGCGATTCACTCACTCTGCTTAGCAGACTTGCTCCTCCTAGGAAGAGCAAAGAAACGATTAGCTGATCAACGCCCCCTGCAGCTGCCCCAGCGCTGCCTGCACAGACGCACAAGTTCCTGGCAGCCCAGCGTGGTGCGTGGCCAGCGTGGGCCCATCACCAGGCCTCCCCTTCCCCTGCAGCCTGGGGTGTGGTCAGCGTGGGGGGTGACCAGCGTGGGCCCAGCACCAGGCCTCCTCTTCCTCTGTAGCCTGGGAACCACAGGCCTGGCCCCTTTCTGGTCCTGGGCAGGTGAATTTGGGGCCATTGTCAAAAATGTTCTGAATTAACCCAAAGTCAACATTATGCTGTTCACTGCAATGGTGCAGTGCGTTAGGGTTGGCTGCTCACCACAAGGTTAGATGTGGCCGTTGGAAACCACCAGCCACCCGCTCCTCCTCCTCGGGCTTTCTACTCCCGTAAAGAGTTACAATCTCAGAAAACCACAGGGACAGCTCTACTAGGACTCCGAATGTACTCAAGGGCAGTGAGGTTGCTTTTTAACTGCATTGCAAGTCTTCATGTTCCGCTTCGGGAGTGACTTTAATCGTGGAAGAGTTAAAAACACGCTGCACACTGCTGGTTGCGGGCATGTTCATTTCTTGTGCCCCGTTCTAAGCCCTCGCTGCTCGCGGCTTTAAAGGTTGTTCATTTCATCCACCCACGCATCCACGGAGAAAGTCCTAGTGGCTAGCGGCGACTGCCTGTGTCCCACCAAAGGGAGCCCACTGCTACTGGTCTCATGTTCAAGTCTACGTATGTATATGACATAGGCTGGACAGTGGTTCTCAACCTTCCTAAGGCCGCTAAGGCCCGCCCCCCTGCGAGCCCTCCAGAGGAGAGCGTCAGAGGGGGCTCTGTGGGGGTCTCAGGGCGGTTGCTTTGTCCAAAGGCTGTGAGGCCTTCTTCCGATGCACCTCAGCGTGGTCGTGCACCCCCAACCCTTTGGGCGGCGACTGAGGGCTCCCCGTTTGTTTGTCAAGCTAAGACCCCGGGGGACCGTTCACCTCGATGTCCCCACCCAGGGCACTAGGGCGTGTTCTGTGGGCGCAGCTAGCAGACCCCATGCCGACGCGGGGGCCTCTGTGCCATCTGTGAGCTGTATCAGTAGCTGGTGGGGGGAGGGGGTGCAGGAGGGGTTCTGCAGCTCCTTCCAAGAGCTGTCTGCACACTCGTGGCCTTGCTGAGTTCCCACAGGTAGCTCAGTAGCCAGGCCTTTCTTCTGTGGGACCTTTCGGTGCCTCGAGCCACCAAAAGCAGCCCCCAACTGGAGTGAGTGCTGTTGTCAGTGTGAGTGCACAGAAAACGGACCCAGTGGGAAGACGTGCCTGCGTGTGTTTGTGTGCGTGTGTCCGTGCGAGTGCGTGTGTGTATGCCTGTGTGCGTGTGCGTGTGCGCCTGTGGCAGCATTGCCCCGAGGGATCCCCAAGTCACCAAATCACAGTAGCACATCTGGGGGGGCACCCCCACCGCCCCGCTAGCAGCTCCCAGGGCCCCTCCACAAACGGGGACATAAATGAGGGCTGCGGCCTTGTCTCCCGAGCAACAGCGCTGCCTTCCGTCTGTCCCTGGCAGCCTTCATTCCGAAGGGTGTCCCAGGCTGCCCCTCCTCTGGGAGCAGGCTGCTGTGGTTGCTCCTGCAGAACAGATGCTGGGCTCGAACTCACAACCCTTTGGCTAACCACTGGGGCCCCGGGGGCTCCAGACCTTGGGAGTCTCTGGTGACTCCCGGGCTGCTCTGAGAAAGCGTATTGAGATGACACAATACCCTCAGCCCACGTTTGTTTGGTGTGAAGGTCAAGAGGGAGGGGCCAGGCTTCTCTGGTGCTGTGGCCACCAAGGTCCCCGACCGCAGCAGGGCTTGGGATGGCTCCCTGGCCCCTGCAGATGGAGGGGGGAGCCGCTGGCTGGCTGGCTGCCTGGCTGGCCGCTCTCTCTCGGTCGCCATTGCGTCAGCAGAAAAAGACTGCATTCCAGGTCACTTTCTCTCTTGTGAAAACTCGGCCCACTTCCCTGAGGCCCGGGGCTTCCGGTGCTGCACTGCATACATTTTCTTGGAATTGAGATACACACACACTATGTATACACATATATGAAGACGAGGCTTCCTACTCTCATAAAGAGAGCCTCACAACCGCACAGGCACTATGTATACACATATATGAAAGACGAGGCTTCCTACTCTCATAAAGAGAGTCTCACTCCCCCACAGGGTCGGGGTCACAATGAGTTGAACAGGACTTGATGGCTATGAAGGACATATCTGCATCTATAGCTCTATCTACATGTGTCTGTGTCCGTATCTATAATCTATGCATATACATCTGTATCTAGAGCTACTTCTACATGTGTCTGTGTATCTATAGTCTATGCGCATACACCTGTATCTAGAGCTACTTCTACATGTGTCTGTATCTATAGTC
>NW_022103951.1:19643244-19644163 GCF_000313985.2 Echinops telfairi
ATCTAGAGCTACTTCTACATGTGTCTGTGTATCTATAGTCTATGAGTATACGTCTGTATCTAGAGCTACTTCTATCTGTGTCTGTATCTTAATCTGTGTGTATGCTTCTGTGTCTAGAGCTATATCCGTATCTATAAGAACGATTGTATCTGTATCCAAATCTGTATGTACAACTCTGTATGTGTGCCTATATATCCATAGCTATATCTCTATCTGCACCTGTATATATATATATATATATATATATATACCTACAACTCTATCTGTATCTGTGTCTGTATATCCATATCTACACCTCCATCTGTACCTGCATCTGTGCGTATATGCCCATATCTATATCTACATCTATAATCTATGTGTATATTATGTCTGTATAGATCAATATCCATATCTATGCATATCTGTATCTATGGGTGTAATTGTATCTGGGTCTGTATCGACATCTGTGTCCATACCTATATATCTGTACGCAGATGTATATCTCCTTGTATAATCTGTCTAGGTGTGTACGTATATCTGTATCTATGAGTGCAATTGTATCTGTATCGACATCGATATCCGGGTCCATACACATGCACACAGATGGTCTCTGTAATCTCTGTCTACATGTATATGCATGTGCCTGTCTGTATTTGTGTCGATACTTTGATATCTACTGCTATACGCTATGTGTACGTCTACATCTAGTTTGTCTCAAGGCCACATCCGTTCTCAGGGCAAAGGCGCTCCCGGTTCCATCGTGTGTCATTTGCCCGGACTTCCCTCTCATGCAAACGTGCTTGCTCTTGTGAAGGCCCTGCTCACATGGTCTGGAGCCAATACCACTGAGCCACTTAGCGGGGGGCAGAACAATGAAGAGTACCGGATCATTTTCATGGACAGGGCAGCTCCTGCAGCGAAGGGCAACAGCGCACCTCTG
>NW_022103951.1:19645691-19647032 GCF_000313985.2 Echinops telfairi
AGTCTGTGTGTCTATCATAGTGGTGCACAGGGCTGACCCCCAGTCTGTGTGTCTATCATAGTGGTGCACGGGGCTGACCCCCCAGTCTGTGTGTCTATCATAGTGGTGCATAGGGCTGACCCCCAGTCTGTGTGTCTATCAAAGTGGTGCACGGGACTGACCCCCCAGTCTGTGTGTCTACCGTGGTGGTGCACAGGGCTGAACTATCATTTCCTAGTTCAATCACGCCAAGCAGAATTGTACAGTTGCTCCCACATTCAGTTTCCAAACATTCTCTTTCTTCCTGGACTCCTTGACATCGTCTCCCTGTATCGCCCCCTCCCCAACCACTGTGCACACCTCCCCCACGGAACCCTGATTCTACTTGCTGCCCGTATTGGCTCATCAGTCCTGGGCTCATAGATGATTTTGATCCCAAAGTAACCCCCCAGAAGCCTGCTTTCTACCCAGGTGGCCAGCTGTCCCCCTTCCCTCACGGCAGCCTGTCTACCACCTGGGAGGGAACCATGCACACTGGACAAGAGAATGAGGGACCAGGGCTCTGTCAGTGCCCAGCACAGACACCTGCCCCGTGTGTCCCGCGGCTGCACCTGTGGGCTGCTTGCAGACTTGGCTTCTGTGTGTCCGGTGGCTGCACCTGTGGGCTGCTTGCAGGTTCAGCTTCTGTGGGCTTGGCTTCCTTTCATGTGAAATGGGCAGGCAGGACTGGGGGCTTCAGGGGTACAAGCTTGCCCTCCACGTGGGGGAGTCTGGTGGGCTCCCTGGACCGTGGGTGGCCACCACCTCTGCCTGCTGGGAGACTGCTCAGCAGGGTTCCGAGGGTCTTCTGGATCACAGAGTCTATGCATGGGGACGTGGTGAGTGTGGGGCCGCTGCGCCACAGGCCCACAGCAGTGACACGCGAACGCATTGAGAGGTAGCATGCCTGTGAGGGCCCACGAAGGGTGTGGCTATCAGCATGATGATATGTGCATCTAATAAATAGAGGCCGGTGGTACTAGGAGCCGTGGTGGCACAGCGGTGAAGCGCTGGGCTACTAGCCACAAGGCCAGCAGTTCAAAACCACTCGCTGCCCCAAGGGAGAAAGACAGGGCTTTCTACCCCCGTAACGAGGGACAGTGTCAGACACCCACAGGGGCAGCTCTGCCCTGTCCTGCAGGGCCACTGTGCGTCGGCATTGCCCCGACGGGAGTGGGTTTGCTTCTTGATGCCCTCTGCGTGTGGAAGCTGGACCTTCACTCGGGACTTAGGTGCATTTGACCCCCACAGACAGCACTGTGCACAGCCCCAAGGACAGGGCGTGGCGAGTGTGCATGGGCTCCGTGGCCGTGAGTGTGGTTG
>NW_022103951.1:19649418-19657610 GCF_000313985.2 Echinops telfairi
GTCCCTGGCCTCTCTAGTCAGGACCTGGCCTCGGCTGCCCCCTCTGAACTTGTAGCTTGTCAGGGTGGAGCTGTGTCCCCTAACGTACGTGTTGACGTCTCCCCACCCTTGCCTCTGAGGGGCAGTTTGGATGTGCTGCTTCCAGGACAGACTGGCTTGTTCTTCCTGCAGTCCCTGGTCCTTTCCAGCTTCACCGCACCGATTCTTCCCGGTCTTCCTCGTCCAGTGCCCTTGTGCAGGCAGTTGAAAACTCCATGGCTGGGGTCAAGCACCCCTTAGTCCTCCGGGTCACGCCTTGCTCTCAACACTGGGTCTTGGGCAGCAGAGGTATCCGTCCATCTGTCCGCCCGTGCTGGGGTCTCTAGTCGCTGCTGCCCTGCACGTTGACTGCGGATCCTTGGCCACTTCAGTCTTTTCTCCATTTGCCTCCACGTTGGTTTCCTGGATGCATGAATCCCCGCCCCTGGCCCGCCCCGCCCTATCACCGCTCCCCCCACCGCCCCGCCCAGCCTGGTTCGGCCCCGTCCCAGCTTTGGCAATCTCTAAGGAGCCCTGCTCTTCTCTTGCAGAACAAGGGTTCCCTGGACTGGTGCCAGCGCCACAAGCAGTGTTCCAAGGTAGGTTCCCCATGTCCGTGCCAAAGTGCGAGACAACAGCTCTTATTTCGAAGCGCCCCAAGGTGGTAGCCTCCTGGCTCACCCAGTGCCCTCCAGCAGGGGGGCTGGGGGCCTCTCCCAGATGGGTGGGATTCCAGAGCGGAGCTGAAACCCAGCGGCTGTGCTTGGGGACCCTGGGGGCTCCTGCCTCCCTGTCTGTCTACTCTGTGGAGAGATGGTGCAGCCACCACCTCGACGCTTCTATGTACCGGCTGCCCTGCGCTCTGCAGGCGCTGTCTGCAAGGACCCCTGGCTGTGGGCTCCAGCCAGAAGGGGCCCGCTCCTGGCCAGTTTGTTCCATGGCTTTGCCTTGTGGGCGGAGGTCCTGGTGCACAATTTGCTTCTGGATGGGAGCAGTCAGGGGCCGCGGGGACACCGTGTGTAAACAGGGGCCCACCTCGTGGCTGCTAACCCAGCAGCCACCCAGAGAAAGAAATGCCAGTTTACCTCTGAGGATGGCCACCTACAGGCCCCTGTAGGGTAGTCCCACTGGGCACGGCCACCTACAGGCACTGTGGGGCAGTTCCACTGGGCATGGGCACCTACAGGCCCGCGTGGGGCAGTTCCACTGGGCATGGCCACCTACAGCCCCCTGTGGGGCAGTTCCATTGGGCATGGGCACCTACAGGCCCGCGTGGGGCAGTTCCACTGGGCATGGCCACCTAGAGGCCCCCGTGGGGCAGTTCCACTGGGCATGGCCACCTACAGGCCCATATAGGGCAGTTCTGCTCTGTGTTGGCCACGAGGCTGTGACAATACACAGTGGTGACAACCACTTGTTCCATATACATGTACAATTTGTGGCATATACATGGGAAATTTGTTGCATATACATGTAAACCGTGTTGCATATCCATGGACAGTTTGTCGGGTCTATTGTACAATTTGTTTCACATACACATGTATAATTTGTTGCATCTATTATACAAGTTGTTGCATATACAGGTACAATTTGTTGCATATACAGGTACAATTTGTTGCATCTATTATACAATTTGTTACACATACAGGTACAATTTGTTGCATCTATTATACAATTTGTTGCATATACAGGCACAATTTGTTGCATCTATCATACAATTTGTTGCATGTACATGTACAATTTGCAGGACATCCGTTTTCATTTTTGAGTGTTCTATCTGCTATCGTCTTTGAGAATCCCTGGCCGCAGTATCTTGTGTCCCCCAAGCCTCTGTGCTTTTCCTCGTTCATATGATCTGGGTGAGCAGTCCTTTCACACCTGTTGGGAAACAGGTTTCCTGGTTAGATGAGACCAGGGAACGCAGTCTCCAGACCTCGGCCAGAGTATCAAAGGTGAGCAAGTGTCGTAAGGGGTTCGTGGGATTTATGCCGTGCATGTGGCCAACAGGCGTCCAAGCACAGCATCCCTCTTTTAGATGACCAAAGAGCCACCGTCACTGCGCTGAGACCAGGCATCATGGGGCTGAAAGGCCTTTCAGAGGCCTGATCTCAGAGCGGACAGCAGGAGGATCCTGCTCCCAAGCAGGAAGCCCCATTAGAATGACTGATGGGTTCCTGCAACCACATCTGCCCTTTGGGGGCGTTGAATTCACAGCTGCAGATAACAGCAGAGCTAACAGCGGAGGGGCATTCTTGGGTGAATCCCAGGCCATTTGGTGGAACACCGCTTGCTCACGCCTGGGCCTGGGGCAGGAAGGCCAGGATGGTTGACTTCTCTCTGTTCTGCTGTCCCCCCTCCCCCGATGCACTTTTGCTGAGAGGTCCTTTATGGTCCTCACTGTTTCTCATCTGGAGTGTTGGGTAGCTGGTTCATGCAATCGCTGCCCAGCTGCAGAGCTCTCTGCTCACATTCTCAGACTCCTGGTGATGCCAGGAGGCCAGCTGCACGCCCTCCGAAGCCACGCTTTTGGCCAGTAGCGGGTCAGCTCACCACTTACCATGAGCCTGGTGGTTCAGACCCACCTGGAGGCACAGTAGGAAAAAGGCCCGGCAGTCGGCCTGCCTGGAAAATAGCACTGTGGGGCCCGAGGCAGCCAGGGGCCCACGTCCCCCAGTGGCGGCTGCCTTTTCCTTTCCTGTCTCCGCATTCTGACTGCAGATGGGGCTAGGGGCTGCTGGTCTCAGGTCGCATGCTGTTGTTGGCTGGTAGGGGCTGTCAGGAGAGCCGGCCACGGCTTTCCCCAGCAAGGCTGCTCATTCCTTTGGCCAGGCCTCAGAGTCAGAATGCTGCCCACTCCTGTCCCACCTTCCAGAAGGATGGAGCGATTGAGCCCAGTCATAGTGGGGACTCTCATGTCAGTCCAGCTCTGGGAAGGTCGCACCTCATAGCCTGCTGGTCATCTTTATTGAGCGCCCCCTGACCCGCGGCCGGGCAGAGCTGGGGGGCCTCAAGTGGCTCTTGTCTCCCATACGATTCTCTTCGGGGAGCTGCCCCCCTCTATTGTTGAGTGCAACACAGTGTCCGCCAAGCCTGTGCTGGCTTGATTTCCTTTCAGCATCTTCTCCAGGGAGGTCATCGATTTCTCCTTTATCTTCAGTACCCCTGTCAGTATTCCAATGAGTTAAGGGCTTGCCATCATTTCCCAAGAGAAAATAAACACAAGTGGACAGTGGGAAGAGAGGAGAGGGGCATTGTGTTCTGTCCGCCCGGCCCTGGGGGTACAAACAGTGGACTCTCTCTACTGCTCCCTGACAGGCTGCTGGCCCCAGTCCACCGGTGGCACCCAGAAGAGAGGCCTGGTGGCCACTTCCAAAAACCCCGCCACTGAGAGTGCTACAGGGCACAGTTCTACTCTGATACGTGGGGGTCGCCATGACTCCGTGTCTGTGCATTAGCAACTGGCATTCTTTTTTAATCATTTTGTTGGGGGCTCGTACAGCTCATCCCAATCCAGCCAGCCATCCATTGTGTCAGGCACATTTGTACATTTGTTGCCATCATTTCAAAACACTTTCTACTTGAGCCCTTGGTATCAGCACCTCATCTTCCTCCTCCCACCTCACCTTCCCTCTCACATGAACCCTTGATATATTTTTTCATGCCTTACACTGACTGATGTCTCCCTTCACCCACTTTTCTGTTATCTGTCCCCCTGGGAAAGGGCTATATGTAGATCCTTGTCATCAGTTCCCCTTTTCTCCCCACACCTTCTCCTACCCTCCTGGTATCCCTACTCTCACGATTGGACCGGAGGGTTCGATCTGTCCTGGATTCCCTGTGTTTCCAGCTCTTATCTGTATGCGGGTACATGCTCTGGTCTAACTGGATTTGTAGGGTAGAATTGGGGTCATGGTACTGGGGGGGGGGCATTAAAGAAGTAGTGGAAAGTTGTGTCTCATCCGTGTGATACTGCACCCTGACTAGCTCGTCAAGTGGCATTCTCACACCAGCAGGGAGCCTCAGGCCTGCACCAAGTGAGGCAGGCAGGACACACAGCTGTGCTTCCCACCAGAAACACATACTCTGGCACCAGTGTGACTCAGAAACATTGTGTCATTCACTTTGTCTGTGATCCTGTACCACCACGCCATTCCCAGGGACAAGCGACCAGATGACAAGGTAGAACTGCCCCTGTGAGTTTCCAGGTCCGACCCTTATTCTGAGAGTATAATGCCCCACTCCCAAGGAGTGGCTGCTGGTTTCAAACTGCTGACCTTGCAGATCACACCGCAATGCATAACCAGTATGCCACCAGGGCCCCTATCATGCTGTGAAAGGGCATCATTTCAAGCAGCTCCTCCGACCAAATCATCGTAGAAGCTGGACGATTTGAAGCAGCAGCAGCAGCAGCAGCATAGGGATTGGCGGAAGGCTTGTGAACAACCGGCGAGCAGCCGCTGATACACGCTTGCCTGCTGTGAGTGAGGAGGACTTAAAGCACCTGCGATGAAGATCAAGGTTTGCCACCTGGACTGTGGACTGCCGCTCACTGTAACGCCAACCAGAATCCTCACCCCTGCACCAGGAGGTCACAGCCCGGTCAACGGAGAAAGCTGTCATGGGTTTCATCTGCTTGGGTCCACAGCCAAAGCTCATGGAAGCTCAGCCAGGAGAGCCACTAGCACACGGCACTGGGTAAACGTGCTGGCGGAGGCCTTCCGAGCATTGGAAAGCATGGCTGTCACTTTGCAGACGACTGTGGGTTTGACCCAAGCCACGGGGTTGTCCGTGGCCTCCAATGCATGTGCAAGTGGGACATTGGACCAGGAAGCCTGAAGAGGAATCCAGGCCTTTGGATGATGGCGCTCTCTTGGAAGAAGTACAGCCAGAGTGCTCCTCAGAGGCAAGAAGCGAGCCTTGTCTCAGGCACGGTGGACACCCTGTGAGGAGAGGCCTGTCCCTGGGGAAGGACATGGTGCTGGGTCCAGAAGAGGGACAGGGGAAAGGGGAAGGCCCTGGGCGAGGGGGGGCGAACACAGTGGCCACAGCAGCAGCTCTGAGGGTGGGTCAGGTGGTACTCCAGGTCCCTGCAAGTGGGGTGAACGGACTCGCTGGCACGTTAGCTCACCGGGACAGAGACTGTCAGCTCAGCCTTGCTCTTCCACGCTGACCACGAAATGGAGCCCACCCAAGGCCCCCTCTGGAACGTTGAAAGTCACGTGGGGCCCAGGCTCCGGGGACAGCTGGGTCGTCTGTGCGTGGTGGTGCCCACTTGTGCTAACACCATGCACCGCAGAATGGACCCCGCCCCGAACATCGGCACCTGCCGCTGGTTTCTGAGAGCCTCTTACTCTGGGGCTCACCTCCCGGCCCAGTCGGTTCTGCTGAGACCCACAGGGTTTTCACCTCTGGACTGGAAGTAGAGGGCCAGGCCTTCCTCCTAGTCTGCCTTCACTAGGAAGCTCCCGGGCCCCTGCTGGATTTGAAGCACCGCTGGCCTCCCTTCTGGCATTGCTGGTTGTCACAGCTGGCCGGCAGGCCTTTCTTCCTACTGCCCTAGTCTGGAAGGTCCCCTGAAGCCAGTCCTCCATGGGTCACCCTGCTGCAGAGCTTCCTGCATCCCTGCAGCAGGTCAGCCGCCGCCACAGAACAGACAGATGGGCAGCGGGAGTGAGCTTTCTGCAGTGCAGAGTCTACACCTGTGTGGACGTGGACATGGTCTCAGTCAGAGAAGGAAACATGGAAAGAGAACAAAGAAAGAGAGGGGAAAGAAGCTCCCAGGACACTCACAGGCGGGCAGCTTAGTAAGCATCTCTTTCAAATGACTGAGTCTGCCATGGCATTCCAGAGGCTTCCAGCAGGGCCCCTTCCAGGGGTTCTAGTGATGCTGGCAAGTGGAAGCTCCTTACCCTGCTGTCTGCAGCCCAGCCGGAGCTCCCAGATCCACCAGGCCAAGCCCACAGGCCAAACCCATTCACCATTCCCACCCACAGCGAGCCTGGAGAACAGCAGCTATAACTAACCACCCCATGAGTTTCTGAGATGGGGACTCTAAGGGGGAGCTCCCTTGGAGCAGCCGGTGGTTTCAAACTGCTGACCTCGTAGTCAGCAGCCCAGCATGCAGCCTGCTAGCCACCTGGCTTCCTCTCTGTCCACCGCAGCTCCTGGCATGGGGGCTGCCCCTCTTCAGAGCCTCCAGCTCTGGTGGGTGACCCACAAGGGACTTCTTCCTGAGAGCTCTCCCTCAGCCACTGCCAGCCCCTGTGCTGTCATTTACGTGGAGAGCATGCCCTTCCACAGGCTGGGACCCTTTGTCACACCCATTGGTGCACCTGGGGATCCTCAGCAGGTGGCCACAGGAGCATCCCCAGCCTTTGCCTTGACTGTGATACAATGTAGAGCAGGCACCAGTCTCTGCTAGTAGAACCCACCATGCTTCCCACCCTGCTGAGCAGGCAGGCTGGACAGTATTTCAGAAACGCAGCGCTTTTTATTGAGACTTAAATCCAGTGTGGGGCATGCGAACCGGGCAATGTGTTTCTGGTTTTCTGCCACTTCCACCCGCTGTCAAGTTTAAAGGGAAGGATTGGCGGGGCACAGTGCTTCCAGGGAGGTCTTTAGGGCCGGAGCTCCTGTTCCTAGTTGGGGACAAGTCATTTCTCTTTGTTTCAGATGAAAGAAGGTGCCCAGTCAGGTGAGCAGCTGGTGGTGGCAGAATCCCCCAGGTGGCTCCTGGGAGCACCTGGGCAAGGCCAGCCATGTCCAAATGGCTTCCCCAGTGCTTTCCATCCCCGGGTGCATGGAGGTTTACTGTGCTCAGAGGGAGGAGCGGAGCCATGGGCTGGAAAAGGTTGGGGTTGATCTGCACTGGCTCAGCAGATGCAGTCATTCGATGGGGTGTGCCGATGGGCTTTCATAGGGTTTCCTGGGTGATTGACTCAGTGGGGGGTCCACAGACATGGCCAGGCTCTGCGGCTTAGCTTCCTGCAGGAACTAGAGTCACCCTGCCTTCCTGGCTACTTTAGCCCCCTCCACGTGAGAGCCCATCACAGGTGCTGCACTGGGGGACACCTGCAGACATTCTGCACTTCAGGGTCCCTGGGAGTCAGACCCCCTTGATGATGGCTTGGTTTCTTCTGTCCTACAAGGTCATCAGACATTCTGCCCTTCAGGGTCCCTGGGAGTCAGACCCCCTTGATGATGGCTTGGTTTCCTCTGTCCTACAAGGTCGTCAGACATTCTGCCCTTCAGGGTCCCTGGGAGTCAGACCCCCTTGATGATGGTTTGGAAACCCTGTAAGGTGGTTGCTTCTCTCCTACAAGGTCTTCGTGTGTTGGGATTGCCACGACGGCTCGAAACCCGGTGAGGCTGTTCTGCTCCACCCCACAGGGTCACCCAATGTTAAAATTGACCCAGCAGACCCCAGCTTTCCTCAGACGAGTGGCCGAGGCTCCCTGGGAGCTTGTTGAGGCTGAACAAACCCAACCCACCCCTGGCTGTGTCTCACAGAGAGACCCCTGAGCAGCACTCCCGGGAGGGGAGCTGGGCCCGTCAGCTTATAGCAGAAAAAAGGACATTATCCCTGCTCCCGAGGAGAGCGGGTGGGTTTGAATCTCAAACCTTGTGGTCAGTGGCCCGAAGCTCACCTACGGTGCCACAGCCCCACCGGTCCTCTGTAGGAGCAACGTGTCCGGAGACCCGCAGGGAGTGCTCACCCCAGCTCCATGAGGCCTGGGGTCTCCATGAGCGCTGTGCTCTGCTCCTGACAAGAATCCCCCTCACTACCCTAGCATCCTGGCCACACCACAGAGAGCCCACAGGTCAGGACAGAGCTGCCCCTGGGGGTTTCTGAGCCCGTGACTCTGCACAGGAGTAGAAAGCCTCTTCTTTCTCCCATGGAGTGGCTGGTGGTTTCAAACTGCCATCCTTGCAGTTAGTCGCCCAACACACAAGCACTGCGCCACCAGGCCTGGGAAGCTACGAGATGAATAAGGTAGCTTGTCTTTGCTCACGGAGCCCCAGGGGTGCAAACAGCTCCTGCCCTGGGCTGCTAACCCCAAAACTGGATGTTTGAGCCCCCCTGCCCCCAGAAGCCCCTCGGAAGTGAGGCTGGTGATCCAAGAAACCATGCCCTGAAATCCAGTCCTGGTCTGACACACGTGGGTCCCTCCCTG
>NW_022103951.1:19658350-19664779 GCF_000313985.2 Echinops telfairi
CCGAGTTCTCACAGCAACCACAGCTAGGGTGGCGCCCTGTTGGGTTTGAACGCCCCTCACCCTGGATGAGTAACATTTGAATTCCTCAATCCATCCACCCCCTCGATGCCTGTGAGTCAGATTGAGGCGGGGTCGCCTGTGTGCCCCCAGGGCAAGGCCAGAGTGGGATGCGTGGGGGCCAGTGCGACACTGGGTAGTCCCCACGGTGGCCTCTCTGAACCAAAGGACAGCCCCTGGTGCTGACTCAGCATTGGAGTTTCAGCCCTGGAGCCAGGCGTGCAGGCAGCAGGGCCGTGTTCTGGGGAGGAGTGAGTGGGCTAGTCCGGGTGGCAGGCAGCAGGGTTGTGTTCTGGGGAGAAATGAGGTGGCTGGGCTGGGCACAGCCAGTCTGTGTGTGCCCGCCTCTCAGAGCAGAGGTCAAAGAATGGCCCTTAAGCAGGCACAATGAGGAGAGGGGCCCCTCTCTTTGGTCTTTCCAGAGGGGAGACTGAAGTGGGGACGTTCACCTTCCCTGTGTGCAGGAAGCTGAAGGTGCACGGGACACTTAGTGGAGTGGCCCTTCTCCTCGCCCTCTCCACCTCTGCCGCTTGGTGATCTCCACAGGCTGTGCTGGTGTTGATTGACAGGCAGGACTGTCTCGCTCTGCCCCAGGTGATGTGAGTCCCTGCTGAGAAGAGAGACAGACAGAGGGAAGAGACATGGTGTCCTCAACTGACTGCTTCTCTAACTGCAGGTATAGAGATAGATGATAGCTAGATAACCAACAGATATAGATAGCTAGAGATTGATTGATTGATTGATAGATAGATAGATGGTACTGTCAACTTATTGCTTCTCTAACTGAAGACCGATAGAAAGACACACAGAGAGACAAATATGGTCTTTCTCAGAGAGTGGCAGAACGTGCCCACTTCGTGAGCTGTAGTGGGAATGCCAGCGGGCAGAGCAGACACGGAAGCAGACATTCCTAGGCCCAGAACTCGGTTCACGTGCAGGAGGGTCTCCATGCTGTTTATTGCCTTTTCTGCTCGTCAAGGTTGCCCACTGAGTATGGATGGCCAGAGAAGCATCCACGCATCCATCTGAGTCCAGGCGCTGGTGAGGAATATCCAAGGGCTCACGGCGGCCAAAAGAACCACAGGCCTGTCTTGGAGGGAGTCCAGTCAGCGAGACTTCCTCTCACATCTTGCGGACCAGTTGTCAGGAGAGCCCCCCCTCCCTTGGAGCAGGAGTGTGTGTTGTGGGGGATAGTGGAACAGAGGAGAGCCCTCAGCACGGTGGAATGACATGGAGCCTTTAACAATGGCTCAACCACAGGGGCAGTTGTGAGGACGGTGCAGGGCCTGGTGGAGTTTCCTTCGTGGTACATCGGGTCGCCGAGAGTCGGGACCACCTCACCGTCCGGCATGGAACACCACCAACAGCGCATGTGTGAAGGCAGGCCGGGCGGGGCCGGGGGGAAACTGGCCTTCACCAGGGCACGTGGCCATCCCGCCTGGTCCTGCGCTGTCCTTGGCTGCCCGGCTGTGTGAGGGAGGCCTGTCGACGTGGAATCCGGTGGGGCATGTGAGTGGGTGCACGTCACCTCTGACGGGGACCCCGGGCCACTCTGACAGGCGGCCATCAGAAGCACAGGTGCCTGCATGGCTGAGTTGTCCTGGCCTGTGCCCCCTTCAGGAGCCTGTGTGTCCCATGTCAAAGTTGCTTCATGACAAGGGACCTGCCTCCGCTCCAGGCTCAAGGAGCCCCGGCTACCTGGTCACCATCGCAGGACACCTGGAGCGCCACGGGCCCGCAGACCCGCCCCCCAGCCTGTAGATGCTCGCGCTGAACACCCAGGGGTATTGGCGCGGGGTGGGGGGCAGAATTGGGTGTTTGATGACCACAGACCATGCATTCTTCTCCCAGTTCCGAGTTGAACTTGGCGGTGGCGGGTGAAGGGGCAGAGTTTCTGAAGGTGGTGCACAAAGGCGGGACTTCAGGAGACAGCCAAGAATCCTGCTCCAGTGAGGGGACAGGGTGTGCATTATGGTACCCAGGGAGGGCCAGGCGCAGCCCCCTCTGTAGGCGCCTTCAGCTTGTTTGTACCAGGAGATAATGGCCGCGCAGAGGGGGCCCTGCCCCCTCCTAAATCCTCCTACAAAAAGCCCCTTCTCCGGCCGCCAGGCTGCCTTTCTGCAGCGCTAAATGCTCCTTCGCTGCTGTTTTCTCTGCTTGGCTGAGCACAGTGTCCTGAGTCCAGGAACCTCCAGCTGGCCCCGCCGCGCTCCGGATTCTCAGGGCCTCCAGGGCGCAGAAAGAAGCCCTGCCTGGCATCTCTAGAAAGGTCGCCAGGCCCCGCAGCCTCCTCTGCTGTGAGCTCTGCCATGGTGCCCCAGGCCTGCAGACAGCCACAGAAGCGGCCAGTGGAGGTCTGGGCACTGGCCGATGCTTGAAGCGCCAAGCCCAGGCCCGCAGCCCAAGGGCGCTGGACAGCCTGCCCTCCAGCCCGCCAGGCGCCCACAAGTCAGGGGCTGCCCGGCTTCCTGCCGAGTCATTTGCAAACACTTTTGCCCCTGACTCCTGCTGCCTGGAGAAGGCCCTGTGCACCTCCACCGTGGGCTGAACATCATCCTCCACCCCTCCCGCACCCTCTGAGAGCTTCTGACAGCCACGGAGCTGCGGTGCTAATTGAAAATTGGACAGTTCCGTCCACCCAGCTGCATTGTGGAAGAACAGCCAGCCATCTACCCTCCCTTCCCCCCCAACCCCCCAAAAAAACCATACCAAACCCTCAGGGGCACAGCTCTGCTTTGGAGAGGACTGCTGAACAGCTGTGCCCCTCTGGCCGTGTGTGTAATCATACCTTAGCCCATCTTCTTAAAGACCCCATTTGTTGGGGCGGCAGCCGAGGGGCTCCCCTCTACCTGAGGGGCTGCCACAGCTGAGTGGCATCTGCCCGTGGGTGGGTAGTTAGGGGTGAACTGCGGTCCCCCAAAAGGAAGTCCTGGGGCGGGTGGCTGTGGGAGTTCTCAGTGGAGACCCAGGCGGTATGTTGGCTCTCCTCAGGGCCTGCCCTGAGCACCCACTGCAATGACCCCCTTTCCATCGTAAACCCTTTCATCTGCCCCAGCGTTTGGCCGGCAGCTGGTTTATGGGGCTGTCTCTCCAGGAAGGAGGCCCTGGTTTACAGCCTCCAGGCTCCCAGGAGCTCCATGCAGGGCAGGCTGGCCTGGCCTCTCCCCCCTGTCTTGCTGCCACGCTCCAGGGGGTCTGTCTTTGGTGAGGTTTGTGTGGCTGTGGACCGGACTGCCCCGTGATTCAGCCCAGATGCTTTAAAGCTGCCCCTGCCCGGTCTGACACCACCATCCGTCCACCCATATGGCCAGCCAGAGAGGTGCCCTTGGTGATCTGAGAGGTGTTCAATAGCCAAAGCACATTGCCCAACTTCACCTGAGGGCCCCCTTCACACCACACACCAGCCTCCCTGACGAGTGACTGTGCCCGAGGTGCAGTGGCCAGGAATTGAGCCTGGGTCTCCCACACAGGGGAAGGCCAGGGTTCTACCACAGCAAAACCAACCAACCAACACCGACGGAACCCCAGATCCAGCAGCATGCACACAGCCCACCTCCTTCTCACTGGGAGACCCCTGTAGGACATGCAGATTTGATCGCCCCATTGAGTCCCTGAGGCTGTCAATCTTGACAGATGTAGACGGCCTCATGGTTCCCCCGTGGGTTCAAACAGCTGACCTTTTGGAAGGACAAGGGCTGAGCAATGTGTGGGGGTGTGCAATCCTGACCAGCTTGGGAGAGGCACAGACTAGAGAGGGACCCTCTGACTTCCTCCCTGCACAGCTGTCCTGGCTGAGGTAAGGGTGGGGCTGAGATAGAATTATGTCTTGCCCAGCGTGTGTGGGGACTGCTCACAGCATGGTCGTCGGCAGTTTGCATCCTCCAGCTGCTCTGAGGCTCTCTACTCCTGTAAAGAGTGACAATCTCAGAAACCCACAGGAGCAGCTCGGCTCTGTCCTGTAGGCCTGCTGTGAGCCCCCATCAACTCGATGCAGTGAATTTGCAGTGCTGAGTATTTGGCTGGGTGGAGTCCAATCTTCAAGGCTGTCTTGAAAGCCTCTCTCTCTCTTTTTTTTTTAAAGTATTACATTCCTGTTCCTGGGGTGACACCTTCCCAACATTCACTCCCTGTATATTCGGAGGGGGCCAGACAATCCTATCTAAAGGGCTTGCACCTGACTGAACATTGTTCCTGTCAAAGAAAATCCCCACGTTTATCTTTACTAAGAAGCCTTACATATTGCCATCAACTCGACGCTGACTGACTCACAGTGACCCTACAAGACAGGTTAGACCTGCCCCTGTGGGTGTCCAGGGCTACGGGAGTAGAGAGCCCTGCTGTTCTAAGATCGCCTGGTGGTTTTGAACTGCAGACCATGCAGGTTGCAGCCCAATGTGTACGCACTAGACCACCAGGGTTCCTGGTACATCCACAATCACCCAAACCAAGCTCATTGTCCTCAAGTCAGTGCTGGCTCATAGCAAGCCCCCTGTGGGTTTCTGAGACGGTGGTTTCTGTTAGGGGGGTAGAGAGCTCAGTCTTTCTCTCCAGGAGCTGAGGCTGGCTTCTGACTCGCAGCCCATTGCGTAGCCACTGTGCCACCAGGGCTGCTTGCATGCACCATAGGGTGTGGCATTTTACACACACACACACACACACACACACACACACACACGGGGTGGGGCCTGCTCTGGGTCCCTGTGGGTGGGAAGGTTCTCGGTGGCCGTGAGCGAGTGCAGGTGTGGAGTTGTGCCATCCCTTGCTGCTCCTGGGCAGCTGCTGGCCTTGGGCAGAAGCCACGCAAACACAGCTAGCCTTCCTCTGGTCCTTGGGGCCCCGGGATCCATCAGGATGCTGCCCAGGCCCTTGCTGTTCAGCTTCTGGACAGCCCCAGGGCCGTCGGGCGGAGCCCCGACATCTGCTGATGTGGAAAGCCCAGAGTTGCAGGTGTTCTGGTTGAAGACCCTGCTGGTGAACAAGGAGGCTGCTGGCCCTCCCTGGCCGGTGGAGTCGAGGGCATGGAGGCTGTCTCTCCTGGCTGCCAGGGACCGGAGATAAGCTCCTGGCCCTGAAGCACATGAGAGAGCTTGTTAGGCATGGATGCCTCCCCCTCTGGGGTCTGACTCTCCTGCTGACAGCCCACCCAAATCCCAGCCCTGCCCTCTGTCAGTGGACAAGGAGAGGCTCAGCATGGCCAGGCCTCCCTCTGCTTGAAGCCCAGACTAGACAGAGCATTCCTGGCAGTTCTGGGGCCAGCTGAGGGGCTGACACTCTTGCCTGCTCACTGGGAGGGGAGCCTCCGCTGCCAGTGGGCTGCAGGGCAGAGGCGGGCAGAGCTGCATGACGCCTGGCTCTCAGGCACCATCGGGCTGCACCGGCCGGCCTTGCCTCCTGTCAGCGACGGGCCTGACACAGACAGGGCTGGAAACGCCAGGCCACCTGGTTCCTCAAAGGGGGAGTCTGTCCTCTCTGTTTAACTTTAGAAAAGAAGTTTTGTTGGCATGTATTGACAAGCCATGCAGGTCACCTCTGGACTTCGTGAGAAGGTGGGGCTGTCCTCACGCAGTCCCCCTCCACCTTCGGGCCTGGTCTTCCTTCTCCCACTTGTTGTTAGTGCCCCTCCCAGCCACGCCCTGCAGTGCTGCCCAGTCCATGGACTGACCCTGTGCACCGGCCGGTCCTGGGTGTTGCACTGACAGAGCCGTGAAGGGAGCGAAGGACACCCACAGAAACCAGCAAGGGGGACGGGACCAACAGAGAAACCCTCTGTCGCAATGAAGGCAAACGCATTACAATTGTGACGGTGAGGTGCCACCTTTTAACCCAGGCACGCCTGCCACAGGCGGCTTCACTGGCATGCTTGGTGTGCTGGCCTTGGCCTGGGGCTCCTCCCTCCCGAACTCCTCTGCCCAGCTTCTTCCTGCAGCTGTGCCCTGACATGACTCAGGGGGTCTGTCCTCATGTGTGGTCAGGGCCCCTTAAATACTGGGCATCAGATGGTGCCCACCTGAGCAGGTCTGGATGGGGCTGAGCTTACAGAGTGGCACTGAGCAGCCAGACTGTTTCCATTCTCCTGCCTCTCCCAGGCACGGAAGGAACGAGTCAGACTCCATCTCAGCCCATGTTGTAATGGAGGCACAGGGGTGACATGTCAGGCTGCCAACTGCCAGGCCAGCAGTTTGAAACCACCGGCTGCCTCCAACGAGAAAGACAGAGCTTTCTACTCTTGTAAACTGTTCTGGGCTTGAAAGCTCTCAGGGACGGGACTACCCTGTCCTGTAAGGTCGCCTTGAGCCCGCACTGACAAGATGGCAGTGGGCTTGAGTTTGAGATCGTGAGAGAATAACTCATGCTGTCAACACGAGCCTGCTA
>NW_022103951.1:19665053-19666910 GCF_000313985.2 Echinops telfairi
TCAGTAGTGGGTGTGTCAAGGTCAGACTAAGTGAGTGTCTGGCTTCCGAGGCCTTGTTGAGTCTATAAGAAGATCAGAAGGGCATCAAGTTCAAAGGCCTTAACGCAGTCAACAGAGAAAATGTCTGCATCCTGCCTCTCTGCAGTCCTGTGAGGAGTCATGGAGGGCCAGTGCTCAGTCTCCCCTTGCCCTGAGCACAGATGAGTGAGGAAAACTACCGAGGAAAAGAAGCACTCAGACCACAGGTCTGGTGGGTCTCATGACCCTGAGACCAGAAGCACTAGATGGTGCCCGGCGTGGGCCAGCTCTGCCACAGCTCGGCTCTGAAGGGCATCGCAACAGACAGGCCTGCATAGAGTAGGAGAGCCATGTGGGACAGAACCAAGAACCACAGAGAAGCAGGCCAGCTGGCTGGTCAGACAGAGAGGGACCCATGGACCCTGGTACCACGGCCCTAATCCACTCCTCAGGCCAGAACAAAAAGCATTGTCCCGGCTCCCCCGGCTCCGTTCAGCCAAATGCAAGGCGGGTATGTCTAGGAGGCAGTACACCAAGGCGGCAGCTCTCCTGAGAACAGGCGGCCCTGGCAGGAGCCAAGAGGTGGCAGTGGGCCTCGGAGGAAGCTCAGAGGCAGGAAGGGCTTGGAAAGATGGAGGAGGGGACGTTTCAGTATCAGGACTCGCATTATAACTCTGGGCATCCGTATTGGTATCACTCTCAGTACCAGTACCAGCATCAGTAGTATCATTATTGGCTGGGATCTCTATGCAATCAGATAGCAGGCATGTGTTCTCAGCATGGGTTTGAACTGCCAACCTTTCAGTTTGTACTACTGTTAGTGTCTTATCAGTATTAGCACCAGTACCAACATCCATACAGGCGTTAGCATCAGTGTCAGCATCAATCGTAGTACCAGTATCAGTATCTTTCATAGTAGTAGTAGTAGTACTGGCCATGGCCTCTATGGAAGCAGATAGCCGGGCATTTTCCCTCAGGGTATGTTTGAACCACGGACTTTTCAGCCAGTAGTCAAGCACAACCACTGGACCCTTGAAAGGACTGCCGAGATGTATTTCTGAGCGTGTTGGGAGGATGCCCACAGGGGAGGGCCCCACGCTTTACCCAGAGGCTCAACTGGGTCAGCTGGGAGTCTGACCCTCCTCCTTCCTCCATCACCTTTGGTCATGGGGCCCCTCGCCTGCCCCTCACCCAGTCCATGCCCTGTGCCTCCCAAGAGAGGACATCCTGCTGGGCGCCTGGCTGCCCCAGGACTGTGGGCACAGGGCCCGCTGTCTTGACTGCTCTGCTCACCGTGCAGGCCATGGGCTGTGTCTGAGACAGCGTGCACCTGTGGGAAGACTCAACTGCTCAGCACGGATCCCTAGACCCCACACTAGTGTTTTGCTGCGTCTGGAGAACCAGTTATTAAAAGGGCACCTGTACTCAGGGCGCTCTCTCTAAGGTGGGTGGCTGGGCAGCTGCCCAATGTGGAAATCAAAATTTATATTCTGTGCTCTTTTTTAGCATGTACCTCTTTAATGTTCTTATGGAAGTATTAACTATATGAAATCATAGACCAGTGTCTCACTTTTTTATACTTACCTTGGGCATTAGGGCAGCGGCCCAATCATAGGGATGGCCAGGGACTGTGGGGATGGCCAAGGCCTGACCAGCCCTGGTCCTCTGTGCAGACCAGTGACTGTGGGGAAGGCTGGGACCTGCCCAGCCCTGGTCCTCTGTGGAGACCAGTGACTGTGGGGAAGGCGGGCCTGCCCAGCCCTGGTCCTCTGTGCAGACCAGTGACTGTGGGGATGTCTGAGGCCTGGCCAGCCCTGGTCCTCTGTGCAGACCAGTGAC
>NW_022103951.1:19667010-19671729 GCF_000313985.2 Echinops telfairi
CCAGCCCTGGTCCTCTGTGCAGACCAGTGACTGTGGGGATGTCTGAGGCCTGGCCAGCCCTGGTCCTCTGTGCAGATCAGTGACTGTGGGGAAGGCGGAGGCCTGACCAGCCCTGGTCCTCTGTGCAGACCAGTGACTATGGGGAAGGCCGGGACCTGGCCAACCCTGGTCCTCTGTGCAGACCAGTGACTGTGGGGATGGGGGAGGTCCGGCCAGCCCTGTTCCTCTTTGCATGGGATCCTCATGAGTCTGAGCTGGCCCTGTGAAGAGGAGCCCAGCCCAGCAGTAATGGTGTCCTGACCCTCGCTGGGTGGCACAGGAAGGGGCCCATCGCCATTTCATGGGTGAGAAAGCTGGCAGGGACCAAGGCCCTGCTGGTCACTAGCTGCGCATGGTCCACGTTTGCTGCATGCCACACCACGGCCTTGTGGCTCCTTATTGGCAGTGGTGGAGGCTGCTCTGGCCTGGGGGGAGGCGAGGGAAGGATTCCTTCTGGGTGAGGCACTGGGAATGAAGCATGCTGCCACCCAAGGGCCATGTGGAGAGTGGGCACCCCTCTCTGAACTCTGGATCTTCAGCTCCTTCTGTCTGCCCAGCACCAACCTTCACTGAGGACCCAGTGTGACCCTTGGCAGAGGAGCCCTGGTGGTGGAGTGGGCAGTTTGAATCCACCAACCCCCCTGCAAGGGAAAGAAGAGGCAGCCTGCTCCTGTCAAGATTCAGGGTCTTGGAAGTGCCCGGGAGCTGTTTTCTCCCAGCACTGCTGTCCAGGTGGTCCTGACACACAGGGACCCTACAGACCCCAGGGCGGAACACTGCCCTGTCCTGTGCCATCCTCATAATCATTGTTAGGTCTGAGCCCAGGGCTGCAGCCGCTGGGTCCATCCATCTCCTGCAGGGCCTTCCTCTATGCCGCTGCCCCTCTGCTTCACCAAGCATGACGTCCTTCTCCAGAGACCGGTCTCCACTGATAACGTGTCCAAAGTGCAACAGACAGAATCCCTCCATCCTCACTGTGAAGTAGCATTCACATTGTACTTCTTCCAAGGCAGACGCGTTTGTTCTTCCGGCTGTCCACGGTGCTTTGAAGATGCTTTACCTGTGCCGTCATGATTCACATGCACCCCTTCTTTGGCGGACCCCTGGCCCGCTTTCCCATGGACCCCCATGGACTGGCTGTGAGTTGGAATCCACGACAGCCCAGGCGAGGGGTGGGGTTGGGCTCCTTGGCCGGCCCCAGGCTGCTGTCTAGATGTAGATTGTCCAACCCTGGGAACGGGGGCCTCTTCCTCCCTGGAGCCTGTGTGTGGCCCGGCCGAGGAAACCGCCTCTCCCTCTGCCTTCCCAGGGGAATTCTCTGGCACCAAAGGATGTCACCGGGACCGCGTGTCACCAAAAGTGCCTTTGGAGAGAAGGTACACAATTGGAGATCTCAGACATGGGCTCGTGTGAGAGACCCCTGGTGGCACTGCGGCTTCAGCTGTGGGCCCCTGCTTAAAAGGGGGGACTTTTTCCCACCCGTGGGAACCTTTTGTCTGCCAAGGGCCACTTGGGCAGTGTGACATTGGTCTACAAAGTTACCAACTTAAATATTTGCCTGATGCAGTTGGACAAACTACATGGCCCAGTGATTATCTGATAACCACCAAGTCAGGCTTTTAAAGCTCACAGCTGCTCCGTGGGAGATGGACGAGGCTGTGTACTCCCATAAAGAGTGACGGCCTCCGAAGCCCCCGGGGCCTGTCCTGCAGGGTCACTGTGAGTCAGCGTCGCCGCCCCAGCCGTGAGTGTCTGTGTCTGGTGGGTGGGATGGCTGGGACTGTCTCTTTGGGGAGTCCTGGGATGTCGTGAGTCGGTACTGATGATCTCGTGCACCTCGTATGTTTTACATCCTTGGGGCATGGTGTTGGGACACTCCAGTCCCTGGAGGACAAGTGGAGGGGCAGCAGAGAATGACATGAAGGCCCCCTAGGAGACGGCTGGACACAGCACTTGTAACCGTGGGCTCAGGCTTAGGAACACTGGCGAGGGAGTCACAGGACTGTGCAGTGGGCTGTTCCGTGTGCACAGGGTCGCTGTGGGCCTGAACCGGCTCAATGGCAGCTAACCACCACAACAGTGACAACATATGTCCCCCATGCCTGGAGCCAATCCACTCGCCACTCCCAGGGAGAGTGGCGCGGTGGCAGGCTGCTTCCATAAACATTTACCGATGTGGAAAACCTGCTGTGGGGAAGTCCCGCTCTGCCCGATGGGGTTTCGGGAGGTGGATGAGCTCAGAGGGAGTGGGCTTGGCTACTGCAGGGCCCCTGACATTCGCAGAGCACTGACTGCTCCAGGCCTTTGTGCAGACTGAGAGCAGGGACAGTTACTGTCTCTCAAGAGTGAGTGCCAGCAGGGGGTTGGGTTCTGTGGGCTACTGCATCACTCCTGGAGGCCAGTCAGCCCGTTCAGCTTGCAGACTGGAGGTTCACATGCAGTGGGACCGGGCAATGGTGACCCAGAATTACAGGATGGATCTGCCTCTTTCTGGGCACGTCCTGTTCCCGGGTCCTGGGCGCCACTCTGTGCTCTGGAACCAGCTCCGTGCTGCAAGGCTGGTCTCCACTGCTGCAGGGCCACCCCCTGGGTGCCTGCCACCCTCAGAGGTTCCCAGGGTGTGGGCCAGCGGGCAGGGGTGCTGGAGGTCCCGCCTGGCCCTGTGTCCCAGTCCTGTCCCTGGTCCTGGGCCATGGCTGGCTTTCTTCTAGCTGTCAGTGCCTGTCAAAGGCTGCCCGAGCGATTTGCATGAGAATCGCTGCAGTGATTAATTAGCAACGGACATTCTCCATGATTCTGCGGAAGCCTTTGAACTGTCTCTCATTGATAAACTGGGCCTGTTGGGCTCAAACCCCTATTCACCCAGTTCTCCCTCAGTGCCTACAAATTGGGTCGATTCCACCCCAATCCCCCCTGTCTACACTTCTCCTGTGTGCACTGGGCGCCGTGGTCTCAAGGGTGGTCTCTCGTGGGCGTCCTTCACAGTCAGAGTTTCTGCACCCCCAGAACCTCACCCAACAGCCAACATCAAGATGATCATGCTAACGGGCACCAAAGCCTCACACGCCTCCCCTGGATCCCGCCGTAGAGAAACCCACAGAACGCTGGCTCTTTCTGTTGCCTTTCTAGGTCATCATATGGGAGGGCTCAGGAAAGGGCCCATGATGACAAGTTGCAGACACACTTGCCATGTTGTAGTGGCCTTCTCTGGAAGCCAGGGTGCCCTGAGGAATGTGAGAATGAGCTTCTGTTCCTGCGTGGCGATGTGGTTGTGGTTAGTAAGGGCTGTCCGGCCAGTTCCGGCACAGAGCGACCCTCTGGACACAGAAGGAAACACAGCCGTGCCCTGCACCGCCCTCCCCCTCATGGTCACATCGGAGCCCATGGTCGCAGATGCTGTGTCCATCCGTCTCATTGAGGGCCTTCCTCTTGTTCACTGTCCCTCCCCTTTACCAAGCAGGGTGTCCTTCCCTGGACACCGGTCTCTCCTGACCACAGGCTCAAAGTACGTGAGGTGAAGCCTCTGCAGGTGTGCCTCTAAGGGGCTCTCTGGCTGTACTTCTTCCGAGACAGATCAGTTTGTCCTCCTGGTTGTCCACGGCACTGTCCATCCTCTTGGCCAGCACCGCAGCTCAGGTGCATCCAGTCTGCAAATGCATCACTCTGCCTAGGGTGAAGTTCCTGAGAAGTCCTTCCGTGCCCACGAGACCCTGTTCCCCTTGGTAATCAACGCAGGAGACATGGGTGCTCAGTAAACCTTCACAGGACCTCACTGCTTACTAGCAGCTTCTAGATTCCTTCCTTCAGGGTTGCTGAGCCTGTGAGAAGAAGAGGCCCCTGCAGCCCCTGAGGACATCCCTCCTTGGATGTGGCCACGCCCCCTGGAGGATGAGTGAGTCTCAGATTCACTCACAGAGAGGCTGCCTGAGGGGCTCTGGCCGCTAGGGTGCTGTGTGCTGGGCTGCTGACAGCAAGGCTCTTGTGTGGGACCCATGAGGCACCCCAAGGAGGCCAGGGAGGGAGGACCATCTCCCTTAATGTACGAGGAAATGGTGGCCCCAGTCCACCCCATGGTAGAAGAGGACCACACAGTTCCCATGGATGTGCCTGTTACTGATGGTGGGAGTAGGGTGTGGCCACTGGTCCACCATGGTCAACCTCTGAGGACATCTTGGGCTCTGTAAACTTCTGGCTGGATGGGAACCAAAAGTGTTGTTGGAGACCAGCTGCTCACAGCAAGGCCCATCAGTCTTTGAAGCAAGGCAGAAGCTGGGCTGTGATGGTATCAAGGAAGTCGAAACCACCGCCCATCTCTAATCAGACTGCTATCCGTGCATTCATTATGGTGGTCAGAGTTCTCAGCAGAAGGAGGGCATCCGCAGCGAAAATCCTCTGGCTGTTTCTGAGGAAGCTGAAGACAGACTGCCATCTCACCCAGCCATCCCAGGTGCACATCCATCCCAGGTGCACATCCATCCCAGGTGCACATCCATCCCAGGTGCACATCCATCCCAGGTGCACATCCATCCCAGGTGCAAATCCATCCCAGGTGTACATCCATCCCAGGTGCACATCCATCCCAGGTGCACATCCATCTCAGGTGTACATCCATCTGAGGTGTACATCCATCCCAGGTGCACATCCATCCCAGGTGCACATCCATCCCAGGTGCACATCCAT
>NW_022103951.1:19671829-19672756 GCF_000313985.2 Echinops telfairi
AGGTGCATTTTCATCCCTGGTACACATCCATCGCAGGTGTACAACCCAGGTGTACATCCATCCCTGGTGCACATTCATCCCAGGTGCACATCCATCCAAGGTGTATATTCCATTCCAGGTTTGCAGGCATCCATCCCAGGCATGCACCCACAAATGAAGGCAGGGTCACAAACCTCAGTGTTCCTGACAGTGGTTTTCACAATTACCCAAAGGTGGAGCGTAACGGCAATGTCTACCAGCAGATGCTGGATGAGCACGCTGGCCCTTCCGTCCACACAGTGGAGTGCTACTCTGCCACGAAGAAGCAACACCCCCAGTGTCCACGAGGAGATGGTGGGTGGATGGGCCCAGTGTGGTCAGTTTGTCCACACTGTGGAGTGGCCTCTGCGGATGCCTGCCTGCACCCTGGACGCGACTTGGCAGCATCAGGCTGAGTGCAGTGTGCCAGTCACACAGGGAGAGATACCACGCGATTAGGTAAACACGGGCCGTAGGTTAGTCAGCGTCAGCTGGTCATCGGCATCCCTCAAGTCTCCCCACAGCAGTGGTTCTCAACCTTCCTAAAGCCATGACCCTTCGATACAGTTCCTCATGCTGTGCTGACCCCCAACCAAGAAATTATTTTCGTTGCTACCTTATAACTGTCATTTTGCTACTGTTATCAATCGCCAGGTAAATATCTGATAGGCAGGATGTATTTTCATTGTTACACATTGAATATCGTTAAACATCATTAAAGCATAGCGATTAATCACAAAACAATACGTAATTATATATTGTGAAATATTTATGTGTTTTCCGATGGCCTTAGGCGACCCCTGTGAAAGGGTCATTTAACCCTCAAAGGGTCATGATTCAAAGGCTGAGAACCACTGTCCCAGAGGGAAGGCTGAGACGGTGCTTGCCTTGTTCTGGACATCTCTGCCG
>NW_022103951.1:19673772-19679928 GCF_000313985.2 Echinops telfairi
GGGTTGGTGTAGTGTCACAGAAGCAGAGGGACAACCTCAGGGACCACATGGCCCTGCCCCACTGCCGGGAAGAAAGGAGCTCTCTTCCGGGGGCTTCCTTGTTGCCTGTAACAAACCATTGCCGCACAGTGCTCAGAGAGGACGAGCCCTCAGAGGGCAGGAAGGGTTAGGTCCGCTGACTCCCGGCTGACAGGTGGGCAGACGTGCCGCTGCGTTGGGCAGGGATCTGCAAGGTCAGCTGGGGAAACCCCAGGCTGCTGCTCGGGAGGAACACGAGGCTTACTCTCCGCTTCCGTGAAGAGTGACATTTTCGGAAGCCCACAGGCACGGTTCCCCCTGTGCTGCGGGGGGGAGGGGGGTCCCTGCTGTGAGTCGGCCTCCGCTGGACAGCGGTGCGCTTGGCTCCTTGTTCCTGTGCTTGTTGTTGGTGGTCTGTGTCTGCTTCTTCCCAGCTAGCCTTCTCACACTTTCCGCAGGGAGTCCCTCTGGAGAGGAGCTCCACCCACCCCCCACGCCACCCAGGCTTCAGCAACACTCTGCGTATGTCAACCCTGTCCCCTTCTGACCCCTTCACACCCTGTAGGACAGCGTCGAAATGCCCTACCCCTTCTGGGGCTGTCAGTCTTTTTGGAAGCAGACGGCCTCATCTTTCTCCCGAGGACTGGCTGGTGGGTTTAAACTGCTGACATTTCGGTTGCCAACCCACTGCTTAAGCAGTGGGGCTCCTTCAAAGACCAGCTAGATCAATCAATCAATCAATCAGTCAATCAAATAAACACACTCACTGCCATCAAGTCGATGCTGGTTCATCAGGACCCCGTAGGACAAAGTAGAACTGCCCCTGTCGTTTTGCAAGGCTGCAAGTCTTTCCAGGAGTAGAAAGCAGGTCTGTGGAGTGTCTGCCAGATCTGAACTGCTGGCTTTGTGATTAGCAGCCCGGCATGCCACCACTGTGCCCCCAGGCCCATCAGAGAGCAGCTGGGCCAGGACAAGCAGAGTTTCCCACGCAGGCATTGTGCAGTCTCCCCTTGATGGCCCCAGTGAGTTAGCACTGTGAACGGTGATGGGGTCATTCTGCGCAGAGCTGCCAGCAGGGGCTGGGGTCTAAGGCTGGCCAGGAAAGCAGGCCAGGCCCTCTCACGTGGACAATACCACCGTGACCGGATCTGGCAGGGCAGATGGGAACCCCCAGGCCTCTCAGAGGACACTGCCCCAGCCCTTTCACAGCCTGCTGTGTGTGGCCTTCCCAACCCTGACAGGCCAGACGCCAGGCCACACAGACAGAGGGACAGGCGGACAGGGACGGGCAGCTGCTTCCCCCTGGAAGGAAGGGGGTGCACTGTCATGGCTGCGCACCTTCCCTCTGGGGATGCTGGAGTCACGCCCGGTGGACGCTGCCTCCAAAGCCCCGGCCTTCGCCCCCAGACACAGACAGGGACTGACCTGGAGCTGAGGCACAAAGGGCAGGACAGGGGGCATCTCGGAGTGACCCCTGTGACGCCGGTCAAGGTTAGAGACCGGGAGAAAGCCTGGCGATCCCCTTCTGAAAGCTCAGTCATTGGGAACTCTGAGCACACCTCGCTGGCACGCGTGGGCTACAGACCTGGCTGGCTGCTTCCGTGCTTCTTAATGTCCGTGGTGAGCATGGTCACAACCCTGGGGCCGCACACCTCTCCTGAGAGGGACCGGGCAGCCTCCCTGCATTCTGTTGGCAGGGCTGCCCCGGATGCACGGGCAGCCTCCACAGGAGCACCATGGCGTGTTGGTTGTAGCCCATGCACAGCGCCGTGCCTTGGCATCGTCGGAGAGACCGGCCCCTGGAGAAGGCCATCAGCTAGGGAATGTGGGGGCGATGGGGGGCAACAGCAGGCTGGGTGGACACGGGCTGCATCCATGAACCCAAGGCCAGGAGCAGTGGTGAGGATGCCAATGACCAGGCGGTGCTTCCTTAGGGCTGCTGCTGTCCAAACAGGTGTGTGCCCAGTGATGTGCTAGCAGCAAGGTCATTGGTTTGAAACCACCGACCGGTCTCTTGCAGACAGACACACCTGGCTGCTGTCATCGAGACTGATGTGTTGGATAACCCCGGGGCCAGTTCTCGGGGGTCCTCCATGGTCCCTATGGAATGGAGCCCACTCGGTGCTGGTGAATTGAGTTTGACGTGTCTCTGTATGGATTGTTGATGAGGTGAACCCCTTTCCTAACCCACCAAACAGCACACCAGGCTCCCTGCCACCAAGTCGCTGCCGACTCACAGTGGCCCTGTAGCGTTTCTAGACTGTAACTCTGTCTGTTGGGAGCGAGCCCACTTTCTCCCAAGGAGGAGCTGCGTGGCCTTCAGGTTAGCAGCCAACGGGTCAGCACTGACCAGAGAGAAAATTAAGCAAACCAAGAGGAGGGAGGTTGGAGGCCAGGCCACAAGGTCATGCTGGAATGGAGAAACAGCAGGTGAGGGGACACCAGTCATCATGAAAGGATTTATGAAGGAAGTTAGCAAGTTGCTGTGGCAGTGGGGAATGCGCAGAGTAGTTGATAAGACGTAGTACAAAGTTCTGCCATGCATGCTAATCAATGCCCAAACGGGCGTGCCACACAGCTGTGAGCCTCAACCAAGAGGCATTTAGCTCAGCTCCTGGGTCAGCACACCCAGCTCCCTGAACGAAGTGCCTAAAGGCATCCCATGCCAGTAAGCCTCAGCCCGAAGGCACTCAGCTCCATTTCTGTGGGTCAGCAAGGCCAGCATCCCCAATCAAGTGCCAGAGGCCCCCACTCCACAAGCCTGCCTTCTGCACAAGAGCACTCTGCCCTGCGTGCTGCCTCCTGGTTCTGCTGCTGCTTCTGATGGCCTGGCTGTTACCTGGAGCCAGGGGGGTCCACCGTGCAGGGATCTCGGGTCCAGAGGATGTGCCCCCCTCCAGCTCTCCCTGGTCATGGGATCCCCCCTCCTGCTTCTCAGAGGGCTCACATATACCCAGCAGGAAGGCCCTCCAGGGAATCCTGTCCATGTGACCCCCAGGTGAATCCCATCCGTCTCCCCCCCACCTCTTAGCAGACCCATGTCGGGAAAGGTCGTTTGGTGGGAGGGAGAGATGTGGACTACCAAAACCACATACATCAGTCGCCAGCCCTTCGGCCCCCACTGTTGTCCAGTTGCCCAGACCCCTGGTGACCCTTAGAGACGAAGTGCAGCCACCCCGTGGGTTCCCCAGGGGCCATCTCATCAGAGCCCGCTCCCACCTCTCCTGGAGTGGCTGGGAGTGGGTGGGTCCAGCCTCCCTGTCTTTCAGTTAGTACCCCAGTGTTTAACCACTGCTTGGCAGGGTTCTTTTTGATGTTGTGGGCATGTGTCTCTGAGGAAGAGGGAGGGGCCCCATGGAGGGGAGGCGGACGCGGGATTGAGGAGACCATGGAAGGGGGTTTGGGGGTGGGGCTGGAGTCTGCTGGGGGACACCCTGCAATTCCCAGCCAGGACAGGGGATGGGGAGGACACTGCAGGAAGTGGTTGTAGCCCAGCAACTCTGTTTCCAGCTGCCCCCCACAGGACTGGACCAGCCTCTGCGGGCCCCGACTCTGGCAGTCTCCCGCGCCTGGTAACCAGAGGCTGGGCGCGTTTCGAAACGTCATGTGGCACGCCCCTGTGTGGGGCTGTCCTCCCACCTGCCTAGTCTCGGGCTGGACCCCATCGCTCAGCCGGGCTTCTGCGGGCTGCTGGCCAAAAGGGTTCCTGCTCCTGGCAAGGCTCCGTGAGCTTTCCCACACCCGGGACTGTGGGATCGTAACAGCTTCCATTCCAACTCCACGCTGGACCTGGGCCACAGGCAGGTTCCCCAGGCAGCGCGGGCCTCCCTCTTATTCCAGGAAGGGCCCTACGGTGGGCGGTCTGCAGAACAGACCCACATTTTCCCAGGGAAACAAAACGTTCCATCAGAAACCTTCCGGAGAAACATCTGCTGATAACGTTCTTTGAGGCCAGAGTGCTCGAGGGGGCCTTCCAAAAGCACTCGGGAAGGGGGTTAGTCAAAGACAACGGCACTGCCTACAAACACGCTGAAGACCCCTCATCTACCTGCGCAGCAGCTGCCTGGACAGCAGTTCAAATCCACCGGTTGCTGTGTCAGGAGACAAATGAGGCTGTCGGCCCCCATGAAGATCAACACTGCGGCCGCAGCCATGGGCTCCCGCTTAAGAACCACTGGGAGGATCGCTGAGGATCGTTGCGTTCCGCTGGACACAAGGTCTGGATGAGTCGAAACCGACCCCATGACGCTGAACAAGCACATCCTAGGAGGTGGGCAGCCTTAGGAAGCTGCACTTCTAGCTCTGCCCTGTAGGGTCACCACCAATCCGAGTCCGCCGGACGGTCCCAGACCTCGCTGGCTGCCATCCAGTGGATGCTGAAGCTCCCCATCGCCACAGGACACGGAGCACTGCTCCTGTGAGTTTCCCAGACTGTCGCTCTGTGTGGAACTAGAAAGCCTCGTCTTTCTCCACAGGAGCGCCTCAGGGTTCTGAACTGCCGACCTTCCGTTGGCAGCCCAACTCACAACTAGTCCCCCACAGGGGCTCCGAACAGAATGATAATGGGGCATCTGCCTGCATGAAATGAACAGATCCATTTAGACGTTTAAAAAATAGAACCCAAAGCTCATGCCACACTCCCGGGCCACAACCCACACCAGGGCAATTCGAGTGACGTACTTGATCGATCTTTAAATAGGAGAAACCTGGTGTTATAGTGACTTATGCCAAGGTTAGTCCTTCAAAACCACCACCGCTCCACGGGAGAAAGGCTTTCTACTCCCACTAAGCGTGACCGTCTTGGACACTCACAGGGGCAGTTACTCCCTGTCCTATGGGGTCACTATGATTGGCATTGGCTCAGTGGCAGGGAGAGGGTGGGTGGGTGCGTGAGCGATCCCTTGGTCTGACTCTGACATTACAGCTCTCACAGCTATGGAGTCAGTGCCGACTGAGAGCAACCCTGTAGGAGAGGACAGAACTGCCCCTGCGGGTGTCCGAATGGTGACTCTTCCCGGGAGGGAAACCCCTGCTTCCTCCCACGGGGCCACTGAAGCTTTCACACTGCTGACGTGCAGATGGAAGCCCAACTCCCTGCCACGCCATGGCCGTGGCTCCTCTGCAGACACGGCTAGAGGCCGGCTAGTTTTTGTGAAAGGAATGAATGGAGGGTGTAGAGAGCAGGCAGACAGAACATTTGAATCTTCACATAAACTTGACTTTAACTTGTCTACGGAACCCTCTTTCCCATGGGCCAACAGCTCTTTGACACCACTCTCTGTGTGTCCCCTTGTCCTATGGAAGACTGTGCACCCCATCTTTCCCTCTGTCTGCTTCTCCGTCACCCTGCACTGGACACAGCCGTCCAGACCTGGGGCAGCCCCCTGGGGCCCGTCCCCAACCACACACGTGGCTGCTTTGTCCCTCAAGGCTCCCTCACAGCGCCGCCTGTGCCCTCGCCCTTATGCATCCTGGTTGTTTTGTTTTACTCCCATTTCTTGCTCTCCGCGCTTTCTCTGCCTGCCACCAAGCGGGTGGGGTGGGGGTTGCAGCGGCGATGCCGTGTCTGCGGTGGGAGAAACAAGCCCTGGAAGACGTTCCAGTGGGCGGTGCCCATGACTCACGCATGTGGCTGCCTACAGGAAGCTTGGAGGTTTGAGTCTCAGAGGGCATCTCCTAGCTATCACCTGTGAAAGACCCCCGGCTACTGCCAACCCCGGGAGCAGAACCCGTGACTTCTCGAGCTGTCTGGGCATGAGCTCACCAGGCTGTGTCCCTCGCTCTGGGATGGGAAGCACCCTGTTGGCTGTGGTTACTGAGGACTGTGGGCTCCTAGCACCCAGGGCTTCTTGGGCCCAGTGCTCTTTGGGACCATGAGGATGTGCTAATCCCAGGGATTCCCCAAGTGCTCTCCAGTGCCTTCACATGTGCTGTCTCCAAACGCTATGGAGTCCTGGGGCATGGTGAGGGGCAAGGCTTTCTACCTGTTGTTGTGGGTCGGCGCCCGGAGCTGGTTCCGAAGCACAGTGACCCTGCGGACCGGAAATGGAAACACTGCCCAGTTCTGCGGCACCTTCACAATTGCTGTGCTTAACCTCAGGGTTGCCAACACTGAGAGCCCCTGGGGTGCTGCGGTGA
>NW_022103951.1:19681645-19685616 GCF_000313985.2 Echinops telfairi
CCAGGGACTGGTCTCTCCTGACAGCGTGTCCAAAGCACATGAGACAAAGTCCTTGATGTGAGATGATGACCTTGGTGCCCTCCCATGGCTCACCAGGTCATCCTGCAGCTCAAGGGTAAGACCACCAGGGTAGCACGGTGCTGCTCAGGGTGGTGGTGCTGTCTGTGGGACACAGGGTCACTATGAGTTAGAACTGACTCACAGCACCCCCCTACCCCTGCCACCACCTCCCAGCGTTCTCCATAGCTTGTTAAGATCCATACAGTCCTTGCCTTTGCATAGCCAGTGGCACACAAGTCAGCATCTCCCTGGGTCCCTTGCCGTCCGCTTCCACGTTGTGCACGAATGAGAAAGACCTGCATGGTGTGGGCAGGACCTTCACTGACCACGAGAGTGGGCACAGACTCGGTCTCCCTGGCTGCTCTGTGGAGCGCCCTGGAAAAGCTTGTGCACGGTGGACAGACCGCAGAACAGCGAAGGATCAGCTGTCCCTGTATGTTGGCTGGCTCTCTCGTGTTCCGCTCTCCCATCATCCCCCAGTGCCCCGACTGACCTCCCTGACCCTCGGCCTCGCTCTGCGGGGCTCGGAGGCATCTGGCTGTGCCAGCCCCAGGGGCTGCTCTGAAAACGGGTTTGTGAACCTTGTGTGAGAATGACATGTACTACGCATGTTGATGATGGCCTCCTGGATGCTGTGCTTGCATGCCGCCAAGCCGATCCCAACTCAGTGACCCCAGGGGACACCCTGGGACTGCCCCCTGGGGTTTCCTGGGGTGTCAGCTCTCTCGGAGCAGGTGGCCAGGTCTTCCTCCCATTGAGCGGCTCGGTGGGTTTGAACTGCCCACCTTCCAGGCAGTGGCCGAGTACTTCACAGCTGGCCTAGCAAAGTTCCTTTATGCCACACATCTCTCTCTCTCTGATCAACTCACTGCCATCGAGTCTAGGCAGACTCACAGCAACCCTGTAGGACAGGGCCCATCCGCCCCTGTGCGGTTGCAAGTCTCTATGGGAGCAGACAGCCTTGTCTCTTTCCCTCGGAGCGGCTGGTGGGTTCCAATCACAGGTCTTTGGCCCTTGCTGACTTGGCTCGCAGAACCACCTGACCCAAAGCTTCCTCGTAACCGGGGCATCGCGGCAGCCCCAACTCGAGTACATTCCCAAACCCAAACCCACTCCCTGCCAGTGAGTGGATGCCGACTCTCAGGGACCTGTCCGACAGAGCAGAACGGCCGGTGGGCTTCCACGACTGCAGTGCTTTTCAGGAGCAGAACTGCTGACCCTGCGCTGAGCAGCTCGACACGGAACCACTGCACCACCAAGGAGATACACATATTCCATGACATGTCATTTATAACACCCGTGTAGAGCGGTGGCTCTCGGCCTTCCTAATGCCACAACCCTTTAATAAAGTTCTTCATGGTGTGGTGACCCCCGCCCCCAACCATAGAATCATTTCCGTTGCTACTTCATCAGTCACTTGCCACTCTCATGACGCAGGCGACCCCGGTGATAGGGTCCTTCGACCCCCAAAGGGGTCGCGACCCACAGGTTGAGAACCGCTGCTAGCGAGAAACTGGGATGTGTGGGCAAGTGCTAGCAAGCCTATTGTCGTGTGTGCCCGCTCGGTCGAGGGCAGAGTACTCGGCAGCTACATTCCCGAGGCAACGCTTTCTTCTTCATCCGTTGTTGAGAAGCTAGCTGTTTTTCCCCCGCTCGCTAAGTCTTGACCTTTTCCTCTATTGGGCTTGAGACAGGAGCCCATGAGGAGATGATTTCTGAGGGTGCAGCCAGCCGAGGACCCTTGATGAAACTGGACATCCGTGGGCACGTTCCCCGGGTCTGGGCGGTGGAAGAGAAGAGTGGGTGGCAGGGTCTGCAGCCATCACTGCCTGGGAGGGCCTTCTTCCCCCAGCAGTCCCTGCTTTCCTGGAGGGCACACCAGCCGTGCGGTGTACGCAGTCGGGCATCGGCATAACTCGTAGCTCCTGTGTGGTTCAGAGAGATAGGGAGCATGTCAAGTGCTGGCACGGTGGCGGCAGCGCCGACGGTTCATTGCCTCTCCGGACTTTTGAATAAGGCCGTCGTAACGGTTCACCAGGATAAGGTTCAGCCAGCGTGCCCTGCCAAGCTGCATCCTCAGGGCTCCGCATCCAGAGGGCTCTCCTGAGGGGGCTCTCAGGGGGATTATTAAGATGCAGTGCAGGCTGTCATCCATAACGTTTTGAGGCGTGTCCCTTGGCATGGAGGTTGGACAGGAGGCAAGCACGCCATTAAAAGAGAGCTCTCAATGAATCGTAGGTCCCCGGGGCAGTGGTTGAGGATGAGCCAGAAGATGCGTGTGATATGTATTGCTTCCATTAGAGTGTCGGAAACCTGCCCAAGGTTTTACAAACGATCCTTGTTCCTATAAATCATCCGGCTGACCCGCAGCTTTCAGGGCACGGGGGCGAGTCATTGCGACAGTCTCAAAGATGACGTCTCTCGGTGCGCTGGTCTGCCGTGAGGACTTTGTGTGGGCCAGCGTGCCGCCAGGCACCCAGCGTGGGCTGCCCTCTGTGCCCACTGTGTCTTCACAGTGCAAGGGCTGTGGCAAACCTTCCCGGAACAAGGCCCTCGGCGTCATTTTCCCAACAGGCTGTGCACACTCAGTCCACGTCACACTGGGTCCTTCCCACACATTCCAAAAACTCCCATCACGCTGTCACGCACTGAAGAGACTGCAGTGTGGTGTGAACGCGTGTTTGCACGCACCCAGGAAACACAAAGGCCCAAGCTCACTGCTTCCAAGTGGCTTCCGACTCACGGTGACCCTGCAGGACGGGGCCGAACTGCACCCGTGGGTTTCCCAGACTGTCGCTTTTGATGGGAGTGGAAAGCCTTGTCTTTCCCCCAGGGAGCGGCTGGTGGTTCTGAACTGCTGACCTCGCAGTTAACAGCCCAATGGTCCCCACTCTACCACCAGGCTCTTTTCTAGAGGGAAAGCATGTCAGTTTCCAAATGCGTGCAGCACTATCAGCGAAACCAGTCTTCTGGAAACGTGATATTGGAGAGAGACCGGGCGTTTGCTTGGGGTCCTGCTGGACAACTTTAAAATCTAATAGAGGGGTCAAGCTCAGGGAGGGCCAGGCGAGGACCAGCCAAGAAGTCAAGATTCTTTCCTTTAAAACAAGGGCAAGGCCATTGCTTATTTGCATCACCGACGAAGGAGCGAGGCTCTGCTGGCCCTTTGCTCGGATCCCCGGCAGGCACAGTTCTCCCCACAGTTGATGGAGCACCCAGGGTTCCCAGCGTGGGCCCTGGGGACGGGGCAGGTCCATGCAGGGGTGGAACCGTGGGCGTCTCAGATTCCTGGGCATGCCCGATGCTTGTGCTAGGTGAGAAGTCCCCTCCCTGGCCCGTGGTCCACCGCACTCACCAAGCATTTCTCATCGAGAGCTGTCCTCGTCGGTCAGATGACCATCAGGTTTCACCCCGTGATTGTCCAGCGTCCCTTCTCACCGTGTTTCAGTGTCCCCGCGGGTGGGAGTCAACAGGGAAACGTGTGAGACAAGAGCACAGGCATCCTGACCTGCACCCTATGAATGGTGGGGCGTCTCAGTCCCTACGCTGGGCCCCAACGGGAGGTTTTCTTTATGCAGAGAAAACATCTCGGGGTCAGGAGAGCCAGCGCTATTGCCTGCTGTGGCTTCAGGTGCACACGTGCGTGCACAGGTATGGCTCTGAGGCACAGGTATGGTCTCCGTGTGGATTGAGCCTGCGCTGAAGCCCCCTGACCACTGAGCAGGGCTGTGAATAACCCGAGCTCAGCACAGTGCAATGCCACCAGTCACGCGCAGAAGCATATTCCCCAGAGTGACGCAAGGCATTGCCGACGTGGAACGGGACGTCGACAGAGCCTGTTAAAAGGTCGAGGAAAAGTATTCCCCCGAAAGAAAGTCTTTTAAAAGTATTTCTTCTGGAGTAGAAAAAAA
>NW_022103951.1:19686486-19688081 GCF_000313985.2 Echinops telfairi
TGACAATGACACCGCTGAGGTGCCATCCCCCTGTGCCCGCCCCCCCTTCCCGAGTGGAGAGAGCCAGGGGGCTGTGCTTGGTACCATGGGATCTTTGCGGTGTTTCTTTTGTGGTTGGAAGGACCCAGCACACATGCCGGCGACGGTGACAGGAAGCGGGCCTGCCTTCCGCGTGCGCCGAGCTGGGTTTTGTGACTCAGGTGGAACAGTTGGTATTTGGAGGGGCCCTGGTGGCTTCCTGGGGTACGCACTGGCCTGCAAACTCCAAAGCCCGCAGTTGCATCCCTCCAGATGCTCCGTGGGAGAAAGAGTCCTGAAACACGGTGGCTGGCAGCTCAGAAACCCCTCTCTCCTGCACGGCCGGGCGGGTCCCAACGGATGGCCGTTTGGTCAGCAGACGACTGTGTGGCCACCGGGCGGCCAGGCTGCTCCTGCGGCAGATGGACACAGGGCTCCTTCTCTTTAGGACTGCACGGGCATTTCCTCTGCCATCCCCACAGCTGGTATCCCAGAGAGAAACTGGGGCCACATGATTTTCCCCCTCACAGTAAACTGGCTTTCCCCACCAGGGGAACATCATGAATTTACTCTTGACGTTCAGAGCCCCATGCTCTGGGCCTCCGTTTCCTGTTCTTATCCAGTATTCCTGGAGCCTAGCCTGCCCTTTGATCCATAGACTTTGGCCCCGCCCTGCCCCCTGGAACGCTTGATGGTTCGCGTTTATGCTGCACGTGTGCACTACCGGAGGGATTGCGTGCACTCAACTTCCCCTCTGCCCCACCCCTCTTCTCCCTCGGGGAGCTGTCGCCACCTTTGCTGTTTCGCTGTGTCCCGTCTGCTGAGTCTCTGATGATCGAAGCTCAGAAGCTCATCCGCAGGATCCCAGGCTCCATCTAGAGGGTCTGCCGTCCTCCTTCCCATGGGCTGTTCCTTTGAGACGAGGCGCGGTGTCCGTCCGTCCTTGTCTTTCCGTCCTTCCCTATTGGGCACGCACGTTGCTTCAATCATCTGTTCCCTTCCCCTCAGTGGACCGTCCTTGTTCCTGTGTCTAGCCCTTTCTTCCTGGCCCGATGCCTTCACTGGGGCTGCCCTGCGGTCGGAGGGGCCCAAGCGTCCAGCCTGGCGGCCGGGACGCCCGCCGTTGCACATGGTGACGTGCCTGGCCCTCCGCTTGCGCATCTGCGTGACTTGCGATTCTCTTTCAGGTTGCTCTGTCCCCATCTGCCCTGGTGGTGGGAAAAGTCAGGTGCGCTCTCTGCCACAGGCTCCTCAAGGGCCACCTCGGAGCGAGCTGGGTCATGACATCTGCTCTCCTTGCCTGCAGCCTGGGGTGTGAGCTCCGAAGGAAAGGCCAGCTCACCACTGTGGGCCTGGGCCCCGAGGGACATACTGTCTGAATGCTCGTGCTCCGGGGAGGCCCCCATGCACCCCCAGTTCCACGAGGCTGCCAGGACAGGTGATTGGGGCTGTTGCTTCTGCTGAAACCTTGTCTCCTGTGGCAGCATCAGAACATTATCCCTCACAAACTGTCTTTTCTGTCGTGGTCTTTGATGACCACAGCGAATTTGTGCCGGTTGCAGTGCTGGCTGTTGTTA
>NW_022103951.1:19688593-19692341 GCF_000313985.2 Echinops telfairi
ACCCTGGCGTGGGCAAGGCACACCCTCCTAGGTCATCCTGCCGGGAAGGGATGAGTGTGGGCAAAGAGACACCGGAAGGGAGGGTGTGGGGCATCTCCCGCCCCTTAGTGATAAGCCACATTGCAAGGATGCTGGTGGTGATGCTGACAATGATTGGATGATGATGGTGATGGTGTCGATGATGAGGATGACGGTGGTGATTGGATGACGAGGATGATGAGGATGTCGGGGATGAGGATGTCGGGGGTGATTGGATGATGAGGATGTCGGTGATGAGGATGGCGGTGGAAGTGTGATGGCGGTGCAGGTGATGAAGGCTGCTACCGTGACAGACAGCTCATCTCCAGATAGATAGTGCATATCCCAGGCTGCACCTGTATTTAGTGGTCTCAACAGAAAAAGAGCCTACCATTACCGTGGGTCTTTGCAAAGCTCCCCGTACAAAGGGACTTCAAATCGTTTGTGGAACATGGAATGAAAAATGATAGAATTGGCGCAAGAATGCCTTGAAGCACCCCCGCCTCCATATTCCTGGGGAATTGGTACGTGATATGCTGCTGTCAGGGCCTGGGACCTTGGTTCGGACCCAGAGCAACCTATGACCCCTCCTCCGGTGGTTCTGGGTGAACCTGCTGCTGCACCCGCACAGCCACCGTTTCCTGAGGGCCAGGCCTGATGTCCTCTCCCAGGGGCCAGTGTCTCAGGAGAGCGTGTCCAGAGCATGTGAGGCAGGCTTGCCACCCTTGTTCCTACAGAGCCTTCTCATTGAACGTCCTCCCAGACAGGGCCGTCTGTTCTCCTGGCTGTGTGCAAGACTGTTAGCTCTTTGCCAACAACATCACTCGGAAGCATCGGGGGTCTTTCCTGGGGTCTTCCGCCTGTCCTGCCCAGCTGTCACTGCAGGGAGGCGAGGGGAAAGACCCTGGCCTGCGTACGGCACCCCTTCGCCCTCACAGGACATCCCTGCTCTTCCACACTGTCCAGGGGGCGAGGGTAGCAGACTGGCGTAGGGCGGCGCACTGTCTGCTCTCTTGACTGCTGCGTCCATGAGCATGGAGTGTGCTTCACAGCAAAATGGGATCCAGGACAGTCCCGTCTTCCCTCGGCTCCTTCTGCGGTTTCCCGTGGGCCCACTGGTGAGGATTTCGGTTTGGTTTCCATTGCACTGCACTCCGTGCTGAAGGCTCGTGGGAGGCTTTCCTCGGGTGCTGCAAGCCCTCCTAGCTCTCGGCCAGCAAGGTGGCATCGCCTGCCCATCAAAGATTGTTCTTTGAACCAACTGTCAAGCAGTCGCTGTGGATAGGCATCGAGTAGATGGCAGGGAGCTTGACTTTGGCTTTGGTTTATCATGTAGCAAGTGTCACATTGCCTCCGAGGACCAGGTTTTCAATGCCTTGACATGATTGATTGACTGGGATACCTTGGCCATGCCGTGATTGCCGGGCCAAGGATGGGACGGTACGGAGCGTGCCTGGTGTGCCAGGCATGAAAGTAGCATGATCTGGTTTTGAGGGGTTGCAAGATCTGATGCCTGCTATGGAACGGATTCCTTCGTCCTTGGTATCCGCAAGGTTATGAGCAGCCTCTTGCCTGGTGCAGACACATCGGAATGTGATTCATCCTTTCCCTTTGAGCTGAGAGCAGCCCCCGGCGAAGGCAGGCACCCAGAGGCACGTGTAAGCATTGGGCTTGGGGCCACGGGCCACAGCTCCGTGGTTGCTTGCTCTCCAGTCACCCTCGAGATCAGGCCGCTACCCTCATACCTGTGTGAATCATTCTCCCTTCCCGCCCTCTTGGCAAGTCTACAGCAATTCATCTGGCTTATCACCAGGAAGTTCCGATGCTTCCTGGACAGAGCCGGCTGCTCTGAGACCCAGTCAGTGGCCTCTGAGGAGCCGGACCTCTGAGTGGTCCTTCAGAGACCCAGGCACACATTCCCATCATACCTGGACGGGAGTCCTCGCACGCACCTTCTTCCGACCCGAGGAAGTCTACATCAGGATTCAGTCCTGAGAATTGCTCCATGTTGATTCGTCATCTGAAGAGCCTACTGGGCTACCACGGAGTTGCTGACCTGAAGGCCGGCGGTTCGAACCCACCCGTCACTCTGGGAGAAAGGCGAGATCCCCTCAAGATGTCAAGTCTCAGAAAGCCCCCCTCCTCCCCTGGCGGTGGGGGGCAGTTCTACTCTGCCCCACAGGGAGGGCCACCATGAGTCGGCACTGACCGGAGGGCCACGAGGCGTTTTGGGGTTGCTGGCAAGCCCTCGCGAGAAGCGCTCTCCTGGACGCACATCGTGGGAACACGTTTCCATCGAGGCCGTTAAGATCGTTTATATGGTTTCTCTCCCACGGAGCCCAAGGTCCCTGGTAGCAGCCATCAAACGCCGACCTGATCCTCGTGAGTCTGCTTGTCGGACGCTTTCCTTTTTATGGGTGTCAGCAAGTTGGGAGCGAGTGGACGGCCCGAGGTGGAAGAAACCGAGGCAGGCATTTGTCCTGGGCTCTTGTCAGAGGCTCGCCAGCCCCGTGAGGGAGGCACAGGCCAGACAGCGACCGTGAGGACACACGACTGCCTGCAGGCCGCTCCTCAGCACCTGCTGCAGGGAGACTGCCCCGCTGTGCTGCTTGTTAGTGAGTCTCAGGGCAAGAGGATAGGACTTCCCCCTGGGATTTGGTCATAACAAAGTACTCCTGCCCAGATGTTCCTGGAACGTGGAAGGGCCTGTCAGGAAGGTGATTCTGCCCGTCAGTCGCAGTCTCATCGAAAGCTGCAAGGACCTTTCTCATACTGGGCAGCACTGCTCTCTTACACCAAGTTATAACGCGGTGGCAACACTGCAGGGTAAGCATGGTGAGTGTGAATGGTAAGCCACAGGAGCAGCAGTTCCAATCCGCCCACCGCTCTGCAGAAGAAAGAGGAGGCTCTGTGTTCCCATAAAGACCGACGCAGCCTCAGCAGCCTCGTGGAGGGTCTGGGAGTTGGAACGGGCCGGATGGCAAGGGGCGTGGCTCTCAGTTTGGCTGCATGGGCACAAGGCCCATGTGAGGCACGGCATCGATTGAGGCCATGTGGTAGGGTTCTGTATTGGGAGCGGTGCAGCCAGGGTGCTCCGTGGGAGTTAGCAAGGGCAGACTGCATCCCACGTGCTTTGCACGTGTTGTCAGCAGAGAGGAGCCCCTGGAGAGGCTCACCGTGCCCGTCAAGTGCAGGGCCAGTGAGGAAGAGCAAGGCCCCTGAGGAGATGGATGGACGCAGGGGCTGCAGCAATGGGCACAAACCTAAGAACACGTCTGTGCGCAGTGCGAGGCCAGGTGGGGTTTCCATCAGGCCCTCAGAGTCAGCACAGCCTTGATGGCACCTACCACCAACACCGCCAACAACCCCACCACCACCAACACCATCAACAACAACAACAACAACACCAACACCACCACCAACACCACCAACACCATCATCACCATTAACAACACAAACACCATCAGCCCCAACACCATCAACAACACAAACACCACCAACACCAACACCATCAACAACAACACCAACACCATCACCACCAACACCAACACCAACAACAACCCCACCAACACCAACCCCACCACCACCAACACCATCAACAACAACACCAACACCATCAACAACACCAACACCACCACCAACACCACCAACACCATCATCACCATCAACAACACAAACACCATCAGCCCCAACACCATCAACAACACAAACACCACCAACACCATCACCA
>NW_022103951.1:19693787-19696650 GCF_000313985.2 Echinops telfairi
GGGCTGCACAGCCACACAGTCCTCAGGGCGCCGCTGCCACCGCCGCCGCCGGCAGCAAACCAGCAGGCATCCCCAGGGGCTTCCAGCTGCAACCCAGGCAGGAGCCGGTTTCGCCAGCGTGGCCAGGGATGAGCAGGCAGTCGGAGTCAGGTGGGCCTTCATGGAGAGCAGTCGGCCGGCAGAGCCACGGGACCATGCCCACGTTCTCCCCGCAGCAAAGACGGATCTCGTGGGTACTCTTGAAGCCTAAGCCTGCACTTGGCCTTCGGCCACCAAGAGATGGGGAGCGTGCCACGTGCACCAACGTCCGGAAACCATGCTGAGCCCCGACGGGAGCCACGCTTAGACACCGGCCTTTGCCGCAGCTGAGACAATGGAATGCCGGAGCACAGAGACCCCGAATGTGTGGGTGCTCACCTCCGTGCAGGCTCACTGCGAGCCCATGCAGGCTCCCCAGCTGTTCCGTCTCCCGTGGCCAGACAGCATCGGGGCCTTCACCGCAGGCTGGCCTCCCCTGTGCCCAAGTAAAGGGGTGGGGCGTGGGGATGACAGTGCCACCTCCGTTCTCGAAGCCCAGGCTCACAGGTGGCAGCAGTCGATTCAGGCCATGCCCACTCAGAGGGAGAGATGCACCCAGGGCCTCCCCGAAGCTGGGGGCCATGCCCTGACTGGGGGAGAAGGTTCCGGGTGACAGTGTTTTGGAGGGGGGATACCTTGGCCACCACTGTACTAGCAAAAGGTGGCATAGGATGAAGGTAGGGTGAGTGGCCCTGTGCTGGCCCCCATCCTGCTACCTGGGCAGCAGGACGGTCAGGAGCAGAATGGGCCGGGTGGGGCGGTGTCTGGACCACGCTCTTCTATCAACAGAATGGCGGCTCGGCATGGAGCATGGCGTGAGGGTCCCGTGTTGGCCGCCATCTCACATGAAGGAAGGGAGGTTGGCACAAGCGTAGGGTCAGGGCCTGGGTGGGGCTGCTGTGCTCCTGTGGACCCCGCTGTGCCAGCAGCCACGGGAGACCTGCGTGAGCATTGTCCACGCCGGTGCTGCCGAGTCACGCACAGTGAGCCAAGCAGAGCAGAGCCAGCCAGGCCCCGTCCTGCGCCGTCTTCGCCATTGCCCTGAGCCTGCGGCGGCAGCTGCCCCAGGGCCTGCCTCCCTGTCCCTGCCCCTCCGCTGGACCAAGCGTGACGTCCTTGTCCAGGGACCGGGCTCTCCTGTCGACAGGCCCCAGGTACGTGAGAGGGGTCTCTCCGTCCTTGCCTCTAAGGCCCGCGCTGGCCGTCCTTCCCCGAGACAGACCCACCTGGGCTCGTGCCAGATCACGGGACGCTCCGTGTTCTCCAGTCCAAATGTGTGGGTTCTCCCTCCGCGCTCTCCCTGCATCAGTGCCCCACTTTCCCGGGCACAGGACGCCACGGACAGCCATGGCTTGGGCCAGGCGCTCACACCTGCATGCTGACAGCAACACCCTTGCCTTCCAACACTTTCAAGAGGTCTTGTGCAGCAGGCTGACCAGTGCGATGCGTCCTGTGGCCACTTGACTGCTGCTTGCAGGAGGTCCGGTGAGAGTGAAGGAAGAGGGCTCTGTCTTGGCCACCATTTTTGGCTGAACCGTGTGTGTGTGTGTGTGTGTGTGTGTGTGTGTGTGTGTGTGTGTGTTGTCTGTGTCTGGGGAGGGGGGACCTTGGGGTTAGGTGGGTATTGGTTTGGGCTTCGGGCGGGGGCTGCGGCTGGTGTGGGGTCTCAGCCTCTTCCTGACGGCCAGCGGATGGCCAGAGAACAGAGACTGTCCTTGTGGCTACGTCTAGAAGCTGCACGGTGCCTCCTCCCCGGGGAGAGAAGCAGCCTTTGTTCTGTGCCGCAGCTCGGCAATGCCCTGTGACAGCCGTGCTGCTTCCAGCCGGCACTTCTTGGTGGTGGTGGTGGGGGGGGGATTCTGGTAAATGTTTTCTCAGACCATGCACGTGTGCCTCCTAAGACGTCCCTCTAACTGGCCGAGGGCTACCGGCCAGAAGGCAGGCTCCCTGCCACCCAGCCGTCCCCAGAGCACTGGGGAGGACTGAGGACTGGCCCTGGGGGTTTCTGAAACTATAACTCCCTCTGCGATGAGTCCGGAGGCTCCCTTCCTTCCTCAGAGCAGGTGGTCTCGAACCGCCGGCCCTGCAGTCCGCAGCCCCTCTTGTAGCCACTGCTCCCCCGGGCCCCTGAGGACGGCGGGCTTCACGACGGTTCACCCTGCGAGGGTGCGCTCTGAAAAGCTGCTGGCCACATGCATGTCAGGACCCAGGCAGGGGCCACACGCATGTCAGGACCCAGCGACCCATCGCGCCAGGCAGGGGCGTTGCTCTCAAAGACAAGCCACCTTCTCCTCCTGCGCCCAGGCCAGGTGGACAGTAGTGTCCGTCTGTGTGCATGTTAACTCCAGCGTCTGGCTCAGCTGGGGCCAATGGCCCGTGGCCGAGCGGGCTGTCTGGACACACTCTCAGTGCGTGCGTCAGCTTCGTGCAGTGGGTGTGGGCCCAGGGGGGCGCCCAGCACTGCTGAGGGGAGCGTGGAGTGTGTGGGGGCATGGAGAAGGCGTGTCAGCAGAGGAGTGATATGCAGGCACACCCACCTCTGTGGATGTGCGTGTGTTACGCGTCGTTGGACCATACGGTGGCCCTGGTGCCGAGTGCATGTCTGAATCCCCACCACCCACTCCTTGACTGAGATCTCTGCTGCGTTCCTCTCCAACTCACGTCCACTCCCCACACCGCCCAGCGGCTGGTACATCAAGGCAAACACTTTGCGCCTTCTCTGCCCGGAAGCCAGGGCCACGGCGGCCCACAGGACAGAGTGGAACGGCCTCTGTGGGCGTCCGAG
>NW_022103951.1:19697856-19699151 GCF_000313985.2 Echinops telfairi
CATGTAAGTCACATATCATACAGTTCAGTAGACCAGCCCACCCAGAAGAGTGTGTGAGGGGCACACCATCCCTTGGTGGTGGTTCTGTTGCCCCGGCAACTTGCCCTGCCTGCCCCCCAAGGAGCCATGAATCCACTTACTGTCGCTCTGTCGATTTATCAGTCCTGGATTTCATATACGGGGAAACATGAAAAATAACAGTAATAACTGACCGCATAACAGAGGAAAACCTCAATCAGACAGAAAGCAGCGCACACTACAACGGAGAACAAATTTAAAACGGAGCAAAAAGGAGCTCGGATGATGCCGACTCACCTTTTCAGGTGAGTGTGTTCAAAGGAGACTCTGAAGGGTTGACCTGGGGACTGCAGTAAGTGGCCCCCGAGGCAGGGTAACTGCGTAGAGAAGACAGACAGGGTCCGTGATCATTTGCTATGCGGACCAGAAAAGCCAATTCGAGACACCAAGATTTGCATGACTAAATTAACAAGGTGAACGTTGTGCCCGGCTAGGCAGGTAGCCCTGACTGAAAAAGGGCTAGGTTCCCACGGCTTCATCTTGTGGGTCCTGACAGGAATCCAACACCATTGCCCCCCAGTTTTCATTCGTGTTGTCTTTGATATTCAGTGTCTTTAAGAATCCTATATTTTTCTTAAAAAGAAAATGTTTTACATTGGGAGTTCACACACCTGTCCGATCGTTCCATAGTTCAAGCACACCGACCAGCATGGATCGGTTTCCACTACTGGTTTCCAAACAACTTTTCCTCCCTGCACTTTCTGCCATAAGCTCCCTTGAACGCCCCGCAATCGCCACCATCATGGCCCCCACCCCCAGAAACCCTGTCTACCCGCTGCCCCTCTAGGTTCACCAGTCCGGGGTTTCACCACCCAAAACACGAAGCACGATCCAAGAGGGTGGCCTCGTTGACGCCACACATCCGAGAAAGCCCTCATAGGAACAAACACACACAGAAAATGCTGAAAGCCTATCAGGTCCATGTAGATCAGAGGGGGGATCAACGGACAAGGTGTGACGGTTCAAGTCGGGCGTACCCCTCAGATCTCCCACAGTCATCTCTCGGACGCACCCTGTTTGGTCCCCGGTTTCCTCCCATCGCTCCGTCATGGAGAGAGGGGGGTCGCCGGGGGCGACTCTATCTCACACGTGTCTTGGGCTCCCACCGTCCTGCACGGCCTCCTGCAGACCGGATTCTCACAGTTTGGGTCCTGATACCAGTCCCTGCTTCGGCTGCGGATGGTATGCTGTACAATCGTCCGGTCACTGATGAGGGT
>NW_022103951.1:19700689-19701726 GCF_000313985.2 Echinops telfairi
ACACCATGTAGTGTTTAGTACACCCGTGACTCCGTGGTGCACTCTGTGGCTCAGTGCTCTGCAGAACGTGGGTGGTCTGGGCCTGCTGGGCTGCTCTCAGGCAGCCCTGGTGGTCAGACCCCTGTCGCTGACGGGGCCTGTGTGTGCTCTTGGTCCGCAGCCCCTCTTCCCCAAGAAGAACTACGAGTGCTTGACCAGCTGCGGCTTCCTCAAGTACATCCTGGCGGTGAAGCAGGGAGACTGCCCGGCCCCCGAGAAGGCCAGCGGGTTCGCGGCGGCCTGCGTGGAGAGCTGCGAGGCGGACGGGGAGTGCGCCGGCGTGAAGAAGTGCTGCCCCAACGGCTGCGGGCACACCTGCCAGGTGCCTAGGACCCTGTACAAAGGTGAGGAGCGGACTCGGGCCCGGGGGGTTGGGGGGTGGGGGGTGCCTGCACAGGGCTCCCGGGGGCTTGGGCCGTCAAAGTCCTGAGATGGATGGACGGCTCTCAGAGGCTTATGTTCTGACCTGCTTCCCGCCCCTGCCACACTGCAGCAAGGGAGGAGGCGGGCGGCGCCCATGGGCCGGGCTGCTCGGGCAGGACGCTCGGGTGGGTGGGCACGTGAGCAGATGTGGGTGGCCATGGAGGACGCACCCACGGGCCTCCGAGGGGCTGCAAAACGCTCTGCAACTCCACCTGGCCACCCTTCGTTGGCGCACAGACTGACAAAGCCCCCTGTATACAGGCCCAAAGTGTCCGGAGCCCGAGCCCAGAGGGAAGGGAGAAGAGGGGTGGGGGCCAGAGAGGGCCAGAGGAGCAGGGAAGGAGGGAGGGAGGGAGGGAAGCGATGTCCGGGGGGCTGTCTGCAACCATCTCGACATCTTAACGTAGCGCATGCCGACTGAGATGGGAAACTGTTACTCGCACGCACGGGTTTTTAACTTGGCCTGCGCACGGACGGCCACCATTCAGCCCTTGGCATTTTCCGCCAGCAGAACGGCGGAGGGCAGACCTGCTGATCTCCCAGCAGCACGGGGCTTCAAAGGCTTGGAGAGAGGG
>NW_022103951.1:19706985-19708923 GCF_000313985.2 Echinops telfairi
CTCCCACAAGTACTGGACTCTCCTACTTTTCAGATCGCAGTGCTTTGATAGGAAACAGGAAAATGTTCACCAGAGTTTAAAACACCTGAAGGTCCTAACGAGGGAGCCCCAGGGCATAGTGGTCACGTGCTGGACTGTGATCCTCAGGGTCAGCAGTTCGAAACCCCCCACCGCTCCTCGGGAGAAAGACTGGGCTTTCTGCTCCCGCCAACAGCGACTGTCTCTGAACCCCACGGGGGGCGCCGTGAGTCACCCCGGGCTTCGTGGCTGTGAGCTGGGTGTGTGGCAAGGTGCAACCCAGACTCGAACAGGAAGACCTGGTGGCGCCGTCGGGCAAGCACTGGACTGCTACCCTCTGGGCCAGCAGTTCAAAACTACCAGCCGGTGCGAGCGAGCACGCTGAGGCTGCTCCCTTAAGGGTCGGCAGCCTCGGAAACCCACTGCCGGTGGCTGTGATTGGAACTGACCTGGTGACGGTGGGTAAAGGAACCTTGGAGCCCTGGTACAGCCGTGGGCCGGGCACTGGCTGCCAGTCGCAAGGTGGGTGCTTCCCACCCACCAGCTGCTCAACAGCAGAAAGATGCGGGCATCTCCTTGGGCTTCCTGACAGCCTGGAGAGCCTCCTGCGCCCAGTCCTGCCCCGTTCTGTAGGGTCACTACGAGGAGGCACCCCCTGGGCAGCCCTGGGTTTTAAGATGCTGGTGGCAGTGGCTCACGTGGGGTGGGCGACCCTGGTTTGTGTTCCTGCTTCTCTTGACTCCCCACCGTGGCAACGGATCTGGGGAGGGAAAAGGAAGGTACCCCACCCCACACCCCCTGGAGGGTGCAGCGTTAGACTCATGGGAGGCTTTCCGTTGTCTGGTTTTCTGCTTTGCCGCGGACAAAGCGATCTTTCGCCAAGCCCTTTCCGGTGCCCGGCTTCTCCCAAAGTGCTGGCGAGGGGAAGATTGCATTTCCCCGGGGGTTTCTGAGCGTGCCCGCGAGACAGACGTTGCTCACACCGCAGGGCCCTGTAGGTGGGCCAGCACGGTGTCTGACAGAGGGATGTGCAGCTCCGCCTCCCGCGGGGCCCAGTGTGATGCCCAGGAGCATGCACACAGGAGCTGTAGGGTGACGAGTGCCTGCACAGCTGAACCTTCTGCTCTGGCGCCAGCTGCGCACACTCAGAGCCGGTGCTCACTGACACGGACCACCTCCCTGCAGAGGCCTGTGCCGCCGCCGATTGTCTGCCATCGCGGCTTTTCCAGCCAGGGACTCAAGCCCGGCATGCCTGGGATTCCTCCTGCTCCCATCGGGCCTGCAGCCCGCCGAGAGAGCGGGCAGCCCCAGACAGCCACCGGCCGGCTGCGGGGCGCCACCCAATAGCCACTCTGAACTGCTCAGCAGTTCTCCTGGGAACTTCAGAAGACTAATTTGTTTGAGAGTCATCCGAAGATGGGGCAATTCTAATCGTCGCCTAATAAGAGCCACGGGAGGCACATGTATGGACCCTGCACATCTGGCTATGTGATCAGGCCACCGGTCAGCTCAAGAACGGGCGGAAAGCAGGGGCGGTGGGGGCGGGCCCCGAGCCCATCTGCACACAATTACCGCCGAGCCGGAAAAGCTTCCAATCAACTGAAGCCGACTGACCCTGATGCAAAGCAGACGGAGGCCCCTCTCAACTTGCAAGGGAGGACAGTGGCCGGTGCACCGTCATCAGAAGGTGTTGGAGACAAAGGCGGCATTCGAATCCACCGGCTGGTGCGCACCGTCTGGGCTCAATCACAGGCCGCTGGTCTCTGCCGGAACCCGGTGGCACCGTGGCTGAAGTTACCTGAAAGGTCAGCGGCCACCAGCTGAGCTCCAGGGGAGAAAGATGTGCCCGTCCACGTCGGAGCCACAGGACAGCCTGGACACCGTGGGCAGTACTGCCCTGTCATTGGGGTCACGACGGGC
>NW_022103951.1:19712614-19713333 GCF_000313985.2 Echinops telfairi
TCAGAGAAGTGCAGCCAAGCTGCAGTGAATGCAGCCTCAGTCTGGCTCAGAGCTCGGAGGGGAGGGCACTTCAAGCACTCTTGAGCGAAGACTGGGAGGCGGGCGGGGGTCTTCCTCCAGGACAGCTTTACGGAGCGTTTGCCATTGAAGACGGTTCCGAGGGGTGGGCATGCACTGGGGCCCTCCTCCTGGTAGCTGCCTCTTCAGGGCACAGGGACGCTGGCAAGAGGGAGCGGCACGGAGGCTTCATGTCCGAGGGGGAGCGCTGGGCAGTGTCCCAGAAGCAGAGCAGGTTTGGCGTGAGTCTGGAAGCAGCCCAGAGTCTCTCCCTGGAAACAACGGAGAGAGCGAGCAACATCTCAGGTCAGAAGAAGGTCACTCCTAGGCCCAGGGACAATGAGGTGCCTGGCGGGTGGACCGCTGTGGGAGATCTGGGTCACACCTTAAGGGCAGCAGCAGCAACAAGAACAACCAAACAGGTGTGGAGCCAGGTGCCTGGATCGGAGTGCAGGCAGGGCAGCTCTTTTTGACTCTGGAGCAGGCTCAGTGTCGGCCCGGTGACTGACTCCGAGCCGCATAGGCCCGCCCTCCGCAGGACTGCCGTCGGCTGATGTTTGGAAGCATCCCACCCATCCTCTCTCCGGAGACACCTGTGATTCCCCTTGAACCCCCAAGCTCTGGATCAGCACCTTTTGATTGGCACCATGTACGACCTCCTG